>NC_135497.1:470872878-471172642 GCF_052857255.1 Amblyomma americanum
TTCGGTGCATATGAGATCCACGAGGTTTAACACCATCCATTTTCGATCACAAGGAAGTTTGCTGCGTAGGTTGTAATTAGGGGCTCAAAAGAAAGCACCAGCTGTAGGAAGTTCTTCAGGTTACCAGACGCCATCGCTGGAAGGTGTGAACGCATGGCCCCAAACAAAACATGAAGAAGGTCAGACATATTGATTTTTGAGCTCCTTATTTTGCGCAACGCACTCACTTACTAGATCGACAAAAGATGCCGACGGGGACACAATCTAAGCCGCAGTAGCTGGTTTTTTTGTCACTTGTGCACACGAGGGTCCCCCTTTTCGTAGAGTCTGGTTGTTATCCGGCCGCTCAGGAACATGGACACTTTTTGCTGGAGATCGAAACGCCGACTCGTGCGCACTGGGCTTTGGCGTCGTGCTGGGCTCAGGTCTCTTAGGGACATTATTGGGCAACGCAACAACATCACACTCCAACACTGGGAACTCGTCTAATCCTGGAACAGGCGTCTCAGTTGGTGGGGTTTTGGACCAGCAATAAAGGATATCCGACGGTGCAGAGCGCTCACACGGAGGGGGCAGCCTCCGAAACTCGCTGGATGATCACCACCGCAATTGGCGCAAGCCAAATCTGCCTTGCACTTTTTAAAGTCTTGGTCGCCTCCGCACAGCTTACAACGTCGATCCTTTGTGCAAACTTTGGCCACGTGCCCAAACCGCTGGCATCTAAAACACCGTGGAGGAGCTTCAGTGAAATCTGCAACTGCGCGTTTTGTGAATCCCAGATCAATTTTTTCGGGGCGCTCTGAGTTGGGAGCGAACGTCAACACTATAGAGTTGCTAGGTTTCTTAGCCCATTATTTTCCTGGAGACTCACCCACGACGCACAAGTCGTTTCACGTGCAGTACTCCTTGTGGTTTCAGATAATCAAGTAGGTCGCGTTCTGAATACCACTTTGGTACACCCTTAATAACACAGGTGTTCTTTATGTAGGAATGGGGACACCGCACGTTAACTGTGATGCCAAAAATCTGAGAGCTCTGCGGGAGCTTGTCAACCTGGTCTTCCGTCGAGGTATCCATCTGAAGAGCCCCGTGCATGGTGAACCGACTTCGAATCGGAGCTGATCCCAGCAGTGATTGAATGGCTGCGAAAAGTAAGATGGGATTCTTCTCTCTTAAATCAACCCCCTTTTCTGTTGGCTCAACCACTACCGGGATCCCTACCGTTCGTACCTTGCGATGACTAACTAACTTGAAGCCCTCGTTGTCCACGTCAGCCATATTGGCCACTGACTCGTCACCGTCCACGATCGTCGACTCATCCCCACTAAGCGACGAGGTCTCGCTGGACGGGTGGTCGTGTCCATCTTCTGGTCGCTCCACAGACTGGGAAGCGATGGCCGCCTCTTCCGAACCGGCCTCCTTTGAATGGCGTGGTCCCTTTAGGCTTGCCGGCACCGGAGGAGCCGTACTCTTCCTATAGTTACAGTACCCCCTTGAAGATGCTGCTGTCCTCGAATATTCAAATAAGACTAGGTAAATTAGGGAAAATTAGGTAAATAAACACAGCTGAGGCGACAGGAGATCGAACAACGTCTTCGTCTTCTTCCGCCGTAGATGAAACCACATGGCGATCGCACTGCATACAGCACGACTTTGGTCCCTGTGTTTCTTAAATGAAATCATCAAATGTCGAAGGTAATGGTCGTGTCCAAGGATTGCTTCGACAGGTAGGGTAAAACCATCGCAACCGCACACGCTGTGTCGTCACTGCCAAGTGAAGGGGCACAAAACGGCCGTCATCTTTAATAAAGGTCCTTCTCAGGGCCGCCTCAGTGTTTCCTGGCAGATAACGCGCTTTCCCCCTGTGCACGTGTTCTCCTCATTTCCAATTTGAATAGGCCCTTCAAACCCTGCAGAAGGCTTGAATTAGGAACTGCTAATATCAAGGTGGTGCATGGTACTTGAGAAACAATAGCGGCTACAATGACAAAGGGAGAAGGGCTTGAGTTACACGCAAATAAAAAAGGTTGGGGGTAACCTTATAACAAGCTTGAATGGTTTTGGACAGGACTGCTAGTTAATTGCATTTGGATGAGAAAGACAAGGTTTCATTTTGCAGTGTAAGCTTGCGTCTCTAAAATGAACAGAGAACGCTGTCTCACACGGCTTCGGCCTTTCGTTTGGCCCGTTGTTGATCCACGAAAAAAAGTATGTCTCTGGGAAACTATTTGCATAATCTTTCCCCAGCTTCAGGAGGGGAGGGGGTGTGATGGCCTCTCCTTTATCGAGTTCGCCGCGAGACGCGAAGCATGACGGACAAGACGACGAAAGTAAGCGGGCAAAGCCGCTTTTCCGAAATTAACCGTGACTTACACGTGCCTAGTGTTGTGGTCGCGCTCCCTTCCTGCTGTTTTGTTTTGAGAATTTGGACATAGGGAGGATTCCCTGAAAACCACCGCGAAGGTGATTGAGCCCTCTGGAAGAAACGTGGCTGCAGAAATGTCGGATGTAGCGAGGATAATAGCGTCCCCACGTGTTCGAACATGCCATCGGGTCGCGAAGTACAAGATCAGTGTTGTCCTCTTCAGTCACGCTGGGGTAGAACAATTGCCCGTGAGCTGCGCCTTCGACAGAGCTTCCGCATTCCGGTCATCATTACAAGATCTTTCAGCCCCTGCTGGGAGACAGCCCGCATTCTTGTGTCACGCAGGCGCCTTCCTGTTCCACATGGGTGCAGTACGGACCCACCTGCGCGCCCACCTGGAGTCTGCGTGGACGACAACGTGACCGGGTCTTGTTCTCTTTCCATCGACCGAGCTGCGAGAGAACATCAGGACCGCCCTGCCGTGGGTGGTACTATCAGTGCCATCGTTTGATTGGACATCATTTTTCGAACTGTATTGCCCAGCTAGGGATCTGGGATATATGAAGAGTATTTAACGAGCTGACCAAAGGAGAGCGCCTCTCTTGAGAGATAACCTTTGCTGGGAGAGACTCCCGACTGCTAAGAAGCTCTCTTTACTGAGAAGCACTCGCAGTTGCCCTTACTTGTACATTATGTAAATAGTCTTTGTATAAAGTTTGCCTAGTTTTATTCCTCCGATCGTCCTCGTCTCTTCTCCGGCCCAGTCACGCTACCTGAATCCCAACACTAGCTGTGTTTGGATTCCAGCGAAGTTGCAGCGGACCTCCGTATATTCCTTGCGCCATCCCACGGGGCTCCGCGTGCCGTGTCGCCATGTGCGGCGAAAAGAGCAGTGCGCACAGTTTAAATGAAACAAGTATGAAGCTGTACAACGAAGCAAATTATACACGTCTGTACAGCAGCTAGAGGAATTTAAAGAGCATGCTGTGTGACGCTAGTTATCTCAGTCAAAACTAATGCAGTCAACTATTATTTCGTATTTTTTTACCCAACAGACGTGAAATTTCTGAAGATGAATGTGTACCAAACACATCGGTGCGTCAGTTGTGATGCCTGAAAAAAGTTGTGCGAACATACATATGCCCATGTCGTGATAATCAGGAATACCGAATAAATAACTAAAATATAAACATTTTTTTTCGGACTCGCACACCTGCTACAAACATCTTTATAGGTAGCAATTTAAATGCCTCCGTAGGAAGTTTTTTGGGTAAAAAGTACAGTTTGGCCGAAAGGAGTCTTTAGGATATGCACTGTGTAGAACTAGTCATACTAATTCCATGTGATCGTTCGATAAATGAAACAAATACCACGCAAAGAAGCTTTTTATATTGTACAGTTTTTTTGCAAATTACTGGTTACAGACCGCTCTGTAGTCACTGGACTGTGATTGTGTATGTGCTGCATGACAGTGCGTGGATTTCAGAGCAGTTAACCAAGAAAGAGGTGCTTGTTCATATCGTTTACCACTCATGTGAACATCATCAATGAAACAGAATGCTATGTGTACCTTGTGACATGTTCTTTTTTGGCAGCCTCTAAAAATGTTTCCGCAGTAATGAGCTAGCTTGTTTTCCAGCAATATAACCACGGGACTGCTGTAACTTGCCACATTTTCAAATTCTGTGAAAATCATTGCATATGAGGGGTCATAACCATATGCTGTTTATTGAAGGTCCCGCTGCTTTATTCGCAATGCTTGGACAACCATGACCAGCTTTCCGGATTCATGTGCACAAGGTATGCCCATTACGTGAATGCCTTTCTACCTATTAATGGCTTACAATGCAAACGGACAAAAAGAAAACACAGAGCACAAGTACAGATAGTGTTTGTAGTCCACACTCTACTTCTTCACCTCTGTAAATATGGCGCATGCTCACGCGGGGTGATTAGGCAAGGTACAGTGGAGAGTAGTAGTGGTTTTAATAAATAATAATAAAAGGGAGGAAAAGATTTTTGCTAGCCCCGGCATCTGCCATCGATACTGAAGCACCTGAGCTGGGGCAGCGGAAGTGAAAGATAGCCAATGAAGTATTTGCACGGCGGAAAAAATACGTGGCGAGGCGGCGTAGAAGACTGAGTCAAGATAAAAATAGGAAAATTCAATTAAATTTAAGAAATACGAAATACCAGGAATAGAATCAAGCATTTTGGAAATGCGACAGAATTATGTATACAGCTAACAAAGTAAGCGATCAGTCGCACTTATGATAACATAAAGGTAGCCACAAACACTGCGTAACGGGAATTTCTTGGCACTCGCACCGAACGAGAGAACTGTAAGAGACAGATGGAGTCCTAACCTCTTAAAGAGGGACCTCCAAATATTGTTTTCCTTGAACTGCGAACGGCCGGCAAGGGAGGAGAAAATGATCTAATGTTTCAACTTGCCCACATGAGACACAAAGGTTTGTCGCAGCGAACCCACATCTGCGTAAGTACAAAATTAAGTGAGGAATTCTGCATCGCAGAAGCGTCATTGCCACCTCACAATGCCTAGATTTACACCACCGCACAATCAATCGGTACTTTAAGTGGTGAAAATCCATAGTATTCAGCAACGGATCACCCATGATGGCTGAATTATGTTAGAACCGCTGGAAACGTGAAGTTTCCAACAGAATGAGGTGAGGGACGGGATAGATTAGAGGAGCTCAGAGAGCCGACCTTGCAATATATCAGCCACCTCGTTAAAATAGACACCCGAATGCTTGCAGGTACCCGGACAAAGTGGATCCCACGCTCTGTGCACGGAACAAAACACCTAGGCGACCGATTCAAAAAAGATTTTCCGGAATTTTGGAGAGAGACTAGAACTGAAAGGCAGGCTGCAAGAATAAGAACCCGTGCTACATGCATGGGAATTTTGAGTCTTAAGAGCCAAACAAATAGCCAAAAACTCTACGAACAATATAGGAGTATAATCAAGGATACGAACGGAATAGCTCCAAGCCAGATCCTGTGAAAATATCCCAATCGCCGCCTTCTCACAGCTGCCGGAGGCATCAGTGGAGAGAACAGTACGATGAGGAAAATTCTGTAGGTGTTCAGAAAGAAGACCATTTAGGATATTTGCGGGCATATGTTTCGCATGGGACGGGGAAATATGGTCGTTATAGAAGACGGGGCGAGCCTGCGTATCAGCAACTCGTTGCAAGGAGATCAGATAAAACTGAAGCGGAGCTTCTGTGAACCTAGCTTGCGGAATCTGATAGCGTGGCCAAAGCCTCCGATGCCTACTGTCTTTTTCTTCTATGAATCATGAAAGCATTTCGGCTCACCCCTTTCTCCATGCTTACACAGGCATTTCTCACAACTAGCCTGAAAGCCGGCCGTAGTATGGAATAAGTTTAGGGAAACTTACCTTTTTTAGTCGTTTTATCTGCACAGCTTAGAAGTATGTGAAAGGAACTTTGGCTGTGAGTGCTTTGGCGTTTCTCTCATACTCCTTTTGTGAACTGAAGTGGTGAACTATATTAATACACTATATAAATAACTATATATAACTATATATAATACATGTTGTGTGAACTATATATAATACATGATGTGCCATCAGTGTCGCAATAACAACAATTGGGCACATAGTAAAGATCTGCAAGCATGAAGAATTTGTCTTTAACTCTGACATCATTATGGATGGAATCAATACAAAGTAGAAGAAAAAGTATAGTGCAGCACATATATGATTGGAAGTGAAAGACGAATGTTGTTGATGTTGTTAGCCAATCAAAAGATGGCACATAACCACACTAGGCGATCAGCCAAGAATCCGGTGGCTATTCACCTGTGCTCAATTAGTAAAAGAGAAAACCACGCGGGAACGCAACACTGGTGGATGTGCTGAATTTCAGGAACAAACCGTGCAACAAGTAACAAAAATATTCCTGAATCAGATTTTACATTGCATAATGAACCATGACTGTACCAAAGCAATGAGATATAAGTGAAGCATTTCATTCCTTTCGTGACATAATTGAGTTATGAGGTGTGTTGAATAATTAAAAAAGTGATTTTTGATGGCAGCCAGCATGGGTCATTTCAAGTTATAGCTCAAGATTACAATCACATCTGATATAGATGACACGTATGCTAAAAAGCAAGATGATTTTTCCTTTTTATGATAAATGCACAGGCACTTTCAGTGCTTGCCTAATAATATTAATAATTGGTCTTTGTGGAAAGGAAATGGCGCAGTATCTGTCCAATATATCGTTGGACACCCGAACCGCGCCGTAAGGAAAGGGATAAATAAGGGACTTAATGAAGAAAGGAAAAGATGTGCCGTAGTGCAGAACTTCGGATTAATATTGACCACCTGGGGATTTTTAACGTGCACTGACATCGCACAGCACACGGTCGCCTTAGCGTTTTTCCTCCAGAAAAAGGCAGCCGCCGCGGTCGGGTTCGAACTCGGGAACTCCGGATCGGTAGCCGAACGCCATATCCACTGAGCCACCGCGGCGGGTCAAGGCTTGCTTCAAGATTTGATTTCTGACGTATGCACAAAGACATGCCTATAAATTATTTGTATGTTACACCAGAACCAACACTACTTAAGCTGGTAAATCATGTTCACTACCTGGGTGTCATTAATAGCAAATATATACTAATGCTGCTGATCCTATAAAAGAGCAAACAACGGTTTTACGAAGACGTTAAGTAATACGTGATACTGTTGTGCCCATCAGAAAATGAACTACGCGGCAGTTTCAGTTTCTCTTCTCTTATTTTCAGTTTCGCTTTTTCATAGTTTCAGTTTCAGTCATATGCATGTTGCTTGACACCACGTATACGTGACGTAGGAAAAGTAGAGGGGGGGTCGGCGGAAACTTGGTGTCAGCATGACATCGCTCACCCCGATGTGTCGTTCGATCTTGCATCTACAGCACAACAACGTGTCGACGAGGTAAACCTTTACTATAAGTTTCACGGGATCTTACGCCTCCTCGTACATTCCTGGAAACCTCGGGCCATCCACCAATACCATGGAACCAGTGGAAGGCACTGTTTTCTACATACTTAGAGGCGCCTGGCGCCTGAGTTTGCTGCATCCCGGCGCAAAGCTATGCTACTGCAGTCGCGCGGCATCGAACGTCAGCGTCGTACCGAAACGCCTCCCGCCCCGAGCGCAATTTTAAAACGATGGAGTTGGGACCTCATTAGCGGAAGTTATGAAAGGCGAAGATACGTTTAAAACCGCGCTCAGCACTTGCGACCGTCTGTTCTCAGCCAGGACGGAACGCCACCGCAGTTCAAGATATGTTTACAGAACCCTGGTGAGCCTGTCTGAGGTTTATACTGGTTAGTTACGCGAACTTGTGAAGAATTGCGACTTCGACAACCCCTGCCCGCTCCGCGCGGCTGCTAGGTGGACAGGGGCGGACAGCGCGTTTTTCTTTTTCTCTTTATTTCTCTTTTTTTCCTTTTCTAATATTTTTCTTTTCTTCCCATCTTCTTTCCAGCATCCGAGTGCTTGTTGCTCTGTGGATGTGGCTGACATGGGTGCTAATTCCAAGTCCTTAGGAAGGCGATGAAGATCGCGGTAACTTCAGTCTTGAGAAAGCAAAGGATCTGTCCGAAACATCACTGAAAATAAATGTGTCTAAATGAAGCGCTTCTCAACGTTGAATATATATATATATATATATATATATATATATATATATATATATATATATATATATATATATATATATATATATATATATATATATATGAAATGAGGGGCTCGTTTGACAAACATATTATGGAAGCCAACAGTCACCGAAACCAAGGTGCATAGGGGAATGTTTCTATTTTTTTAAATATCTAGTGCCAATCATTTAGTTTTTTAAAGGGAATAACTTATCAAGCAGCAGAAAAAACAACCATGCCGCCGGTGGGATCCGAACCCACGACCTCCGAATATCGCGTCCGGTGCTCTTACCAACTGAGCTACGGCGACGGCTGTCCAATCTGCTGCTTTCGTGGGTATTTATGTTTAGCGTGTAATCGAACCTTGAGAGTGTTCACCAGCGCCACCCTCGTCCATAGCGGTGTACGTAGCACGTCATGTAAAAACGCGAGTGTGACGTAGAACGTCATCTAACATATATATATATATATATATATATTTAGAGCCGGTCCTTTCTCAAGACTGAAGTTACAGCGATCTTCCTTCCCTTCTTAAGGAGTTGGAATTGGCACAGATATCCGCCACATGAACGGAGCAACATGCAATCGGATGCTGGAAAGAAGATGGGCTCAAAAGAAAAATACTAGAAAAGGGAGAGAGAGAAATAAAGGGAAAAAGAAAAACCCGTTGTCGCCCCCTGTCCATCGAGCAGCCGAGAAGAGCGGGCAGAAGAAAAAGAGAAAGAAAAAAAGGAAAACGAAGAGCGGGAGGGGAGAATAGGCACACCTCAAAGCAGAGGGCGGCGAGTACAGAAACAGACGGTGGCGGATTGGCGGAGCAGATAAGAATTACAGATGCATGTACTCGCGTGCCGCTGGCCAAAACAAGTAAACAGAAAAAAGCGCACACAGAGCAGGCGACTTCTATGGATCCTCTTCGCCAAGAATAGTCAAGGCGGAATCAGCGGCGCAGTTAGCTTAACTAGAGACACGTGCACTGTGCATGAAAACACAAATACACAAAAGAAAAAGAAAAAGGCGGCAAAACATCCGAGTTCGGGAAAGTTTCGTGTGACGGGTAAATGTGAATGGCGGGAGCACTCAGGCAAAGGTTCTTGAATTGCACCCCGCTCGGCAAGGTGGTAGAACTGGGAAGATAGGGGTGGGGTGGGGGTAAATATCCGCTTTTTTATCCCGCGCGCGCTGTCAGAAACGAGAGAAATTTCGAGAAAAAATCTAGAAAAAATGTGTCTGTCCCCAACCAGATATGACGTCATTAAAAGTCACGTGACCTTGACGTTACAATCGTGACGCCACAATTTTTTGACCAATCAGCGTTTCCAGCCTACCTACCCGCAAACGCTTGTGTTGTGTTCAGTTGAAGAGGGTCTGGCGGCGTGAGCGCCTGTTGGACCTCTTCACAAATAATGTCCCAAATGGAAGAAACCTGTGGCGGCTGCGGGGCTGGAAAGAGCTTTTGAAGCTCTTCGCGTACGATGGTGCGGATGGTCTCCAGAAGGACGTCGTGGCTAGAAGCATAGGCACCGCTGGTAGCCATCAGCGGCGGCGGACGCTAGTACTGCCTGGATCGCATGCCGAGCATCTTCTCCATCGTAGTGGCTTCAGAAACAAATTAAGCGTCTGTTCTGGGCGGGTTTAGAACTAACTTTTGATGCCCCTCATAAGAAAGCGCAGCTTCTCCTCTTCGGACATGTTGGGATCAGCCCGGCGGAAGAGCTTCGCCTTATCCTCAGAGTAAATGAGGACGATCTTGTTTGATACTTGGACGCGTGTCTGGAGGAGCAGCTGGGAACGTTCTTTCCGGAGGACGGTGGTAAAAGGCTGCGAAAACTGGGTCTTGAAGGAACCTCACGATGGTATTGTGGCCTCTCGGTTCTCAAACCAAGTACGAGCTGCACCCTCCAGCTAAAAAAACATGTGCTGCAGCTTCGAGTCGTCAGCCCACCTGTTGTATAGGGCTGCACGCTCGAACTTCTCGAGCCAGTCCTCCGGGTCCTCGCCTGGAATACCTTGAAATGTGGGTGGCTCGCGTCGCTGCTGCAGCACGACGGACGGCGAAGGGATGGCATCCGGCATGCTGACGGCGGATTGTGTGGACACTGATGGTCGTGCTGAATCGAAGGTCGGTGTCCTCACGGTCACACGAGACTGCAGAGGCCCGAACTCTGGTTTCAGTCCTTGCAGCCGCCGGCTACCCTTGATGGATGGGCGTAACCTCGGCTTTCAAGGATTCAGGCGCGGTAGAGTCCCGGCTTCCTGCAGGGTTCTTGGGCATGGGGTGCCCTACCCAGGACACCTCCACCAAGATGTCACGCGTGAATGCGGGAGATCACTGATCACAGGACACAGCGGCGGGCTTCGAGGAACGTCTTCAGATCACAGCTCCAGATCGCTGTCACAATGTGATCATGCATGAAGTAATCATCACCTCCATTTCAACAATGACTTTCTAATGAATATATCTGACAAAGTGCATTTATAGCTCCCAACTTTGCTCAGTCATTATAAAGAGGTCTAATTCCTCTTGGCCGACACGTAGCAGACCTGATTCTAATCTTCAAGTGTAGGGATGATTCTCAGTACTCAATCACCGAATCTGATTAGTAAGTATTTTTACATCTAGAATGTAGCCTACATATGCAAATAATTCACTACCTTGCTGAACATAGTTTCTAAGCACTAGTTTTCATAAGGGCTCTCAGTATGAAATGCAACTTACATAGTTTAATTATTGGGGTATGGAATAAATAATAATATGATTGATACTTTGTGAGGTTTGACTTGGGGAGATAAGTACGTTCTCCCCACTCAATGGCGGCTGACACGGTTAACGAGCGCTGCGATCAGCCGGCGAACCCCGCGTCCCGCTATAACTTGCGCCCTAAGCAGAAACAGAATCTGCCTGCGCAGCCTAGACCAAGGGCGCGAGCCGGCAGGCAGTCTCGTTAGAAGCATGAACGTACGGACCGCTCATGCCGATGAATGGCACGCAAGACTGACTTGCTTTAACCCTCATGACTCTCGTGAGGGTCGAACAGCCACGCAGCACGCGCTGCGGGAGCTGGCTACATCTGTGTTGAACTTTTCCAGCGCAGATGGAAAAGAAGCAGGGCACATCAGAACGACACCGTTCCACTACCAACTACCAGCCACCATCCAGCTTCGGCAACGCGCCGCGCCCTAGGCCCGACGCTACACCCCGCCCGCGACCTGCAGTCGCCACCCTGGCCACCCCGGCTACCTGCCACATCGCATCGGAGCTGCCCACCCGCCGACTGTGCGCCACCGCCTGCGGGCCCCATTACCACCGCAACCCTGGACCCTCGCCTGCTGACCAGGTATGCCAGGGCAGCCCAACCGCGGCCTCAACCATAAAGCGCCGCAGCCCTGGCCCCTGAAGCCACCTGACCCAGTACCTCAGGGGCGCAGCCATGGACCTGGCCTCCAAGCCATCGAAGCCGGCGCCAAGGAGGCGGTCGACCGAATTCAACCGGAACGGCGCAGCCGCGCGCACTCGGGAGTCCGAGACGGGGAGCAAGAGGCCGAGCGCCATCATGCGGGAGGCCAAGCCTTCGGAGCGAAGCAGCTGATCGGTGGGTGCGTAGCGCGGCCGTCAAATGATGCACCGGCTGGAGCCGAAGAACTTCCAACCTCGATCCCTGGATGGCGGAGAAGATCAAGTAATGTTGCTCCTGTTTCTGTGTTTGGGAGGCTTCTTAAGGAGGGGAGGATGTGGGATACACTGGTATCCCCTCCTCGTCCCCCGCGCCAGCGGCGACCGTGACTTACACGGGCGCGCTGGCCACCAGGAATGTGGAGAGAATGCACCCCCGCGACTCTGCTCATTTCCGCCCCAGCACTGACGTGACGTCACGGCAGCGTGCTGCCATCTGCGGAGAGGGTAGCACGCCTAAGCTTGACGGCAACGATTTGCTGCCAGGGAGGCAATGCCCGAAGGGATAAAAGGGGGGAACGCGTGGCGGGAAGCGACTCTCGCCGCCGGACCTTACCTAACTCCCCCCCGTTGGGCGCCAGATGTGGGGTTTGTCTTGGGTAGATAAGTACGTTCTCCCCACTCAATCGCGGCTGACACGGTTCAAAGCCGCCCGGACCCCACCCCGTGATCGCGTACGCTACCGAGCGCTCGCCGACCACGGCGGGCCTTGCTCAGAGGGAACAAAGGAATGACACATTGGCTGACACAAACAGGCATTTATTGCTACAGAAACAATAACACCAGCTAGCAACAAGGTACGCTAATGAATCGAGGTCGTCCGACTCACCAGCAAGGTTCCGAGCGAATGTTCGCCCGCGCTAGGGCAAGAGATATAAACTCCGCATGCCGGACGGGACGAGTACGGGAGCCTGTCTCCCCGTCGCTTCTTCGCCCCGCCGGCGAAGAGCGGAGCCGCGAGTGACGCGCCCGCTCGCAGCGATTATCCCAGCCGAAGACCCTCTCCCGCGCGCGGGCTTTGGCAGTCTCCGCGCAGCGATGCTGGCGCCCTCTCTTGCCAGTTAATGTAACTCACAAGGGATTGCGCTCAGCCTCGAGGTGAGACCGCCGCTGCACGGTGCCTCGCAGGAAAGCAATCTCAGGGGGCTGCAGGGCAGGTCCCCACAACTTACAATTGGGTTTCCAAGTTGATACCGTGTTTTTAGATTTCCTATGAGATTTAGTTGTGTTCCTCCACCCAAACTGATTCTGAACTTAATTGCAACTAAACAATTATGGCATTTTTACAATGATGCAAAGTTTTCTATCGTTTCAGTGAAGTTCATTTCAGTAAACTATTTTATTTCTTCCAAGGAAATTTGATATCTACAGTTTCCAGGCTTATGTTAGTCAATTATGTCTCTTACGTCTTTTTAATATATTAACAACTTACCCAGCTGTAAATCAGGAATTAGAATATTCAATGGTAATTCCACGATTTACCACAACGCATGAGACTTCTCACATGGACGGTCAATAATTAAAGGCAGACCTCGACACAATTTCTTGCTCCTTATTGTCTCTGAATGTGAATAAAACATAGGTAACCAAAAATGATAAAGTGCTTTCAATGCATAGCTCTAAAAGAGTGGTTTAGAACGGACGTTCATTGCCAACAAATTAATCAAGCCGTGACATAACATGAAATCAGCACAGCTACTGCAGCAACCTTCTTGCATGCAGTGAAACGTAGCCAGACATAAAGCAAGTTGTATATTATATAGATATCATCTTGGCTACTGAAAACGTGCAGCAGGCAAAGCAGACGTCAAGCATAAGCACTGCCAGTGGCTACT
Source organism: Amblyomma americanum (assembly GCF_052857255.1). Classification (NCBI taxonomy): domain Eukaryota; kingdom Metazoa; phylum Arthropoda; class Arachnida; order Ixodida; family Ixodidae; genus Amblyomma; species Amblyomma americanum. The sequence goes on from NC_135497.1 coordinate 470,886,233, forward strand.
GAGACAGTATATGCTCTTGTGAGCAGCATTGTAAGGGAGAAAGGATTTTGATTCTTGCTTCTGCTTCACCCCGCCGCGGTGGCTCAGTGGTTAGGGCGCTCGACTACTGATCCGGAGTTCCCGGGTGCGAACCCAACCGCGGCGGCTGCGTTTTTATGGAGGAAAAACGCTAAGGCGCCCGTGTGCTGTGCGATGTCAGTGCACGTTAAAGATCCCCAGGTGGTCGAAATTATTCCGGAGCCCTCCACTACGGCACCTATTCTTCCTTTCTTTCACTCCCTCCTTTATCCCTTCCCTTACGGCGTGGTTCAGGTGTCCAAAGATATATGAGACAGATACTGCGCCATTTCCTTTCCCCAACAACCAATTATTATTATTCTGCTTCACTAATATATTCGCATTTTGAGTTCTACAGCAATCTTGCCTTTATGGTTCAAGGAGTCTAGGCATAAAATACTTGGCTTGTGTGCTCTATATAAAATAGTTCAGTGCACATTATTATACATGGAGCACCCCATGGTATTCCCCTCCTACCCCTACATAATTCATAATTTATTTCTTCTCGACACATTTTTGGTTCTGGTTTCAACAACCGAAAGATGGACACATGTAAGGTGCCACCGCTTCACCGGAGCAGTCGCTCTACCAACTGAGCTAACCGGAACTGCAAGCTTATGGCAGGGTGAGGCTTTCCTTTGTAGCCGTATGTCTGTGCTCGGGTTGATATCAATGAGTAATTACTCCCTTATTACAAATCTATTCCTCCTTGGGGATCCGCCTAAAACATTTGACCAACACTGCTTCCACTTTGAGTTACTGATCAATTCGCGCTCGCCCTACCATAAGCTTGCCGTTCCTGTTAGCTCAGTTGGTAGAGCAACTGTTTCATTGAAGCGGTGGTCTCGGGTTTGAGCCCCGGACCATGACGAATTTTTCTTTAACTACGATGTTTCTGAGAAAGCTGTATAGCTTTTCTTTGTAGCTGTATGGCTGCGCTCGGGTGGATGTCAGTGAGTAATTACTCCCTTATTACAAATTTACACCACATTGAGGGATTCTCTTAAAACATTTGACCGACATGTAAGGTGTGTCAGGTCACGTCAGGGAAGAAAAAAAGCGCAATAACTGTAGATATGTGGTCTGACTTAGAGTCACGTTTCTCTCCATCAAAGTGTTTGGTCTCGTGTCCTTCAGTGCAGAGATGAGCTTGCAACATGGTGATTCCATTTACCTTCCAAGAACTATGGATTTAAGTGCTGTGCATTCTTTCAAGACGCTTGTGCTGATGCCGAGCCCTGTTAAGACACTATAGGCGCACATAACATGGCAGTGAGCATAGTTTCCTCTGAAGTACTGAATAAACTCCTGAAGCTTGGATTCCATGTTGGCCAGAGATGTCTCGAGAAGCTTAGCCGCCTCATTCTTGTCAATGCCCTCTAGCAGAACATGAACAGCATAGTAAATATCGGCTGCGAATTCTTTACGTTTTATGATCTCAATAATTCTTCGCTTGAGGTGGGCCCTTGGCTGTTGACGAGGCGTTCAAGTGTTCAGATGCTTGGTTTTATGAGGTTCAACACCCCAAAACAATTCGACTATGAGGGAGGCCGTAGCGGAGGGCTCCAGATAATTTTGACCACTTGGGATTCTTTGATATGTACTGGCATTGTAGAGTACGCGAAACTTCGCCGTTTCACTTCCATCGAACCCGCATCTTTCGAAGTATTCAGAAGCATCACGTGAAATGGAAGTTCTAGTGAAAGGGCTCCTGTGGAGGACTTCATGGATTCAAAGAATGCTGCCTAGATTCTCTCATGCATTCTTCTGCAGATGAAGCGGTCCATAAGCGGTACCACTCCATACTCCTCCACCACCAAAAGAGTGACCAATTCAAATTCAGGCCCTATTGTTCAAAGTGCGGAGTCAACGCAACACTGTTCATGGCCCCAATACCTTCAGCAGCTCCTCCTTGGACGCTGTCATTATTGCAAGAACAATGTAGACCCTATAATTTATAAACAATTTTTAAAAAATCACTGCTCGCTGTAGCTCGAAACTGATTTCGGCGACATTCTTCAGTGCGCGTCCGCTACCCCCATGACGTCAGTGAGCAGACGGAAAAGCTTGAAGGCTGGCTCTTCTGCCCACAGATATTATCGGGGTAGGGGACATGCCGTAAGATGTGTTACCCGAGTCGGTTGCGAAATTTAAAAATTCTTTCTAAATTATAGCTTGAACGAAGAGCTTTCAAATTTGACTCAAATACCTACAGAGACCACTCCTATCTGTCGCACAAAAACATGGCCATCAAAACCACTTCATGGTCTCTTTAATCGCTGCACCATTGCCCAAGGAGTAGGACCCAGGGGGACATAAGAATGTAAAGTTCACAATGACCTTTAATTAGCTCATTAACACTCGCGCTATATCCTTAAGGCAGAACTCAAGTGTCCATTCATTTTTTTCAATACTGTCTTCATGGGCACTCCTTTCGGAAGGTCATCAACAATGCTCGCCCTTTCCCGGTCAGTGATATGGTCTCCTCTACTTCGCTGCACTTTGTTCATCGGTTCAGGAGGTGCACCACTTTTGCACTCGATTTGACAGTGTATCTAGCGCCACCTGCAATTCGACACTCATTCTCACTTTCTGCTACATACGTTCTTCTGCACTAGCTTCCTGGAGAGTTCTGATGCAAGGTGTGCAAGGTTCGTGGTGTGATCCGTAGCAGACGGCCACACTGCCATGAGGCGTTGAGACAGCAGTGTACCTTTGTAGATGCAGCATCTGCGTCATGTCCTCACCAAAGAGCTGAAATCACAGTAGTGTGCATGCCTGTGTATGTGCTTGTAATCAACTGCTTGGCAGGTCTACTGCGTATGGGTTCTCATCTTTCTGTCCAGACTTGAAAGTTCCTTTACACTATTTCTGTTTAGTGGGCAAATATTATAATTACAAGCAGCAGGATGGAGCGTTTGTATAAAAAGCAGATTGTTAGATGTCTAATATGTGGATGATCGCAACGTTGGTCATGACTCGCTGCGACATCATCCGCACCTGAGCTTACAGTAGCGACTGCCTTTGAAGTCACCGTCAGCCGACACCTTTTGCTGCCAGTCAGTCTCTGATAGTCACTCTGCCGCACAGTCAGTCGACAGTGAACACATGTTATTGAGTTAAAATATATCCAAGTTGTCAGGCAACTATTTTCTGCTGTAATTGGTAGACAAGTGCACATTTGGATAGAACGGCCACAGCCTGAGCCACCCGTATAAACTATCAAAGGTGACTCGAGCGACAGTCTGAATAAATTCTTGAATTCCGAGTTTGTTGCCTCTCTCAAGTACCCCTTGACTCTGTGAAGGTCAACCTGCGCCACTATGCACAATGCAAGAGAAAAGACGGTGTCCAATTTTTCATCACCTCTGGAATGAACAAATTTAATGGCCGCTTACTGAAATGCGCCTTTTTTAAACAAATACACAGTTCTGAATATAACTAGCACAACCCCCGCCTATTCAAAACCATGTGACAAACACCAACACATCGTTGAAGAAGACGAACATTTCTGCACATTTACACTCGATTTGGCCACTGCAGCGGGAATACTAATACCAGGCTACACTCACGCCGCAGGAACTCACGCCGCACTAGCACGGCACTTCTGTGAACTAGTGCAGAAAGTGCAGCCAAATGGTGAGACCTGTACTCAGGTGTGAAATGTTGGTTTGGTTTATGGGGCTTTAACGTCCCAAAGCGACACAGGCTATGAGAGACGCCGTAGTGAAGGGCTCCGGAAATTTCGACCACCTGGGGTTCTGTAACGTGCACTCACATAGCCCAGCACACGGGCCTCTAGAATTTCGCCTCCATAAAAATTCAAACACCGCGCCTTTCGGGCCAGCAGCCGAGTGCCATAACCACTCAGCCATCGCGGCGGCAAAGCGTGCAATGTTGGTATCGTGCCCATGATGTGTATTCTGGTATAAGACCTTGACAACACCCTCTTGTTTTGTAATGATCATAAAAGAGAAGCATCTATAACCACACTTGCAGCTTCCCTGACTTTACATCGCAAGAGTCGTGTTGCTTGACTTGGTCTAGCCACTCCTGACAGTTGTAGAACGTCGCTGTACTTCTGTCGGTAAGCCTTATTTAACATGTAGATTTTATGAACTTGCACACCTGGATCTCTTGTTCCTGTGCTTTCAATTCATAGAACTCTGTAAATTGTGCAGAAAATATGCTATACAAAAAATCATGGACACGGGTGTTAAAATTGAAAGCACTTAATATCAATAACAAATGTAAAAGGCTCCTGTGCTCGTCAAGCATGGTTGTTAGAAAGACATTGCGCAGTATGTGCACTGTAATTTCCTGCACACTGTTCCCACTTGTACTACATGCTTAAAAGTTGAAAGTTTGCACCTTGCAGAATATACAGCGCATTTTTGTCTCAAAATTGCTCAGTATATCTTCAAATGCCTAATGCATTTCAATCACGAACGTTTGTGATAGTTGAGTTGCGCTTCTGTTGCCTTCACCTGAATAAATATTTGAATGCTTGTTTGCTAGCTGGCCCTAGTTGCTACGTATATAACACCCATTTTCATGCATGTTCATGCATGTGCAATTAGGTGACAGAATGAAATATGTTATAGTCATTGCTTGGCGACATGTGCACCCGAAGATACTGAAGACATGAGACATAGCCATAACATTTTCCCCTCTTACAGTCCATATCATATATGATCAGCGCGTGCATATGCATTTTTGATGCGCGGATAGTATGTGCGGAATCTATCTAGCGGGTGCGGACAGTGTACCGGAAATAATGGCAATTCTTCCAGAGCTTAGGTACGTTCACTTCTGGAAGAGTGGCGAGCCATAAGGAAACATTCCCGTGTTACGATTATCAAAAAGGCGACTTGATCGCGCCGGAGAAGCAACTCTTGCTAACGATTATAAACAGGGTTGTCCGCCGCAAAAGCACGACGAACATGTGCCTCTTGATCGCGCAAGTAAGCTTTTTCACGTGCAGGTGTCATATAATATAAGAGCTTCTCGAAATCGACTCAAATAATTAGGGCACCTAATTTTTTCGAAAGGAAATCCGCGCAAAACAAAACAGGACGAAAGACGAGAGGACGCAGAAGCTCGATCAAAGAAGGCACATCACCGGCTTCACAGTTAAGTATCTGTGTAGATTTAATTACAGTTCCCTCTAAAAGAGTTCGCAAGGTATTACACTCGGATCGAGGCCGCGACTTTCCATTGCGTGATCCCCGTTTTCTACCGCTTGTTGGGCCAGCTAGCACACCGAACATAAATATGCACGCAACGGACAGTGGCGAAAGATTCCGTGGAATATTTGTACGCAGATTAGTGAAACGAGCAGTTTTGATTTCTAGCACAACACTCCAATCAAAAACCTGTATACGGCGTCAGTTATTGCCAAATTACGCGCCCAACAAATCGAACACGTACTGCCGTCGCAGTCTTCCTCCACAAACCCTTTGGTTCGAATATCTCCTGCAAAACTTTATGTGGAACAGACACTAACCGGCAAAACATACTCCCGTGCAAAATGTCAGCACTAGCAAAGCATAATTAGGGTTTTGTCGAGCATTCTCCAGAACTGTCTACATGCATGCAGTGCCACGCGAAGTCAACCACACCTGTCTGTCGACGCACCGTGGCCGGAGCGCACTTGCGTCATTTTCGAGTATCCTATGGCTTGTCGTGCATGCACATTCCCATGGAACTCGGATCGTGTTTAACCTCATACCCTTAAAAGCTGTACCGTACGCCAAAAAGTGGCGATTGTCCTAAATCCACAAAAGAGTCCGCCGTTCGTGCGCGCTCTACACAAGACACGAAAGCCACGAAAGGAGTACCGCACAGTGCACGGATAACTATAAAGTAAGAGAACCTCGTCGAAAAAACTACAAATTCACCCGTTGAGCACGTGTATGCGCGCAACGAACTAATTTGTATTGCACTCGCACAAACTAGCTGAATAAAGAAAAAGCTTTCACCCCTCCCCGCCCAGAGAAAAAAAAGGCATTGAGAGACGTCACAGCCGTTGACTGCTTGCAAATTCATGCACGATATAGAAATAATTACCTTTGTCGTTCCCAAAGGGTAGATGCAGTCTTTCAGCAGGAAACTGCACGGTGTACTACGCAGCAATGAAGCACCAAAATTTTCAGCGTTGCAGCGCGCTGCTGCACTGATGCAGCATGTTCTTCCGCCTAGTGAACACCTTGTAGCAGACGCTGAAACGTCTATAATGATGAAGACCGTCGAGGTGTGAGTCACGGTCACTGCGATCAGGTTGATGTAAACCCTCGTTGGGACACTGCCGCCATTCCGGACAGAAGCAGGCACGATGAAGAGAGCGGGGCGCGCGCGCTCGGAAAATGTGAGAAATGAAAAAAAATCTAAGAAAAACTTGCTTTTTGCCAAGCGGACATGACGTAATGAAAAATCACGTGGTCACTGGCGTCACACGTGTGACGTCACGTTTTTTTGACCAATCAGCGTATCCAACGTACCTGGCCGCAAAAGCTTGTTATACAGGGATCATAGCGGACCTTCACAAATGAATCGTGAGCATACCAGATGGAGCCACGTAACGGCGAGGTGGGTGCACACTTGGTGCGTCAGGATCAATCTGCGGGTGCACACACACTGGCGGTGTGAAAGTCCTTAACATCCAGCGCTTCAGATGAAATGATCATATGGCTTGCCGCTTAAATTTTCACACGCTGTGTTCCTATTACCTAACAAAATGGCGTCCACATTAGCAAAACATTCCACTAGCACTACTGCCAATCGTCCAGAACACAACCGCCTTCAGAAGCGATAGGCGAGGCCTTTATCATGAGAGGACCCACAGGACGGTCACCTAAAGAAGCGTCAGAAAGATTTTGTGCCACAGAATAGGAACAAGAATGCCTTTGAGGATTAAACATGAGTCAGCACACATGCATCCCAGCAGTGAGGTAGCTTAGGCGGAGCAGAGATTTTTCTTCATTCTTTTGGTCGCTTTGCCACAGCACTTGATGTTTGCCGACTCAGCTGAATTAATTAAAATAGCGAAAAAAAAGAATATACCGCCTGTGTGTCATAAGAATTTTAACTTCACTGAAAAATCAAGTAATATTTCGTTTAATAGGAGGCTTAGCTGGCATGTGGTTATTAGTGTCCTCCGATGCTTCCAATTTTACCTACATCGTGGTCTACTGAATCGATACGGCTGCACATATGGCCGGTATAATTATGCGATGTTTCTGTTCGATAAAATGGCAGTACACTCTGCTCCCCGTGAGCTGGCCTCAATGACAAATGCGCTCAAGCTAGAAGCAGAGGGAGAAAAATCTTTGAGTAGAGCAGCGTTTGTTGGAAATTGTCACATTTTCTGTCCCCACGCATATTCTTTTACTCCGGTCTTTTGCGAATGCCATTTAGGGAACTGACCTGTAAAACAATATTCGTTCACATCGTCTTTACACTGATGCGTTTATAACAACCTCCTGCGACACAGATATTGCAGTTTAAACATTGTGCTTCACATGCTTCTAGAGGCAACCGAAAAAAAAATGACGCTACAAAAATGCATTCAGAACCAATAATATATATAAAAGTTTTGGAAATTCACTAGAGAATATATAACTTCGTTCAATCGAAAAGTTTATTAACAGAAGCCAGCAGGGGCATAAAAATCCGACACCATTCTCTCCTATCCTGATTACGTCAGAACCGCGGCAAAGGCTTCTCCAAATGATCCCTAACCTTTGATGACCAATGCTGATCAAAGCAGTAGCTCGAAAAAATTTTATTTTTTTCTCCGACATTGCGCACGCTTTCAAATATTTAACACATTTCTGTAAACTTGAAGAAGCCCGTATCTCAACAACTGAAAAAGAAAGGGAAGCACTAGCCCATTCATTCTCGACAGCAGGACACTTTTGGGCGTCCGGGGAGCCACGCGAACATCAATACACAGGGTCAGATATTTTGTGTACTAGATGCAACTGGCCGCGAGTTTTCAGCGTATGACCATGTGGAACCCTTCTTTTATAAGACAGGCAACATTTGTGCACGAAATACTGACAACTAGTCTATAGTAAGAAAGGATATGCCAAAGGAAGCGAGCTCTTACAATTAACTCACTGCTTACATTTTGGAAGAATTGAATTCTACTTATAAGTTTTTGTCTTTACATGAGCTGTAAAAGTACGTCTTTAAAGTTACATGCAGAGTTAAAGAATACGGAGGACAGCAATAGACGAGGAGGTCCAGGAGATACTTTTCAATCGGATTGCAAAATATCTGACGTTTATATTGTAACAGTTGTTACACTGAAAAGGAACTGCAGCGGCTGAACGAGGGCACCAGAGAAACGGACCTACACTTCAGCGTCGTCTACTTCTAGAGGCTGCGATCTCTTTCTTCTACATCCAATCCTCATGTCACTGCCCCCTCTTCAGGAGCATCGTCCCGATGCGGTGTTACCGTCAGACCGAATAGCGGGGAGAAAAAGTGTTCAAGAGGTACACCACCAGTCTGACATCACGGAATATGACTACATGCAGCCGGAAAGTCACTCGGGGGGTCGCTCGTAGTACGGCTTCATTCGCACCACATGCACAACGTCGCTGCGCTTGCCGTTGTGCGATGAACGAGCTGGCGAGGCTGGTGCAACTTCGTACGTTACGTCGCTGAGGCGGCGGACAAGAAGGTAAGGGCCGAAGTAGCGGCGCAGTAACTTTTCGGACAGCCCGCGACGACGATCGGGCGTCCAAACCCACACATAGTCGCCTGGGTGATTGGTAACGTAGCGGCGTCCAAGGTTGTAGCGGTCAGCATCGATCTGCTGCTGACGGTGAATGCGGTGTCTGGCCAGTTGCCGTGCTTCTTCCGCGCGCTGAACATAGGTGGCGACGTCGACAACAAGTTCACTCTCACTGTCAGGGGGGTCCACGGGTAGCATAGCATCGAGGGGGGTGGTAACCTGTCGACCGAAGACTAATTCAAACGGAGTGAACTGCGTCGTCTCTTTCTGCGCGGTATTATACGCGAATGTTGCGTATGGGAGAATTTCGTCCCATGTCTTGTGCTCGATATCAATATACATGGTAAGCATGTCGGTCAAGGTCCTGTTGAGGCGTTCTACCAAGCCATTTGTCTGCGGGTGGTAGGCTGTTGTACGTCTATGGCTGGTGTGCGTGAGCTTGAGTACAGCCTGAGTGAAGCGGGCCGTAAATGCAGCTCCACGGTCAGTAATGATAGCTGCAGGAGCGCCATGACGCATGACGATGTTGTGGACGAAGAAGACGGCGACTTCAGCAGCAGTACCGTTTGCAAGTGACGTGGTCTCAGCGTATCGGGCCAAATAATCTGTCGCGACCACAATCCACCGGTTTCCTCTGGTCGACTTCAGAAAACGGCCGAGGAGGTCTATGCCAATTTGCTGAAAAGGGGTCTTTGGTGGTGCTATGGGCTGCAGAAAGCCGGCTGGCTTCAGAGGAGGAGATTTGCGCCGTTGGCAATCCCGGCATGTTGTTACGTATCTACGCACGGATGGGAGTAAATTGGGCCAGTAATACTTAAGCCGAATCTTTGCCAGTGTGCGACGAACCCACAAGTGGCCGGCGGATGGTTCATCATGACAAGCGCTTAAGATTTCGGAGCGTAACTGGGATGGCACAACAAGCAGAAACGTCTCTTTGTTGCTGTCAAAGTTGCGCTTGTAGAGGACTCCACGCCGCAGAATGAAGGTCTGTAGTCCACTGCGAAACACACGAGGTACATGAGAATTCAAACCCTCCAGATACTTAACGAGTGGCGCCAACTCAGAATCTGCTCGTTAAAGCTGCACCATACGGGAGATGCTAATGGCACAAAGAACAGGGCAATCTTCGGGGATGTCTTGCGTAGCCGGTTCCACGGGCGGTCGTGATAAACAGTCCGCGTCCTGGTGCTGCCGACCCGATTTATACACGATCGTAACGTCGTACTCCTGTAAACGGAGGCTCCATCTGGCCAACCGGCCAGAAGGGTCTTGAATGCTGACCAGCCAGCATAGCGAGTGATGATCGCTGACAACACGAAACGGTCGGCCGTAGATGTAAGGTCGAAACTTACTCAGAGCCCAGATGACGGCAAGGCACTCTTTTTCGTTCGTCGAATAGTTCCGTTCCGATCGAGAAAGTGTGCGGCTCGCGTAGGCGATTACTCACTCTGCGCCGTCCTGCCACTGTACGAGGATCGCTCCGAGGCCGACATTGCTGGCGTCAGTGTGGACATCAGTCTCTGCATTCTCGACAAAATGAGCTAGTATTGGCAGACTTTGAAGGCGGCAGCGGAGTTCATCGAAGGCTTCGTATTGGGCACTTCCCCATACGAAGGGTGTGTCATCTCGAGTCAAGGCAGTCAATGGCTCAGCTAGGCGAGAAAAATCTTTAACAAAGCGGCGGTAATACGAGCAGAGGTCCAAAAAACGTCGGAGGGCCTTCTTGTCGGTTGGGCGTGGGAAACTGGAGACGGCGGAAGTCTTGTCGGGGTCTGGAAGAACACCTTGTGCGCTGACAACATGTCCTAAGAAACGGAGCTCCTCGAAGGCGAAATGGCATTTCTCTGGCTTGATCGTTAGTTGTGCAGACTGAAGAGCTTTAAGGACAATGCGCAATCGCTGCAAGTGTTGTTCGAAGCTAGACGAAAAGATGACCACGTCGTCCAGGTACACAAGGCACGTCTGCTACTTCAAACCAGCTAAAACAGTGTCCATCATGCGTTGTAATGTGGCCGGAGCGGAGCAAAGTCCAAACGGGAGCATCTTAAATTCGTACAGACCGTCGGGTGTCACGAAAGCCGTTTTCTCGAGGTCTCGCTCGTCCTCCTCGATCTGCCAATATCCGCTTTTCAGATCTAAGGAAGAGAAGAACCTGGCGTCCCGGAGTCGGTCAAGGGCATCATCGATCCTCGGGAGTGGGTATACGTCCTTTTTGGTAACATTATTTAGTTTCCTGTAATCAACACAGAATCGCAACGTGTTGCCTTTCTTTTTCACCAGGACCACCGGCGGCGCCCACGGACTTGTTGACGGCTGTATAACGTCGTCTGCAAGCATGTCATCGACTTGCGTCCTAATAGATTCGCGCTCTTTAGGCGAAACGCGATTTGGACGCTGACAAACTGGTGGCGTGGCCGAATCGGTGACAATGCGATGCTTGGCTACCGGCGTACGTCCGACCTTGGAGCTCGCCGCGAAGCAATCTTTAAAATCAAGTAGCAGCGACGACAGAAGGTTCTTCTGATGAGGTGACAACTCCGGGTTGATTTTAACCTTCTGAAGGGCGTTACTTGGTGCGGCATCGTCGTGAAGATTCACCTGTACGGGGCACAGATTCGGCAACCTATCCACGTCGTCGAGGAAGGCGACGGCCGTTCCCTTGGCGAGGTGCTGAATTTCATTCGTGAAATTCGTCAGAAAAACTGTCGCACAGCCGTAATTCAGTTCAACAAGACCGCGCGCGAAAGCCACACCCTTCTCGAGCAACAGCGAAGGGTGACTGTCCGCAATACCTTCGTAGTCGTGACACGAGTCGTTCCTCACTAACACCAGCACACTGGACCGTGGTGGCAGCATTACGTCGTCTTCGACTATACGCAGAGCGTTGACTCCTGGGCCTTCTGTGTTACTGTGCGCCACGGCTTGCTTCGTCGACAATGTGACTCGCGCCTCGTGTAGATCGATCACAGCACCGTTTGCCTGTAGAAAGTCGAGGCTAAGGATCAAATCTCTCGAACACTCGCTCAACACGACGAATTCACTCACGTAGACGAAACCGCGGATGCCGACTCGGGCTGTGCACCTTCCGGCCGGGCTAATGAGGTGACCTCCAGCCGTGCGAATGCTAGGGCCCAACCATGGTGTCAAAACTTTGCTCAATTCCTGGGCGAGGGTGGTGCTCATCACGGAATAGTCAACCCCAGTATCAAGTAAAGCGATGATGTCAGTTCCGTCAATCGTCACACGCAAATCAGAAGTAGCGCGTCGGATGCTGTCGCTACCCTGCCCCGGTGAGGAATCAGCGTATCGGTATATCGGCGGCGGAGGATCTTCAGTTTTCCCGACAGCAGCGGCCTTGCCTCCGGAGACCGCTGGAATTAGTTTTCCCGGCGTGGACTGGGAGAACGCCGCTCAGGGTAGCCGGCGTCTCGGCGAGGGCTTGGGGAACGGTAACGCAGCGGAGATGACGTCGTAGGATCGTAGCGACCGTATGTCCCAGGCCTCTGACGTGCCGACAGATGAGCTTCAATTTCGAATGGTCGTTCGCCATTCCGGGGGCAAGGGTCGTCGGGTGCCAAACCACGCAGACCCTCTCGGCGGTACAGGCAGGCCCTGTAAAGATGTCCCGCCTCACCACAGCGGTAGCAAAGGGGCCGCCGGTCCGGTGCACGCCACATTTCACACTTCCGTGGCCGCTGATAAGCTGGTCGAGCAGGCACACGGGAAAGACCAGACTGCTGCGCTGCGTGAGTCGCATTATTCACGTCGTAGCCTGGCGTTGGGGCCCGGCAGAGGACAGATGCATAGGTTGGTCTGACCTCAGTCTGTCTTGGGATCTCAGGCTGTTGTTGTTGCTGTGCTGCTAGGCGCACCTCGTCCCGGACGACTTCAGACAGCGATGTAACAGATGCCGCGCTGGGAGGCAGCTGGAGGGCTTGTAATTCCTCCCTGACGATCGACCTGATTAGGTCCCGTAAAACGGGCATCACTCCCTAGTGGCATCGAAGAAACAGCGGGCCCAAGCGTGCTTACATCCCGATTGTATTGCCGGGCTCGTTGCAGGAGCGTCGTCTCCATGGTAGTCGCTTCCGTGAGGAATTCGGCAACAGTACGCGGTGGACTGCGCACAAGAGAGGCGAAAAGTTCCTGCTTGACCCCGCGCATGAGGTGGCGAATCTTCGTCTCCTCCGCCATGGATGGGTCAGCACGCTTGAAGAGGCGCGTCATGTCCTCTACATACATGCGGACGCTTTCGTTAGTCCGCTGGTTACGGGAGCGAAGCGCAGCTTCAGCTTTCTCCCGGCGGTCTGCGTTGGGGAATGTAGCTATGAGATTTTGGCGAAATGTCTCCCAGGTGGACAGGTTGCTCTCATGGTTCTCGTACCATGTCCTAGCGGAGTCCTCGAGCGCAAAATACACATTATGGAGCTTACGGTTGTCGCTCCAACCGTTGTAGCGGGCGACCCGCTCGAAGGTGTCCAGCCAGTCTTCCGCATCTTCGTACACGTCGCCATGAAAAGATCGCGGTGTTCGCGGCGTGTGGTAGAGGATGGGCGCCGGGAACCTACTGTCTGTGGCCATTTCCGGTGGGACCGTCGGTCGAGGCTGCGTCTTCCTCGTCGGGTTGTCAAGAGGCCTGAACTCAGGTGTCTCACCGCGGAGGCGGCGGCTTGGGCGCTGATGGACCGGTGTGAGTGCCGTCTTTATCTCGTAGGCGTACGCAGGTCGGGAAGCGTACCCAGCACCTCCACCAGATGTGTAACAGTTGTTACACTGAAAAGGAACTGCAGCGGCTGAACGAGGGCACCAGACAAACGGACCTACACTTCAGCGTCGTCTACTTCTAGAGGCTGCGATCTCTTTCTTCTTCTACTTCCAATTCTCCTGTCAATATTGACGACTTGGGCCACCCAGAATATAGCCCAAGGCGAGCCAACTCTCCTGATGACCATTGCGCACTTAAATTCGCAACAAATTTTCGCAGCAATCTTACAGGGGATTAGCACAACAGCGCCAAGCGCTTCTTCTAAAGCGCATTCGGGCACTTCTGAAATTCTCAGGGACGCGAAGACACCAAAAGAAAGCTGACCCAAATCTGGCAGCACAAAGATTTGTCTCTCATGGATACTGCTATAAAGGCAACCTGCCGCCCACCGTCGCATCTGCGCTCAGTAGTGCCGCAGGTACTCCAAATTGCCCTACGCAACAATTAAATAAGTACTAATCAATGACGCCAGTTTTATTACTTTCTAAGTTTAACGCTTTTTTGTATGTATTCGAACTATATTTCTGTTTCTCTCCATGGAGAGCAAAATAAACTTTTGGACATCAAATTTCTAATTACTGCTGAATTGCACGATCAGCGGTCGTATTATCGGAGTGAATTTTCTCGTCTCAACCGCCCCTGTGTCGCCCACTGATACGTCTCCTTTTCCTTGGAATCCTTTCTGATCCCCCAAGCGACTATCCGTTACTTGCACTGAGCGCAACTCCAGAACCTGCCCTCCTTTCGGGCTAATGCATCTATAACAAAATTTTTTTCTCTAATTTTCTCTGCTCTTTTACTCTCTCTTAATATTGCCCTTATCCCTGCAGGGTGGCGTCTGCAGCTTGCAGGCGTTGGTGATTGGCGACACCACGGGTTCCCTATCATCTGCAGGGACTTCCCTGCAGGGAGATGATGTTGGACAGTGCATCACCACGGATCCGAGCACCCGCGCTTCGCCGTGCGTGGCATCGCCGTATCCGGGGAAAAGGGGATCCTGCTGGTGGAGTCGATGCTGAGCGTTAGGGCCTTTAAGGCCCCTCGTCGGAGTCAACACACCACTTTGGCCCCAGCTTCCTGTAGACGGCACCTCCGGCTTGACCCGACCGGGGGAAATTGGCAGTCGCCTTTTCCTGTCCTCCCCTCCATCTTTCACTTTCCTATCTTCTTTCTCACAACTCTCCTATCTTCTCCTTTATTAATTACTTTTCCTTCTTCCTGGCGGCGAGGGTTAACCTTGTGTGACCAACTACCCTAAGTTGTGTTATATTCGGTTATAGTTGGGGCGTACAGCTGGTGTGGGCAGAACTTGCTTGCAAGTTCCTGTCCCGTCCCCAAGTTCGGCTGCATGGTGGGTGGCTGGCACCGTGGCCGAAAAACACATACACTATATGGCTAACCTTCTCTTAGCAAATGATCGCCCACTAAACGAGGGTGGACCGAAGTCACTACGCAGTTTTTGCAAAAAAAAAGAAATCTTCCCCAGATACCATGTCGCACAACGTGAGGTACCTGAAAAACAAGCCAGAATTATCTCCCTTTTTCTGGTTTCAAGGAGTCACGGAATCATCAGGCCCTGGGTATAAGATGACGAAGCTGGAGAGTGGCGATCTACACCTTCAGGTCAGAGACAACGCACAGCATTCGAAGCTCTCAAACATGGCAACCTTTAGAGAAATACCTGTTTCTATCAGTGCACAAAGATCTCTCAACACTGTCAAAAGGGTGATTTCAGAACAAGACTTCATCACTCTGACAGAGGCAGAAATGCTACATGGTCTCAAGGACCAGAATTTCCCTGCAGTGCAGCGCATAAAAATCAGGAAAGAAGACATGGAAATTCCAACAAAGCACTTAGTTCTGACTTTTGCCTCCAGCCAACTCCCTGATACCGTTGAAGCATGTTACATGAAAAAAGCAGTCAAACCATACATCCCAAATCCTCGCCTGTCTTTCAAGTGCCAAAGGTTTGGCCATGGATCGCAGAGTTGCAGTGGCCACCAAACATGTGCCAAATGTGCATCTAATGAGCACGAATCTGATGTCTGCAATGCAGCACCAAAGTGCGCTAACTATGAAGGGGACCACCCCGCATATTTTAAGTCTTGCTCATCCTGGAAGAAAGAAAAGGAAATTATTACTATCAAAACCAAAGAAAACATTTCATTCCAGGAGGCAAGAAAAAGAAATAAACAAGCTCAGGGAACTTTCTTGTTCACGGCAAAAACAAATTTCGCCGATGTGGTGCGACGGGGCGGGGCACCACATCAGGCTTCGGCATCTGCCCAGGCCACACACAGTGAGCCGAAGGCAGGGCCATCAGCGCCCTAGGCAGACGCAGCGAAGGCTGCCCTGCCAATCTCTAAAAAGGGCCCGGCGGCCTCCGGGTCAGCCGCCCGCAAGGCTTCTCGCAGTCGGGAGAGGCCAACAAACAGTACCCCCGTGGGCAATCCGCTGCGTGCTAGAACCTCTAGCGAGGTGATGGACGTAGCACCGAGCTCACCTCCGCTGCAGCGAGTGGCGGCGGAGCTCTCTTGATAGAAAAAAACAACAAAAATCGTCATAACTGGCCCCAAAGAAATAGGGACCTAATTTTTCAAATACATGCTTCAAAAAATCAAAATGACAATGCTAATACACTGGACTTGTAAAGGATTATTTAATAACTTACGCGATATAAAGACATCTTAGCCACATTCGCACCCGTGGCCTTATGTATCCAAGAAACGAACTTACGCCCGAAAAACAGAAACGTACTCAAGAAACATAAAGTATTTCGCCGCGACCGAGAGAATGCAAGGCGGCTCTCAGGTGGCGTTGCTATCATAGTGAGAAATGATGTCCCGGCTCGTGAGCTTCAACTACAGACTAAATTTGAAGCTGTTGCAGCTACTCTGCTCACATCTAAAACTAACATTGTGTTGTATTTACCTTGACCCCATCTCATAGCAACGCAGCCGCCGCGGTGGCTGAGTGGTTACGGTGCTCGGCTGCCGGCCCGAAAGACGCGGGCTCGATCCCGGCCGCGGCGGTCGAATTTCGATGGAGGCGAAATTCTAGAGGCCCGTGTATTGTGCGATGTCAGTGCACGTTAAAGAACCCCAGGTGGTCGAAATTTCCGGAGCCCTTCACTACGGCGTCTCTCATAGCCTGAGTCGCTTTGGGACGTTAAACCCTCATAAACCAAACCATCTCATAGCAACAATACATGAAATAGAAAATCTTTTTGAGCAGCTACCAGAGCCGTATCAGGTAGTTTGTAATTTTAACGCAAATTCCTCGTTTTGGCGGAATGAAAACGGACACCTGGAGGACAAATTGTAGAGGATTTTAGTCTCAGCAATAATTTTTGTCTGTTGAACTCCGGTAAAACTACTTACTGCTCTTCAGGGAAATTTAGGTGTTTAGATCTCTCCTTTAGTTCGCCGTCTGTTTTTAACAATTTTAAATGGGATGTCATACCCAACCCATATGGCAGTGATCACCTCCCTGTAATAACAAGTCTAGCATCTGCACCTGAAATAACCCGGACAAAACCGCGACGCTGGATGCTGTCTTTAGCTCACTGGGAACTTTTTAGATCAGACGGCAGGTTAGAAAAGAAATAGATTTAAAAAATATTGACATCGATGAAATAAATGAGAACTTCACTGATTGTATCTTAGCTGCCGCACATTTGGCTATTCCAAAGTCTGCAGGAATGGTACGGCCAAATCAAAAAGTTTGGTGGACACAAGATTTTAAAGATGCAAAAAAACGACAAAATAGAGCTTGGGAAATTTTTCGCCGGTACCCCACACAAGAACATCTAGTAAATTTTAAAAAAGCAAGAACTAAAGCTCGGTATGTCCGTCGTAGTGCTGAGAAAGCGTCATGACAGAACTATGTGTCATCCATAAACAGTCAAATTTCATAAAAAATGTGTGAACAGGTAGGAAAAATAAATGGCAACTTCTCACCATACACAATGCCACTTTTGACACCACCTGGTACACAAACAAATATAAGGGAACAGCCAGATATACATGGTGAGCACTTCGCTACAGTTTCTAGCTCGTCACATTACACCCAGTCATTTCTAAAATACAAAAACATGGCCGAAAAACGAAGACTTCCAACGAGTGGAGGTGCTAATGAACAGTAAAATACTTTAATTACCGTCCAGAAACTCAATAGAGTGCTCTCTTCTCTAAAAAAACAGCCCCAGGACCCGACCAAATACACTATGAAATGCTGGCCCATCTTTCCCAGCCTGCAGTAGATGCACTTCTAAGAATATTTAACAAACGTTTGGTATCAGGCAATCTACCCAAAGTCTGGAAAAAAGCTTATATTGTACCAGTTCTTAAACCCGGGAAAGAACCAAACTCCCCAGCAGTTATAGACCCATAGCTCTTACCAGTTGCGTCGCCAAATCGTTTGAAAGTGTCCTGAACATGATTAACTTTTGTCCTTCAATCTTGTGACTTTCTTGATATCAATCAGTGTGGTTTTAAAAAAAGATGCTCCAAAACAGACCGCTTAGTTCATCTAGAAAATACCGCCAGAGATGCTTTTATATACAAACAACACTGTCTTGCAGTTTTCTTTACTTAGAAAAGGCATATGACACGTGAGGTTCGGGTTTCGTCAAGATCTTGCCGAACTTAAAACCGAGGCAGAATGTTGAATTGCTTAAAAGAGTTCTTATTCAACCATTCATTCCACGTGCTATAGGCTCAACCCTCTCAAAGAATTTTATTCAGGAGAATGGAGTAGCTCAAGGATGTATTTTAAGTACAGCACTCTTCGTAGTAAAAATGAATTCTATTAGGAAAATATTCCCGGGGTCTATTATGTATTCTGTCTATGTTGACGACCTTCAGATGGCATGCACATCCTCCAACATATCTAGATGCGAAAGGCAAATACAGCTTACAATAAATGAACTGGAAACATAGGCAGACAAGAAAGGTTTCCAGTTCTCTACACAGAAAACAGTGGCCTTAATTTTTTAACTCAAACGGGTCGTACAGACAGATCCCAGTCTACACATAAACAGAACCCAGTTACCTTTTAAAAATGAACACAAATTCCTAGGTATAGCTTTTGATAAAAAACTTACTTTCCTGCCCAACATAAACGCTTTGACAAAGAAAACATCGCATTCTTTGAACAAACTGAAATTCCTTTCGAGTAAACACTGGGGTTTTGATTGGGTATGCCTCCTGCAGATTTATCGCTCTGTAGTACGGTCCATTTTAGAATATGGTTGCGTGTATGGCTCAGCAAGGCCATCGTACTTGAAATGACAAGGCCCAGTGCAAAACTTAGGCTTACGTCTTTCAACTGGTGCGTACAGAACGTAGCCCATAAATAGTATTTATGTTGAAACTAACGAGTCATCACTCACAGACAGAACTATGCTCACATGCTCATACATTCTTAAAATTCGTTCCATGCCAAACATATATGCTACCCAATTGTTACAAAGTGCCCATCTCGAACAATGTTTACCACCAAACCTCTGGCAATCAGACCACTTCTGTGCTTTGAAGACAAATGCCAAGAAATAGATGTAATGGACACATTGCTTAACATTGCCCGCAAACCTGACCCACTCCCGCCTTGGTTCTGCCTGCCCTCTATGTGCGACTTCACATTAACACAGTTTCAGAAAAAAAACACACCACATGAGCGTATATTAGAAGAATACTTAACCCTAAACGAAAAATACAGAGAATATACAGCATTTTATACTGATGGATCAAAATCTCCGCACTACGTCGGAAGTGCTGTGGTACAAAATAATTGGCAAATAACAATACGGCTGCATGAGTGCGCATCCATTTTCACGGCAGAGTGTTACGCAGTTTCTGTGGCTGTAGAAAAAATTCTAAATGAGAATATTGTGAATATAATCATTTACATTGATTCTCTGAGCGTACTCACGTCACTTCATAGAAATAAGGTTACACCACATATCGATGACATCATTCATAACATAAGAAGAGCTACAACACAGGAACAAGACATAAAATTTTGCTGGGTGCCAAGCCACATCAGAATCACGGGTAATGAAAAGGCGGATGCATGTGCTGCGAAAGCTCGGAACAAAGATATAAAGAACGTAAACATTCCATACAAAGCTGGCATGAAGCTGGTACAATGTAAAATCAGGTATAAATGACTGTCCCAATGGAACACTGAAAGAAATAATAAGCTACACTTAGTAAAACCCTTAAAAAAAGGATGGAAGTTGGGCTGATAGCAAAAACGTTTCATCTCAGTTATTTTATGCCGTCTCTTTATTGGACACACACACCTAACACATAACTTTCTAATGAAAAAACAAGACAGACCTTTATGTGAGAAATGTTGGGATGAGCTCACAGTAAACCAAATCCTATTCTCGTGCACACAACTCGAATGGCTAAGGAAAAAATATTTTACCGTATTTTACAATGAAGGCATTTCCTTCCACCCCAATTTACTTTTAGGAGATAATCCGCGTGTAAAATTTTCATCTGTCTTAAGATTCCTGAATGAAGCAACAAAATATAATATCGCAGAACTATTATTCCTAAAAATTCTTAACCTATGCTTTGACGCAATTTATGATACACCTCATTCATTTTCTCAGGCCTGAGAAGAAGGCTGAGGTCTACATTTGATTAGTTGGGTTCCTTGGAGTCCATGTCCGGACAAGGAATTTCACTGAGGACACCCAATTCTTGAAATAAATTATACCATGTGTTTGGTGAATGATAACCTGAGTAGCTTATGCGCCATAAAATCCCAATAAAATACAATAATATTGCACTTAATAATTTCCCTTTCCGCATTTCAGTGAGCTGTAATTAAATTTAAACCGAAGCCTTCACGTTAGCCCCCCTGTAGCAGCCCTACTGAAATGTAATCCAAAAAAGAAAACACAAGGTATTCTACCGGCCTCTCATCAGCACAGAGCATAATCACTCGCAAGGCAACAATCATAACATTTGGGTTGCACCTGTCCCGCTATCCAGAAGGAAACAGCGCTCAACGTGCCCGTTTTTCCAATGATGTGACTAACCGTAACGGAAATTTCAAAGCTCATCTTGTAAGCGATCGAGATGAAGTTCCTTTGTGAACTCACAAGCGCTCCCCTGCGAGGCGAGAGCAGAGTGGGCGTGTGACGGACCTTGCTGCTGCCACCACACGACCTCAACAAAGAGCCGTGCATATGGAACACCGCAAATGTGTGCTGCTTGGAGAAGGAGAGCACCTTACGAGTTCTGCAATAGCAGCAACCTTAACTACCCAGTACTAGGCGCATATTAGTAACCTTACGCTACCGTTACTCTGGCTGCGTAGGGCCGGTATATGCGCCGGTTTAATGTGGGACAAAATGTGTGAGCGCATGTTCCATGTAATTTGATGATAATTTTATCTTTAGCACTTCTCGCACAAAAAGATAACATTTAGCATTTTAAATTGTACCATTGTCTTACAAAAAGTGCGGCATATGTGTCCACCTACCCTGGGAGGCATACTAAAAAGAGCAATGCCATTTTGCCACTGACAGACTCGGGTACACAAATATTTTAGCACGAGCAAAATTTCACTCACTTGAAAAGTCCCATGCAAATTGCTTGAATATTGTCACGAAGTAGTGACTGCAGTCCGGAGAGCAAAATAGCGTCTAAACAAAACTCTTTATTTGGGCTGACTAGCGCCCACAATAGACTGAATTACTCGGCGACAGCGTAGCAACAAGCGTCCTCGGCAGTCGTCGAACAGAATGCCCGCCGTAGTCGGCCATGATCAATTTAAAGCTGATAGCGAACTTTCGTGATAAAGCGTGCAAAGTTACCAGGACATTCTGTAACAAAGTAAAATCAACTCTGCCTCCATGCGATCACTCGAGATAAATCTGGTCGCGTCTTGCGTCGCGAACAAAGCGATAATGCGGCGTGGCGGCAGATTTCTAGAATGAACAAACACTGCAAAGACTCGCGGCAATAAGCTTGTCTGAAGTGGATTTATTTATTGATTTTATTCATTTTATTTATACATACTGCAGCCCCTTTGTGGGGCTACTGCAGGAGTGGGCTAGACAAAAAGTCATAAAAAAACCAAGGAAACAATAACATTTAAAAATTCACGAGAAATTAGGCAGATGACACGAATGAAACTCAAAATAACAGCAACACTAAGGTACAGTGCATAAACGAGAATGAGTCAATACGCAGTAACAAGAACAAAGTACGTAAAATCAGGTGTATTTAACTCTTAACACGAAATCGTTTAATGGCAGTGACCTAATTGTTTCGGGAATTAAGTTCCAGAATTCAATAGTACGTTGAAAAAAGCTGTATTTAAATTTATTACATCGAGCAAAGTAAGGCTTAATATCGTGACTCCTACTTGACGGAGGAATATCTGTAGGAATAAATATGGGATGGTGAGGCAGGATAAGAAAAATGTACGATGACATGCAGGAATTTTAATGACTCAATGTGACCGCGTACGAATAAAGGCGTTAGGTTCAGAGAAGATAAGGCACGAGAAGGTGAAAAAAATGATGATCATAGCGTCGATATATGAACCTAAAAGATTTTCGTTGTATGCTCTCAATGGAGTTAATGTCGCACTGCTTATCAGGCTTCCAGACAAGAGGAGCATAATCTACGATTGGGCGAATTAAAGTTTTATACAGTAGTAACATAGTTTTCTTTGGAGAAATGTTGAAATTGCACCTCAAATACCCGAGCTTACTGATTGCTTTAGTGCAAATGAAATTAATGTGCTTTGACCAGGACATGTTAGTGGTAAATATGACACCAAGATAATTACATTCCGAAACCCTGTGCAGGGATAAGTCGTTGAAAGTGTAATTGATCAATGAAATAGAGGCACTATTAGAAAAGATGGTGGTTAGATATTGAGAAAACCACAATGAATAAAGGACGAGAAAGAGAGAGAGAGAGAAAGACGGAGAGCAGGGAGGTTAACTAGGCAGTGCCCGGTATGCTACCCTACACGTGGGAAGGGGAACAGAGGGAGAGATATAAAAGGGAGAGAACAAAGGGATATGATCACTTTTCCACGTGTCAGTTGGCCGTTACTTCTAGGGTACACAGGGCACACACAGAGAGTTCACAATCTTGCACTCAGTCCTGAGTCCTTCAAGAACTTTAAAAGTGCCTTCAAAGCTGTCCTCTGCGATGAAGGCTTACTCCAGGGGCCCAGAATCTTGGCTTCAGTAAGGGGTCGAGGATCTAAACGGCGGAGTGTTGCAGCCAGGAGTGCACGCTCACGCTGAAACCGAGGGCAGTTACAAGAAAGTGTTCTATAGTTTCGGCTTTCCCGCAAATCTCACAAGCATGAGTCTGCCATTGCGATTAAGTGGGAGTAGGCATTTGTGAACGCCACTCCCAGCCAGAGGCGACGCAACAGCGTAGCATCGCAGCGGGAGAGGCCCGACGGAGGACTGAGTCGGAGTAAGGGGTCTAGGCGGTGCAGACGGCATGTGGAGTTGCTAGTGGATGACCATGACGCTAAAAGCTCTCTTCGGCCAAGCATTCGCAGATGTCTTGCTGCGTCGGCTCTTGTCAACGGTATCTGGACAATTTTGGCACTGCCGTGAGCCGTTCGAGCTGCAGCGTCAGCTTCGTCGTTTCCAACAATGCCACAGTGCCCCGGTATACACTGGAAGACGATGTCATGACCCTCTTCCTGCGCCTGATGTTGGAGATGTCTTAATTCAGCTACCAATTGATCGTGATCGCCATGGCGTAACGCAGAATTAGGACACTGAAGGCTGCTTTTGAGTCGCAGAACACAGCCCATTTGTGGGGTGTTTGTGCACCGATGTACTGCACAGCCGCACGAAGAGCGGCCAATTCTGACACGGTGGAGGTGGTCCGATGCGAAGTTTGCTGAATAATACTGGTCTGTCTCGCAGGAATCACCAGGGCGTAGGTTTAACTTGTACCTGAGACCGAACCATCTGTATACACATGAGTGCGGTCACTATATGCGGCGTGGAGTAGGCAGAGTGTGAACTGTTTAATGGCCGGTGTCGATAAGTTCGGTTTTTTGTTATGCCCGGAATTGTAAGGCGCACGCATGGCTCCCGCAGACACCACAGCGCAGAGGAAGGCCGTGCTGCCGGGGTAAACTGCGATGAGATGGACGACTGGCGGGCTGCTATAACCTTTGAAAACGCTACGTGTGGTCTTTGATTCGCCACTCACACAAGGTGGTGCTGTGGAATCCTTGTTAGATGCCATATGTGGATCCGCAGGGTTTCAAGGGTTATATACGTCGAGAGCGGGTAGTCCTGGGCGATTGCAATGGTAGCAGCTGTTGATGCGCTGCGAGGGAGACCCAGGCATGTGCGATGTGCCTGACCTTGTATAGCTTGCAGGGCACGCAAATTTGTCTTGCATGTGCTTGAAAGCACTGGTGCACAATACCGCAAAAATTCCAAAAAAAGTGCTCTGTAGAGTTGCATCATTGATAGAATCGACAATCCCCATTATTTGCCGCCATGAAATCTGAGCAGGTGTGTGATATAGATTAGTTTTTCTTTACAATGCTGCAATGTGGGCTCCATGATAAATTCCGATCTATAACAATTCTTAAAAAACGATGAGATGCACGATAGACAATGACATGGCCGTCAATAGTTAGCGGATAACGTGTCATACTTTTGCGCGTGAATGCCACTATAGCGCACTTCTCGGCTGACACGCTCAGACCTTGCTCTCGAAGATAGGAGGAAGTTATGGTTGCTGCCCTTTTAAGTCTTGCTTGCACCTGGAGACGCGTCACAGAGGAGACCCAGATGCAGATGTCATCGGCATACATAGAGATATGAACGGTATTAGGTAGGTACTCCTGAAGTGTTATAAGTGTTAGATTAAACAAAGTAGGACTGAGCACTCTGGCCTAAGGCACGCTCTGGTAGGTGTAATGCACGGGTGCGGAGCCATCCTCACACATAATAAAAAATGTCCTTTTGGTCAGATAGCTTTGGATCCACCTATACATCCGTCCACTGATTCCAACAGCCTCTAGCGCATCAAGGATGGCCTCATGTGTCACGTGATCGTATGCACCTCTGATGTAAAGAAAAAGTGCCGCGCACATGCGCTTCTGGCGTTTCTGTTGTACTGTGGACTCGTGATCAATGACGTTTTCTATAGAGGAGCGACCCCGTCGAAAAGCCGCCATGGCATTAGGATACACGTTATTGTGCTCAAGGTACCACTCAAGACGCGCCAGAAGCATTCTTTCTATGACTTTTCCCACACAACTGGCCAAAGCTATTGGCCTGTATGATGACGGGTCGAGTGGGAATTTCCCTGGTTTTAGTAATGGTATCATGCGACTGGATTTCCACTGGGGAGGGACAACTCCGTCTTGCCACGAGTGGTTGTAAAGGCTGAGTAGCTCTATACGCGCGTCGTGACCAAGGTGGCACAGGGCAGCATATGTAATGCCATCTACACCTGGTGCAGACGAATGCTTACATTCTGCCAGGGCAACATCAAGTTCCTCACGAGTAAACACAACATCCATCGATGAATCCCATGATGCAGGAGGAACACGCTGGGAACCCGAGGTAGTCACTGCACCCGCGATCGTCCTGCAGAAGTCAGTTGCAATTTCAATCGTCGAGGAAGCGGTGCCGCCGTCCGAGCGACCCCGACAGCGATGACACCATCGAGTACCTCAGCGAGGCCAGCAGTGAGGACGGCTTTGAGACTTACCTCAGCCGGAGGAACAAGAGAAGACTGCTCAGAGCCAGATCGTCATCCAGTGAGTCCACTGTAAAAACCAGTGGCCACACACTGGCACACACCATCCTCATCCTTCCTGTGCAGCCAACCGACAACATGCGGCGGCTTAACACGCAAGTCGTCTCTGTAGAACTCGAGGCCCTTGTGCCTAACGAAGTCAAAGACGTTCGAGTGAATGCGCGGAAGAACACTGTAGCCGGTGATGTCCACCACGCGGCTGCGTTAGAACCACTGCGGGCCATAACCCAGCTCGGCGGATTATCAGTGCGTTCTGTTATACCCCTCGGCGGGAACGAGTCCTCTTCCGGCGTAATTTATGATGTCGAAGAGGCTATCAAGCGAGATGATTTGCCAATACTCATGAAGCCGGCAAATGATGGCACCGTCATTCTACGAGTACCACGTCTGGGCAATTTTCGTTGTGTGAAGATTTTGTTCCAAGGCGACAGGCTTCCATCACTCGTGAAGGTGGGCCATTTCCTTAATGCAGTGCGGCCATTCATTCCGAAACCCCTGCAGTGCCACAAATGTTTGAAACTGGGTCATGTGAGCGGGGTCTGCGACAACACGAGAGTGTGCTCTCGTTGCCCCGGAGCTCTCAGCGCTGAGTCATGTAATGCAACAGTGCTTAAGTGTGCCAACTGCAACGGGCCTCATGACGCCTCATCTAAGAATTGTCCGCGCTTAAAAAACGAGCGTGCCGTTCTGAAGCAAATGGTTCGGGACAATTCTACGCACCGTGAACCTGCCGCGACAGTTAGGAAAAGACGTTCTCGCCGCAAGAACTCAAGGAAGTGTATTGCAGAAAGCAACCACATCGACGCGCCCACGGCACCTTCTTCTCAGCCTCCTCCCGTGCCGCCACGTACAAGTGTGTCCAGTCCGCGAAATATCGCCAAGGATAATCAGACCTCTTCGTGTGCGGATGCTTGGCCAGCGCTTCCACCATTACGTCCTACTGAGCCTCCTCAGCGCAAGCTTTAATCGCCGAGCTCACCTGTCGTTAGAGAAGGGCTCCCAAATCAAGATCGCCAAGCCCTCGTGATCCTCAGGACGGTGGTCAACGCCGTTCACCCTCTGATACAGGCCCTGCAATCATCAACCGCCCGAACCATCTTACTGGTGCTGGACTCTCTGGTTCCAGCACTACGAGATCTTTAAAACAGAAAAGCTGGCCAGCTTCCCATGTTTCTTGAGGACGTCAGGGGCGCTGCGGTCTTCCAGTGGAACGCAAGAGGCCTAAAGTCACGAATCGCAATTTCTCGGCAATATGTTTTCAACAACCACTTCCCGATATTAGTCATCTGTGAACCTAACTTATCCCATGCAATCAGGCCTTCCGGGTGCGAGCCCTTCTTTGCTCCGACATGCGGGGAGTGCAGCAAAGTTCTGGTCTACATCCGCACAGACATAACGTACGTTTGCTGCCCAGTTCAACCCCACAATGACAATCAATACGCGTGTTTTATAGTCAAAAAAGAATCCATAGAGTTCGCACTGATTGCGGCCTATGTCTCCCCATCCTCTAAATTAGACTGCGAGAGGTTGAAGAGAATTATTTAGGCAACCCGGGCTCCTTAGATTATTAGCGAAGATTTCAACGCCCACCACCAACTGTGGGGAAGTCCTATAGTCAACGCCAGTGGGCGGAATCTGGCCTTATTTGCTTCAGAAAATGAACTTTCGGTAATGAATGACGGCAGCCCGACATACCTGCGAGGAAGTTCATACAGCAGTTGCCTAGACCTGACCTTAGTTTCGCGGTCTCTGCGCCGGCGTGTCCAGTTGTTTTGTGATGTGGAGACCCACGGGAGTGACCACATACCCACCTACCTCAAGATTCCAGGTCTTGGGGCGTCCGGCCTAACTAAACACGCGCACATCGATTGGACAGCATTTAAAACTCGAATGGAAGAGGCGTGTAAAGAAGCTCTCACTTCCAGTTTAGAGGACATTATAGCAACAGCAATGAAGGCTGCTAGAGGCTTCCTCACGTCAACTAGAATTCGCACCGAATTTGATGTCGAATTAGACCACCTACCTGCTATTTGTCGGCGTGCATAAAGACGTTACAATCGGACCAAATGCGTAAGGGACCTCAGAGAGGCGCGTCGTGTGCAGAGGAAAATCAAGCGACGAATGGACACGCTGGCGGAACAGCGCTGGAAGTACTTCTGCCAATCTCTGGATTCTCGAAACCCCATGTCCCTCGTTTGGCGGACAGTGTGGGGGCTTCGAACGCTTCCACAGCAAAGACAGTCTTTCTATGCATTGGCGCTACATCAAAACCGTCATCAGATTGAAGAACGAGAAAAGAATTGGGTATACCATCGGGACCGGTCGATTTTTCGTGTCTATGTGTTGTATTAGGTTAAGTGCACCATGCTCATTAATCATGATATCAGAAATCGGGGTTGCCACATTAGGAGGGTAAAATGAGAGAACTTCGTTGGTGTCTGATTAAACACAGATTTCAAGTAGGCATTAAAAGCGTCAGCTATTATTAACGCATCATTAGTTGTTTCATCACTGATGATTATAGACGCCGATGTAGACTCTGTTGGCAAGACAGAGCGACAAACTTTTCGAGGATTAGTTCTTATATTTCATTCCTGGACATTAAAAAACGATTTTTTGCCGATTTCGTAATTACTCACAGTTCTTCCTTTGCGCTGATAAACTTGATAGCACTATCAGGGTCAGATAAACGCTTCATGCGCCTGAAGCGTCCAACGCGGCGTGATACGTGAAGGATATCACGTGTCATGCAGGGTACTTTGAGGTTCTTTTTCTTCGGCTTTAGCGCAAAAAAAACGTTGCATGGAGTCACTGACAATAGTTTCAAAGTTGCAGAATAGTTTGTTCATGTCGCCCATGTGACTAAGCGTGTGAAATGCATCAAAAGAAGCAAGAAAATCAGTAGTAGCAATATCGTCAGAGCGACCGAAATCAGAAAACGTGGCGCGATAAACTGCCACAGCCCTGTGGTCCCAAATTCTGTCAATAATATCACATTCAAAACAGCACTGGTATATATTTGAACCGAAAAAGACCAATTCAAGCAGTGAGTCACCTCTTGTTGCTTCGTTAACGTTTTGCTTTAGATCGAAAAAAAAGGAAATGTTCAACGATTCTCAACAGATAGATGTATCGCCACCAGAAAAATAAATGATGGCCAATGGACACCGGAAGCGTTCAAATCGCCCATCAAAATAAGATTAGACAGTTCGAATGTTTGTATGTTCAAATAATCATAAAGCATGTGCAGCACATCGACAGATGAACCTGGCGGTCGATAAAGAATGCCGACTACAATGGACACTTCAATAAGAAAAAAAATTAAGCCAGACAGATTCACTTCCTGCTGGCGTCTTCATGACTTAGAACTTAATGTCAGATCAAACGATAACAGCGACCCCTCCACCTTTTCTATCCGGTCTATCTGCTCGGATCGCTAGGTAGCCTGGGGGAGTGAATTCTGAATCATGGACGCGATTGTGAAGCCGCGTTTCCATAATGCCCACAATATGTGGGGAGTGCGAACCCACAAGAGACAAGAAGTCAGGAAATTTTTGATAACACTTCTAGCGTTATTATCCGTAATCGATAGTTTTTCATGCCTGTGCTTAGGAAGTCAAACAGAAGAAGTAGTAGAATGTCGGGCTGTGCGTTTGGGGCCTGTGATCCTTCTCAAGGGCATCCTTATAAAAGTTCCAGACGCACCGATATTTATCAATTAGAATGTAATTGAAGTGAAACTTCACCCAAGAGCAATTGTCGCGATATACCTGGCACGCTTCTTAAAGCTTTTTCGGAGTGCACGAATTTTAAAGGAGAAATCTTCGGTTGCATAGTAGTCAGTGTTTTTAAATTTGTGTACGTTCTTTATATGATTATTTTCTCGCGGTAGCCCAAACTTCTCAGAATAACAGGACGCCGACTGTCCTCGCGTACTCTACCAGGCATATGACAGCGTTCGATTCATGGACATTGGATCGACAATTTCTCTGAAATGACATTTGACACGTTGTTTAATATGTCCTCTCCATCCTCATTTGGCTCTTATTAGATACCATATAAGATTAAGTTATCGCAACGTGATCTATTTTCTAGGTCATAGTTTTTCTTTGGTGCGCCACAGCGACAGCCAAGGAATCAAGTTGAGCATGTAAGATGTACTTTTCCTGCGGTGAAGACTCAAGCGCCGTAACACGAGAATCGAGACGTTCGAAACACTCGTCGAGTTTTCTGGCATGAGTTTATGTCGGCTATGTTACTGGCTAATCGCTTCTGCCTACCTAGCAGTTCTGATATCATTTTGGCAATCATAGTGTCATTAGCATCAGCGGCAGTAGCGTCGGCCTGTGACGTGGAAGCAGCGGTTTCCGCGGATATTGTAAGGCTACTTTAAGATATTTGAATTGGGGGAATGGTTAAGACCAGGATTTTTGTTTGGAGGGCCGTGGTTCACTTCCACTTCACCGTTCACCGCTCAACAGAAGGCAACTCAAGCAATAAATCATTTGTGAAGAATAGGAAACAACATCATGTGGGCATAGGAACAGCAGTAGAAACCTATCGTCGAATCTAATACAATGGGCGCCTTGCCGTAACATAAATGCACGAAGACAAATATTCGGGAGAGCATTTTGCTGGTACTGCTGTTTCCTAGCCCACTGAAGAAGGGCGCTGGTGCAACGCTTTTATTTCCTCGGTAGATGACGTAGTAGCAACGCGGAGACCGCTCATGGGCGGCTGATCCAGTGAGGTGTCGGCAAAGGCGTGCAGGGTGTCGACAGATACGCCGAGGAACGGGTCAAGGCTATCACGCAGGGTGATAGGGCAGTTCAGACGCGCATCATCAGTGCAGCGCACGTCTTAAAGTGGAAATAATTTAGAGGTAACAACATAAATATTTTGATTTTAAGTGCACGCCGGTGTCCCACGCGCCACAAGCAAGAGCATAGCATAAAACACAATTTGGTGAGAACTCGGTATTTCATTTCAACTAGTATAAGAATACAAACCGATAATCCAGAAATACCTCAGTTATGCTCACGAAAAGGGAAAAAAAACAAGGTGCGCAAAGTTGCACCTCGCACTGTCGGCACACATATGCGTTTCGCTTTCCTTCTGCCTTGGTTGAACACCACCTGCACCTTCTCTTACCAGAAATCTTGTTGGAAAATCTGTTTGACCGTCCCTCCGTCCATCCATTCGTCCGTTCGTCCATCCGTTTGTCCGTGAATCCTCCTTCCGTCGATCCAACCGTCC
Source organism: Amblyomma americanum (assembly GCF_052857255.1). NCBI lineage: Eukaryota > Metazoa > Arthropoda > Arachnida > Ixodida > Ixodidae > Amblyomma > Amblyomma americanum. Next base: position 470,916,843 of record NC_135497.1, read on the forward strand.
GTCCGTCTGTATGTCCGTCCATCCGTCCGTCCATCTGTTTTCCGTCCATCTGTCCATCCGTCCGTCCATCCATCCGTCCGTCCGTCTGTCCGTCGGTCCGTTTGTCCGTCCATCCGTCCGCCCGTCCGTGCGTCCGTCTGTCTATCTTTCCGTCCACCTATCCGCCCGTCCGTCCGTCCGTTTGACCGTCTGCCCTTCCGCCCATCCATTCGTCCATTCGTATGTCCATTCGTTTGTCCGTCCATCCGTCCGTCGATCCATCCATCCGTCAATCCGTCCGTCTGTCCGTCCATCCGTCCGTTGGTCCATCCGTCCATCCATCCGTCCGTCCGTCCGTCGATCCGTCCGCCTGTCCATCCGTTCGTTTGTCCGTCCATCCGACCATCCGTCCGTCTGTTTGACCGTCCGTCCGTCCATCCATTCGCCCGTCCATCCATCCGTCCGTTTGTCCGTCCATACGTCCGTGCGTCCACCCATCCATCCGTCCGTTTTTCCGTCCATCCATCCGTCCGTCGGTCCGTTTGTCCCTCCATTCGTCCGCCTATCTGTCCATTCGTCCGTCTATCTGTCCGTTTGTCCGTTCATTCATCCATCCGTTTGTCCATCCATCCGTCCGTCCATCCATCCTTCTGTTTATCCGTCCGCTTGTCCCTCCATCTATCTGTCCATCCGTCCTTTTTTCTGTCCATCCGTCCTTCCATCCATCCGTCCGTCCGTCTGTCCGTTTGTCCGTCCACCAATCCGTCCATTCGTCCGTCTCTCTCCGTCCGTCCATCAATCCATCCATCTGTCCGTCCGTCTGTTTGTCCGTCCATCCCTCCGTCCGTCCGTCTGTCCATTTGTCTATCCATCCATCGGTCCGTCTGTTTGTCCGTCCATCCCTCCGTCCGTCCGTCTGTCCATTTGTCTATCCATCCATCCGTCCGTGCGTCTGTCCATCTGTCTGTCCATCCATCTATCCGCCCGTCGGTCCGTCCGTATGACCGTCCGTCATTCCGTCCGTCGGGCGGTCCGTTTGTCCTTCCATCCGTCCGTCCGTTTGTCCGTCCATATGTCCGTCCGTCCATCCATCCGTCCGTCCGCCCTGTTGACCGTCCGTACGTCCATCCATTCCTCCGTTCGTCCGTCCGTCCGTCCGTTTGTCCGTCCATCCGTCCGTCCGTTTGTCCGTCCATCCGCCCGCCGATTCATCCGTCGCCTATCCATTCGTCCGTCCGTCCATCCGTGCGTGCGTCCGTCCGTTCGTCCATCTATTCGTCCGTCCGTCCGCGGTTCGTTTGTCCATCCATCCTTTCGTCCGTACATTCATCCGTCCGTCAGCTTGTCCGCCCGTCTATCCATCTGTCCATCCTTCCGTCCGTTTGTCCGTCCATTCGTCCACCCGTCCGTCCGTCCGTCCGTCTGTTTGACCGTCCGTCCGTCCATCCATTCGCCCGTCCGTCGGTCCGTTTCTCCGTCCATCCGTCCGTCCATTCATCCGTCCGTCCGTCTGTTTATCCGTCCATCCATCTGACCGTCCGTCCGTTTGTCCGTCCATCCATCCGTCCGTCCGTCCGTCTGTCCGTCCATCTATCCGTCTATCTGTCCATTCGTCTTTCCATCCGTCCGTTGTCCGTCCATCCGTCCGTCGATCCATCCGTCTGTTCGTTTTTCCGTCCATCCGTCCGTCAGTCTGTCCATCCATCCTTCCGTTTATCTGTCCATCCATCCGTCCATCCATCCATCCGTCCGTCCGTCTGTCCATTCGTCCGTCTCTCCGTCCGTCCGTTTGTCCGTCCATCCGTCCATCCATCTGTCCGTCCGTCTTTTTGTCCGTCCGCAGTAGGCTTCAAACATTTCTCGGTTAATTTGGGACGTGAACTTTTTCAAGGTTCTATTTTCGTGGAACCCACTTTCACCACTGTCATGACTGCACGCCTCGGTTACGCGAAACTATGACTAATGACGAATTTATGACTAATGCATAAATGTAACGTCTCTGCAGTTAAACTCAGTTGTAGTTCCGCGCTCCGTCCTGTTTGTTTCTTTGTTCGTCCATTGTCGTTCGCGCGGTTTTAATATTTTTAAAACTCCCTGCTGCTGCTGGCTCGCATTTCACTCACCCTATGAATGAACCATGTTTGTCTCGAAACGTTGGGTTGAAAATAAATTATTGGTTGGTGTCAGTGTTCCTGAGCCTTTGTTTCAAAACCCAACTAAGTTGAATTTCCGTGGAAGATGTTCTCCATCAAACTATTGAAAATAGTTTTGCGAAATGCAGACACATCTCTTCATTCGGCTAATTTTAGCCTTTTTTGTGCGGCTGTGCCACGATACTGCAAAGTAACTCGATGGCTCCCGCCATGCTGGTGCTATGTGCTGCTGCAACTTGTGTGTTACCCGCTCTGCTGACTTCGCATCAGGACGTACCATTGAGGCATGCGCCGGAGTGAAACGGAAATTAGATAGACACCGGGTTTGAGACACTCATCGCCACTGCGACAAGTTGCCAAGCACCATCCGCGGAGGCTTACGATGTTGGACATTCCAAGTTAAAGGTACAGCTACAGATCTGCCCGCTCTAAAAGGTCACCGGCCTTCGGCAACGCAATGTGGCCTCGGTGGCTGTGCTACAACACTGCCAGATAATATTTTTGCTTATTGCGCCATGCTGGTTAGCAAAATCGAAGCTTTCCCGGATAAAAAATTTAAGAAATACGCTTTTGTACAGCTGCCGAGCCCTCACAACTGCCTTGCCAACGAAACTGAATGCGTGTGTGCAGTTGGATGTTATTATCAGGGTCAGGGGAATGAGTTTACCGTTGCCCCAACAGTAGTGCCACCGTACTAGCAGCTACAGAAATGATGTGCTGTTCAGGAAAATGTTATCTTGAAAATACTAGATTTATATCCTGAGCAGCTAGCTACACATTAGATAAAAATCCGATTTGGGCAATAGAAGATTTGAAGTCTGATCTCACTAAAAAAACCTAACGTGCCGGCTAACTGATATTGACTGCGTCAAAAGTGATACAGCACAAACCAACCATCTCACATGCAGCCTATAAAAATGTCTTGATGATTTAGAAAACTGTTCACGTCGAAACCACCTACATTTTGTGGTATACGTGACACAACCTCGTATGAAAAATCTGCGCAGTGCACTGATTTCTGTAATAATCTTTTCAACATAGGCGTATAAGGAAAGAAAACAGAATGCGTTCATCTCCTCGCGGCTATTCAGAAAACATAGATCGTTTCATCGTCGAAAAACTCACATTCCACGAAATGAAAAAAGTTCATCTTATCTATTGGACGCGGGTTGAAGGACACGTTATCAATATCGGTGAAGATTTTCCCTGCAAACCAAAACCGTTTGGAAGAACCTGTTTGCGTTGCGTAAAGGCAAACCAATACCTATCGCACTGCTCTTCAAAGCGCATCATCAGGAGTAGTCAAGCTGGCATCTCCTCATGCAAAAATAAGAAACTGCTCCGGCAGGACGCCCCGGAATCAACTTTCCTTCCTCCGTGATCTTTACTGAGGTTCATGGTTTCCTTTTAAAACGTGATTTTGTATCTGTTAGCGTGAGGAGTGTGCCTAGTTGGAATGTGCTCTTATTTAAAGAGCGCGAAAAGACAACGACGAAGAAAGGAGAAAAGGACAAACCAATACAGTTAACCACGGGTATTGCATCCAACCTCATGTTATCATTCGGTAATAGCCTATTAATACTAAAAATAACATGGTAGAATATTGATGTTACCGTCCACAAACTAATGTCAGACTCCCTCGGCTTTGATATTTATTGCAAGGCTCGTAAAGACGCCCATGGTGAGGGGGTCCTAATAGCTGCCATGTCAATAATTAATCTTCCTTCAGGCATCAAAATTCTCTGGCTTCTCATTTAGGGCTTGCTTCAAACGGCACTGCTTGGCGTCTGGTGCCGCCTTCCAAGTTTCAATCCTAATTTCTGTCCAGAATAAATAACTAATTGAGTCACCTTCCTACACCACACCAAAACGTACATACTCTTTTCTTTAGAATTTTAGATATCCCAATATTGATCAGTGGAACGTAGCAGCTACTAACACAGAAGCAAAGCATTTTCCTGTGCATAAGCCCTAATTTACGGAACTGAGACATACTGTAGATGATTTCGCCAATATTATTGATCAGGTACTAAGAGACCATACTGAAAGCGTACCATATTTTACTTGCCTACCAAAAATAAGTGCTGACAATGTAATCCATACCTTTTGCTTTACTGAAACACCACATGTCACTTACAAAAACTCTGTATTTGACAAAGGGAGCTAAAAGGCCATTATAAACGAACACTGCCTCCATTTATATTCTTTGAAAGATTATTTGATAATTTATCTGTTGAATATTATTGACATATCTTTAACACTAAGGTACGCAGATTAAAAACTAATTCCAAAAGCCACATTTCATAACAATTTCCACAAAAAATAGCTCACAAGGACCATAAAACGAATGGGAAATGAAAAAAGGCTTCTGAGCAAAACCAAATTGAGACCAAGCACTGTAGCATGGAATAGATACCATATGTTCGAAAAAGCTTTCCTCGCAGCCAGCCGCGGCGCAAAGTGGTCATTTTCCACAATGATTGGATTAACATACTACGTAACAGCCTTGAAAAATTCCGAAATTCTGAAAACAGTATATATTCAACAACCAAACAACATTGGGCCAAGTTGTACTCACCAAAGAAGAGGGCGGCAGCATCTGCAGCTTTCTCTATCTTCCTCGGTAAATGTTTGCAGTGAGTACCGTTGTCCAAAACATGGCCGGGATCTGCAACGAGTAAAAAAAACTGTGCCCTAAATGCGCCTTATCCCAAGGCACCAAAGCGGCTGAAAAGGGCGTTTCAGTAGGACATTGTATTCATTCCCAGGGGAGGAGTGTGGTGCCGCCAGTCTCGGTTAGTGCCTCTAGATTCTGCTCAGTAAAAATTGTTGAAGGTGCAGAAAATTGATGGGAGCACCTACAAGTTTGCTCTAGCACCCCCTTAGATGCTGATAGTGGGTGTATGCTGTGACGCTCGTGACCTGTAAGTAAAGTGAGTGAAATATTTCGCCCGAAATGCGCCTCTACTCTAGCCGAATAAGTAGCCGAAAACTGCACGATTCAGCAGCAGTCTGAATTCGTTCTCTTGATACCTGTTTGACGTGGCTACCCTCGGTCGGTGGCGGAATAAACGCTGTGCAAAAAATTGCAAGACGCCGAAAACTGGTTGGCGCATCTGTAGGTTCCTTTAGCTTGAATGATAGAAGTTCGTAGTGGGTATAGTGTTGCAGTCGTGGCCGGGAACTGCAACAATTAAAGAATCAGAAATCGAATGCGCCTCCATCCAGGCAAAAAGCCTGGATGAGACTAAACGTCTCAGCAGCATATTGAAATCATTCCTTTTGTAGTAGTGTGGTGCTACCAGCCTCGGTCGATACTTGAGGATGATGCTCCGCAAAAATAACGCAAGATGCCGAAATTTGTCGTAGCAGCCTCAGGTGCCTTTAGCTCGCCTAGAAGTTGCTGGTAGGTATTGCGGGCGTCACCATGGCTGTGAACGGCACGGAGTAACAAATGAGAGCCCCAAATCCGCCTCCACTCCAGACGCCAAAGCGACCAACAACTCTGCATTTAAACCCCAAACAAAATTCATTCCAGTGGTAGAAGTTTCGCGGCGCTAGCCTCGGACTATGCTTGAAGATAATGACATGCAAAATTAGTGCAGGATGGATAACATTGGCGGCAGCGTCTACATGTTCCTTTAGCTTGCCGAGTAGATGCTGAAATGGGTGTTGTCGCAGTCATTACCGGGAACTGCAACGGGTCAAATATCAATACCAAAAAGCGCCTCCACCTCTGCTGCCGAACTGGCCGTGGAATGGACGTTTCACCAGCAGATAGAATTCATTCACTTTGGTAGCGGTGTGGAGTCACAAGCTTCGGTCAATGCAGAATTTAACAGTCCGCGAGAATAGTGCACGATGCCGAGAACTGAACGCTGCAGCTCCAGATTCTATTAGCGAGCCTGGTAAATGCTCGAAATGGCTATTGGTGCAGGACTGCTTGCCGGGAACTGCAACAAATAAAAAATTAGAACCAGAAATATGACTCCACCTTAGCCTCCGATGTAGCCAAAGGCGTCGCGTTTCCCCAGCAGATAGAATTCTTTCTCGTGGTATCCGTTAGGGGTCCTCGCCCTCGCAATATGCCTGAAGATAATGCTGCGCAATAAAGATAGAAATTGTGGAAATATAGGGGGACCAGCTTTCCGCCCCTCCTCCCTCCCGCCCTCCCACTCCGCGGATGCAGCGTACCCGCTCGCTAACCGAGGAGGGGTTCGTGCTTTAGGGAAACAAAGGGAGGGGACAACAAAGCGTTAACACTCATATGCTACTTATTACAGTTGCAAAATATACACAGAGCGGGCCAGCTAGCTACAAAACATCAACGAGGCATTCATCGGAAGTAGACGGCAACGTAAGGACTTCCAACTTACCGGCTTGAGCAGCGGCGCGACTTCGTAGGTATCGGCGGCGAACAGTTGTATGCGCCGACAATGGCGGCCGGGTTTTCCCGTGCCCGCCGCATTCTTAGGGCAAAGCAATCTCCGAGCATTTGCTGGGGAAGGTGACGAGAGCGCGCGTTTGCTGCGCTCGTTTCGCTGCCTGGAACCAGAAGTCCAGCGGCAAGGCACGACGGATCTCCGTGCGCCTGTTGCGGAAGGCGACGACACGTGCATCTGCAACCGCTCGTGACGCTGGCCGGATCCTGAAGAGACCCTCTCCGGTTCCGCAGAATTCCGTGTAACCTACGAGGTGGCGCTCCCGTCACTGTTTCCGCTTTCCCCATGAGGGAGACTTCCCTCCTCGCCCAACCGGTGCTGTCCTGACTCCCGACGATGGAGATGATCGGCCGCGTCGAAATGGAGAGGGAACAGGTTTTCCACAATTGAAAGTTCAAAAAAAAAATGGTCGCAGCATTTAAAGGTTCTTTAAGCTTCTGCGGTAGATGCTTGTATAGGGTGTTGCTGTCGGAGTCGTGGCTCGGAGCTTCAAACAGAGCAAAATCACAGCCCCAGATGCACATCCACCCCAGCCGCCAAAGTTCCTGAAAACTGAACGCTTCAGGAAGAGACTATAGTTTCACTGGCAGCAGTCTGGTGTCGATAGCCTCAGTCGATGCGTGAAGATAATGCCCAGAAACGATAGTGCATGACCTGGAAATTTGGTGGCATCATGTGCAGGTGCCTTTAGAATGCCTGGTATATGCTGGTAATTAGTACTGCGGTCGGCTTCGAGGTGCGAACTGCAATGAGTCAAAAATACGAGCTAGTAATGCCCCTCCAGCCCAGATAAGAATGTGGCTAAAACTGGACGTTTCAGCAGCGGATAGAATTCGTTTTCCTGGTAGCAGTGTGCTGTTGCCATCCTCGATTCATGCCTGAAAATAATGCTGTGCACAATAGTGCAGTATGCCGGGAATTGTGCGCAGTACATGCTGGCTCCTTTAGCTTAGACGGTAGGTGCTTCTAGTGGGTACTGCTGTAGTAGTCGTGGCTGTGAACTGCAGCAAAGAAAAAATCAGAGGAACTGGACATTTCAGTAGCAGCCTGTAACTGTTATTTTGGTATCTGTTTGGTGACGCCACCTTCGGTTGGTGGCTGAAGGCAATCCTTTGCGAAAACAGTGCCGGATTGCAGTTTTTGGCAGCATCTGCAGGTTCTTTAGCTTGCCCGGTAGACGCTTGTTGCGGGCGTTGATCTCAGAGTCGTGGCTGGTAACTGCAAGCAGTAAAGAATAGAACACGAAATGCGCCTACGCCGCAGCTGCCAAGATGTCCAAGCGCTGGACGTTTCTGCAGCAGATAAATTTTTTCCCCTGGAACATGCTTGGTGTCGCCAGCCATGGCTAGGGCCTGAATATTTTGGTTTACGAAAGTAATTCAATGTTCTGAACATGATAACAGCATCTGCTGGTTCCTATTGTTTGCTAAATAGATGCTGGCAGTGAGCATATCGGTCGGGGTAGCGGCCGGGAGCTGAAACGAGTTGAATACCAGAGCCCAAAATACGCCTGAACCCACGTAACCTATGTGGCCGAAAACAGGGTATTTCAAGAGCAGATAGTAACCGTTCAAGTGGTAGCAGTGTGGTGCTGCGAGCTTCGGAGATGCCTGCAGATAATGCTCTCATGCCGAAAATTGGTAGGAACTCCGGACTCGTGGCTTTGGAACCGCAGCAAATAAAAAATCAGGGCCAGAAATACGCCGGCACCCACCCCTCGAGGGGCCCGAAAACTCTTTCTGATCCCGCGGTACTTGCCTGGCATCGCCGGTCTGGATCAGCGGCCTGGATTGGCGGCTCAAGACAGTCCTCTGCAAAAATAGTGCCGGATGCCGAAATTTGGTGGCTGCATCTGCAGGTTCCTTTCGCTTGCACGGTAAATGCCTGTATTGGACCGGTAACGCACCGATTAAGAAATCGAGCCCGAAATGTGCCTCTACCTCAGCCGCAGAGGTGGGTCAAAACTGAACGTTTCAGAAGCAGGTCGAATTCCTTCTCATGTTACCTGTTTGGTGTCGCCAGCCTCGGTTGGTGCCCGACTATAATGCTCTGCAAAAAAGTGCCAGATGCAGAAAATTGGTAGCAGCATCTGCAGGCTACTTTAGCTCTCCCGGTAGATGCTGGTAGTGGGCGTTGCGTTCGGAGTAGTGGCCGAGAACTGCAAAGAAACAAAAAACTAAATAAAGATTCGATTGGTTAAAGAATGATTCCAGAGAATTATAAAAAAATCAACTCGAAATCAAATGAAGTGAAGAGCGTTAGCTAAGCTTTTTAACCCATGTTTTCGACTATGCCGTGCATTATAATTAACGATGATTATTAACGTGCACCTTCGTTATATCAGAATGTCACTCCCAGGTCACAAATTCAAATACCAGCGTGTACATCACGAAACGACACTTGGTTTGGTACACTCCCATCTCTGTGCGTCTACTGGTTCGCCCACCACCACCCTCCGAAGGTCGCCCCTATTATGGTTTTGAGGACCAAAGGTCGGTATGAATCCTTCACATGCACCATGTATCAACTTGACAAAACGTTTTGTGCATCGAAACCTGCCGATTCGTTGGCCACCACTCCGAACCGTCTCCGCCAAATGGGTGGGCCAGAATGTGTCAGTATTGGCGACCTCAATAGCACCAATCTCGGCACTAGATCAGGCAGTACGTATATAGCGAAACGCGAGCATAGAGGGTAAACCGGCCGCCGTGCCGGCCCGGCGACTGCGCGTGCGCGGTCCGTGATGAGGGCTCGCATTTTGCACGATGCTGCAGCAATTTAATAGCAAGACGCGCCGCCATCTTGAAATCTCGGACGGACAAGAAACGTTCAACTGCGAGTAGTAAGAGCTAACGCTCGTAAATTAGAGCCAAATATGCGCGTGCACCCCAGCCCCCAATGTAGCCGAAAACTGGGTGCTTCACGAGAAGATAGAAATCGTTCTTCTGGTAGCAATGTGCTGTGACCAGCCTCGGTCGATGACTAAAGATAATGCTCTGAAAAATAATGGAACAAGTCGAAAATGGCAGGTTTCGTTACTTTTCCCGGTAAACGCTGCAAATGAATTTTGTTGATAGTCGTGGCCGGTAACTGCAGCGTGTAAAATTCAGAGCCCGAAATGCACCTCCTCCTCATTTCTCAAAGTTCCCGCCAGCTGGATGGTACAGATTTCGACCTTTTGGAAGCAGAGCGGTGTTGCCAGCCACGATCGAAGCCTGAAGATAATGCTGTGTACAAATAGTGCAGGATTCCAAAAATCACGTGCAGCATAAGCAGGTTTCTTAGGTTGCCTGGAAGAAGCTGGTATTAGGTATTCCTTTCGGACTCCTGGCCGCCAGCAGTAGCGAGTCTAAAATCAGACCCTAAATGCAGCGGCACCCGTGCTGAGAAATTCGCCGAAAACTGGACATTTCAGCAGCAGGTGAGAATCATTACCGTGGTAGCAGTGTGGTGTTACGAGCATTTGGTGATGCCTTAAGGTAAAGCTGTGCAAAAGTACTGCAAGATGCCAAATTTTTTTTCCAGAACCTGCAGACTTGTGTTGCTTTCAGGCGTATGTTGTTAGAGGGCAAAGCGGTGGGCATCATGCCGCGAGCTGCAAGGAGTCAAAAGTCAGCGCTACTAATCCCCCTCCTCCCCTGCTTTGAAAGTGGCTGAGAACTGGACATTTCAAAAGCAGATAGAGTCCGTTCGTCTGGCAGCAGTGTGTTTCTGCCAGAATTGGTCGATGCGTGAAACTAGTGCTGTGCAAAATGTGCAGAATGCCAAAAACTCTCCTCAGAACCTTCAGGATCCTTTTGCTTGTAGGTGGATGCTTGTAGTGGGATAATGCGGTGGGGATTGTGGTCGCGAGCTGCAACGAGCCAAAAATCAAAGCTAGAAATCCTCCTTCACCCCAGATTTGAAAGTAGCAAAAAACTAGACGTTCAGTTACAGATAGAATTCGCTTTGCTGACAGCAGTGTGGCTTTGCCGTCTCGGCCGACGCCTGAAGATAATTCTGTGCAAAAATAATGCAGGATTTTGATAATTGTGTGTAGTATCTGCAGGTTTTTTTAGCTTGCCTGTTGGAAGTTTGTAGTAGGTGTCAGTGTCAGAGTCGTGGCTGGAGCTGCAACGAGTCGCAAGTGAAGCCCGTAATGCTCCTTCATCCCAGCTGCCAAGGTGACCGTAAACTGGATGTTTTGACCAGCAGATAGAATTCGTTCCTTTGGAAGCAGTTTGGTGTCACCATCCTCGTTCGATGCGTGAAGTTAATGTGCGGTGAAAAAATGCAAGATACCGAAAATCTGTAGAAGCATCTGCAGGGCTCTTTAATTTCCCCGGTAGATGCTTATTGCCGTCAAAGTCGTAGTCGTAGAAACTGCCGAAACTGGGCGTTTCAGCGAGAGATAGATAGTTAGTTTGTATAGCAGAGTGTGGTCGCTTGTCTCGATTAATACTCGAAGATAATGATTTGCAAAATACTACAATGTGCCGAAAATTTTGGGAGCATCTGCAAGTTCTTCTTCTTGCCCGTTAGTTTTTGGCAGTTGATACAGCAGTCGGCATCGTTTACGGATACGGCAACGAGTCGAAAATCAGCGCCTCAAATGAGCCTCCACCCCAGCTGAGAAGGTAGCCGAAAACGGGACGTTTCAGCTGCGTATATAATTCGCTCCCGTGGCAGGAGTGCGGTGTTGCCAGCCACGGTCGATGCCTGACTATAATGGCGTGCAAGAGTAGTTTAGGATGCCGAGTAGTGTGTGCACTACCTGCAGGGTCATTTAGCTTCATCGGTAACTGCCTCGAGTGGGTACTAATCTCCGGGTCACGGCTGTGAACTGAAATGAGCACAGATCATAAAACACCATACGCCTCCGCCACAGCCCCCGAAGTGGCCGAGAACTGGACCTTTCTGCACCACACTGAATTTGTTGGCACAGTACAGTTTTGGCGCCGCCAGCCTCGTTCGATGCCTGAAGTTAATTCTGTGCAAAAAGAGTGCAAGGTGCCTGAAATTGGTCGCAGCATCTGCAGTTATTTAGCTTTCGCGGTAGAAGCTGGAAGTGACTATTGAGGCTGGAGTGACGCAACGACCCTCAATGATTTAGGAATCAGAGCCTGAAATGCGGCTTCACCCAATGGCCAGTGTAGTCGAAAACCAAATGTTTCAGCCGAAGATAGAAATTGTTTTAGTGGGAGCAGTATGATTTCACGAGCCTCGGTCATTTGTGAAAGATAATAATCCTGAAAAGTAGGAGAAACAGATGTTTGACACCACCCGCCGTGTGCTGATGTTATCCAGTTTTCTTAAATATTTTCTGAGAAATATTCAATGAACACAAATATTAAATAATCATCGGAGTTGATTTTAATAATAATATACCTACTACATCGGACACGAGAAAAGAATTTCAAAAGCTGTTACATATATGCAATCGTGTAATGATCTTATTGTATCAACAACCGATTAAGGATGTACCGAGACGCTCCCAGATCTTTTCTTTTCAAATTTCCGAGCTAGACGCTTGCTATCTGGTGTCACTAACTTTGTTCTTAGTGACCATCTGCCTATCTTCTTGTGCTTTTTTCACTCCGTCACCTGCAAAAAAAACGTCATCATCAACCTTAGTGCCCTTAATACTGGGCATAGGCCTGTTGCATTTCTTTCCAATTTACCCTGTGTTTTGCCAGTTGCGGTCACCAAATCCCCGCAGACTTCTTAATTTCATCCGTCCAACTAACCTTCTGCGGCCCCCGGCTACTCTTGCCTTCTTTTGTAATCCACTCCGTCACACCTGAGGACCAGTGGTTATCTTGCATTCGCATTACATGCTTCTCCCAAGCCCATATATTCTTCTTGAATCTGCTACAGTATCATCAGCCCGTGTTTGTTCCCTCATCCATTCTGCCCGCTTCCGGTGTCCTGACGTTATACGTAAAATTTTTGTTTGCATCGCTCACAGCGTTGTCTTTAAATTAAGCTGAACCCTTTTCGTTAGTCTCCACGCTTGTGCAACGTAGGCGAGTAGCGGTAAGATACAGCGTTTGTACACATCTCTAGAGGGATATTGATAAACTGCCATTCATGATCTGAGAGAACCTGCCATATGAGCTCCACCTGATTTTTATTCTTCTAGTTACTTCCTTCTCATGATCCGGATCAGCTGTCTCTACCTGCCCTAAGTAGACGTATTCGTTTACCACTTGCAGCAACTCGCTACCAATTGTCAACTGTTGTTCTCTTGCTAGATTGTTGAACATTACTTTGGTTTTCTGCATATTAATATAGAACCTCACCGTTCTGCTCTGCTTGTCTCACTCATTGATCGTTATTGCAGTCCACCTCTTTTGTGACTCAGCAAGGCCATGTCATCTGTGAATCGCAGATATTTTTGGTATTATCCATTAACTCTTATTCCCAACTGTTCCCACTTCAGGCACCGGAATACCTCCTGTAAGCAGGCGGTGAATAGCATGGGCGAGATCGTGTCTCCTTGCCTGGCGCCCTTCCTTATTGGAACTTTATTGCTGATTGTATATTAGTTTGGTAGCTGTGCAGTTGCTATATATCTTCTAGTATTTTGACATAAGCCTCTTCTACACCCTGATTTCACAATGCCTTTATGACTGCTGAAGATTCAGCTGAGTCGAATGCTGTCTCGTAATCAATGAAGGCTATACATAGGGGTTTGTTATATTCTGCGCATTTCTCTATCACCTGATTGATAGTGTGAATATGAGCTATTGTAGAATATACTGGTGGGATATAATAAAATCCTGCCTGATCGTTTGTTTGATCAAAGCCTAAGGTTTCCTTGCTTCTATTAGCGATTGTCTTAGTAATTATCATGTAGGCAACGTAGAGTGACCTGATCGGCCTTTAATTTTTTTAGTGCTTGGCGTCTCCTTTGTTATGAATTAAAATAATTTTGGTGTTCTTCTAAGATTCTGGTACAGCAGAAGTCATGACGCATTGCGTATAGAGGGTGGCTAGTTTTCAAGCACAATTTCCCCCCGTACTTCAACAGATCTGCTGTTACCTGATCCTCACCAGCTGCTTTTCCGCTTTGCATTGCTTCTAAAGCTTTCTTGAGTTTTTTCTTTCCTTTGTGCTTGAATACAACTTTAACACCTGGTGTTTGGATACCAATGAACTTGAATGCTAAAGTCGAAAGCCGAACATCGAAATTAACGGGCTGACGAAACAAGAGAGTGAATGCCTCATGACCCCTTGGGAGTCCTCACACCACTCTGTGCGCAATGGTGCAGCGGTTAAGGGATGCCCCACAGCCATTAGATGGCAGGCGCTGCCACCGGCGGGGCTTGTGCTCTCAAGTTGCTAATAGTATTTTACAGAAATAAAACAGCAAAAAACGCGAAAAAATTCCCAAGTAATACTATAATTGCATATTATACAACAAAATACAAAATCTGTTAGTCACTGCGCTCCAGCCATGCAGCAGCCGAAAAGAGAACCATTGCCGGCTGGACGTTGAAGGCCTTTGCAAACAGCATAGCTTCGTTCTCCAACCACCTTCACAGCGTGGATTGATGCGACAATTGTTTATCAAAGATTCCTTGCGCGTGTTTTCTCTGATCGTGGTTTCTCCCTGAGATGTAACAAATATGTTTTCTCGTCACTATAAGCTGCAATAGCGTGTTCTCTGTAATCCAGGCTGCTCTTGCTCTCTTTGAAGGTTGCCACTACCATTCTGCTTTTCTGCACCTAGCTGCCACAAAGCAAACTTGCGCATATCAGTTGGAACTCTTACCACAAGATTTAGCCCCACAGCTGGGCTGTAGATTGAGTTTTAACGTCCCTGCTGCGCCGATGACAGAGCAACGCATCACGTGACTTGACCGTGCCGCCGAGCCGGGGCTCCACCGCCCCGGAGCGGCTGCTGCCTGACCCCTTGATCTAGCCGAGAAGACGCGGCTTGGCGTCTGTAACGTAGAGTGCGTTGCGCACTGTGGATAGGCAACGCGCCCACCCTGCCCACCTGGCAGGTGGAAGATAACGCCTGGTCGCATGAGGTTGGTCACCGAATGAACGCTGCGGACTACTGCTGAAGTGCCGCGTGTCTGCCACAACGTCGTCAGCGCCAATACATGGAGCCCCTGTCTCTCTCGCCACCGCCACGTACCTCAAAGCGCGATTGAGGCGGTCACTGACCCAGGGACCCAGTTATGCATCATTCTTTTTCTCAAAATCCTCGGCGTCTAGAACGTTGTCAGCGCCGACGGCAATGAACACAAGTAACGCCGACAGCTTTCGCTTTGTATACCTATATTAGCTTAGCTAGTCCGCATTCATTTTTTTTTGTAAGAATAATGGTTTAATTTCTCAAACTGCTCAAAAACGTAAATTCCCGCACAGCTTAAGTAGTGTTGTGCTTGTCTGCGGAACCAATAGCATGCATTATACACCTGTTCTCGTGATACTTTCCGTGGAACTAAATCACTGCCTTGACATTACTTCTAATAAAGAGCATTACAAAACGGCACGGCATGTTTCCATACTCACTCTACGTGCAGGGGTTAATTCTAATACTAAAGAAAACGCTAAGCATACAAATATGCACTGTACTACTCAAACCAGGGAAAATTCCACAAATAAACAAAGTAAATATGCAAATGTACACTGTTACACCTCTAAAGACCGGAAATTCCATGAATACAAGAACAAAGTATATATGCAAATATACAATGCAACGCCTCTACATCATTGATAACATGCAAACCTGCCTTTTCAGCATAATATCGTTCCGCATTCGTCGCACCTTTATCGACGTAAGATTGACATCGACATCTGACAGTTAGTTGAATAATGCAGGCAAACTGTAAGCTGCTCCACGGTTTTCCGTAATTCGTGTAAATTTTCGAGATACTAACGCGCTGTTTGTTTCAGGAGGTGGACTTGTTGTTAGGCTCCTCTTATAGATATTATTGTAATACAACCTAGTATATATTGTCACGTAGTGGCGGCGGCAGTCGAAGCAGCGATGAAGACGGACAAATGGGTCTTCTAAAATAAAACTGTTTACTGGGCTGACATGCGCCCAAAATGGACTGAATCACTCGGCGGCGGCGAAGCGACAAGCGTGCTCGGCGGTCGTCGAACAGAATGCCCGCCGCTGTCGGCCGGGCTCAATTTAAAGCTGATAGCGAACTTTCGAGATAAAGCGTGCAAAGTTACTAGAACATTACGGAACAACGTAGAATCAGCTCTGCCTGGCTACGATCAATGGAGATCAATCTTGTCGCGTCTTGCGTCGCAAACAAAGCAATAAAGTGGTGTGGTGGCGGATTTGAAAAACGAACAAATACTGCAAATATTCGTGGCATTACTCCCCTCTCAAAGAAGCATCGACCCGATGCCTTAAAACGAATAATGCGACTAGTAAGAGAAAAACGCATCTTGCGAAAATAGAGAATAGAAATGCAGCGGCCTTTAGCGCGCATAACACGGCTTTATTACTCCCCTCTCAAAGAAGCATCGACCCGGTGCATTAAAACGAATAATGCGACTAGTAAGAGAAAAACGCATCTTGTGAAAATAGAGCATAGAAATGGAGCGGCCTTTAGCGCGCATAATACGGCTTCAGACGGACTACATGGACGACTTCTGGTCGTACGCGGCGTTGCTGGGATGCAGTCATTACGTCAGGGATGAATTCATAATCCAGTTCACCCAGCCGACGAAGAACCTTGTACAGGCAGAAATAGCGGCGCGAAAGCTTTTCACTCAATCCACGGCGGCGAATGGGCGTCCACACCCAGACTTGGTCTCCTGGCTTGTATTCCGCGTTGCGTCTTCGTAGGTTGTAGGGTCTGGCGTCGGACCACTGCTTGTCTTTGATCCGTAATCGGGCAAGCCTTCGAGCTTCTTCTTCTGTTGTTGTTGCTGTTAGCCTATCAAAAGATGGCACATACCCAGACTGGGGGATCGGCCAAGAATCGGGTGGCTATTAACCTGAACGCCGTTAATAAAAATGAAAAGCACGTGGGAGCGCAACACCGGTGAATTCTTCCTCATGTACAGAAAAGGGATGAGGGTTTCTATTTCAAAATTATAAGAATAATAATAAAGAGAAGGATTAAATATAGATTTAGTCAAAATGTAATAATTGATAGAAAAGAAAAATTTTGGAACACTTAGCAAGGCAGTCGGTGAGATTCTATCAGGAAATTTAGAACAGCGGTACAAACAGATCTGTGGCTGAACCCAAATGTGGTGGCGCGAAATGATAGCAAGAACGGGCTGCTCAAACTAAGGCCAAGATGCTGCAAGGGCTCCTCCAGCAACATTTTTCTCAGAGAGCTGAATGGGCGAAAATACAGCCAGAAATGTTCTATAGAATGTTCTATAGCTTCTTCTGCGCGTTGAAGGTAGGCGGCAACGTCGACGTTCGCTTCTTCTGTAACGTTGGGCAGCATGGCGTCTAGCGTGGTCGAGGCCTTCCTGCCATGGACGAGCCTAAAAGGCGTTGTCTGGGTGGTCTCCTGCACTGCGGTGTTGTAGGCGAAGGCGACGTAAGGCAGGATGATATCCCAGGTTTTGTGTTCGGCATCGACATACATGGCGAGCATATCGGCGATGGTTTTGTTCAGGCGCTCGGTCAGTCCGTTGGTCTGCGGATGGTATGCAGTTGTCCTCCAGTGGCTGGTTTGGCTGTAACGCAGGATGGCTTGCGTTAGTTCCGGCGTGAATGCTGTTTCTCTGTCCGTGATGAGCACATCGGAGGCGCCGTGTCGAAGAATGCACTCCATGAAAAATTTGGCGACTTCTGCTGCTGTTCCGTTCGGTAGGGCTTTCGCCTCGGCATAGCGGGTCAGGTAGTCGGTCACTATGATGATCCACTTATTTCCAGATGTTGACGCTGGAAAAGGGCCAAGCAAGTCCATGCCGATCTGCTGAAAGGGCCCTGAGGGAGGTTCAATGGGGTTCAGGAATCCTGCTGGTCGTGTGGGAGTCGTCTTTCGTCGCTGACAATCTAACAGGTTTTCACATAGTGTGCGACATCGGCAGACTGTCGGGGCCAGTAATACTTGTCTTGAATGCGGCGGAGGGTTCGAGTAAACCCGAGATGTCCAGCTATCGGCTCGTCGTGTTAAGCCTGTAGAACTTCTTCGCAACAAGGAGGTAGGCCGTTTTGCTCGCTGTAAAGTTCTTCACAAGGAACTCATTCTGCACACAGAAGGAAGACAGTCCTCTCTTGAATGAAGTGGGGAGGGGGGGTGAAGAAACCTTGCCTTCCAGGTACTCGATGAGGCCTTTTAGGTCGGGGTCCGAGCGTTGCTGCTGAGCAAAAGAGCTGGTGCTGATGGGTCCAAGGAAGGCGTCCTCACCGTCGTCCGGTGGCGGGCCCGTGAGAGGCAATTGGCGTCGAAGTGCTTGCGTCCGGACTTCTAAACGACGGTGACGTCAAACTCCTGGAGACGCAGACTCCATCGAGCGAGTCGGCCAGAGGGGTCCTTCAAACTGTCAAGCCAGCACAGCGCGTGGTGGTCGCTGACCACCTTGAACGGTCGTCCGTAGAGGTCGGGGTGGAATTTCGACGTAGCCCAGATGACGGCAAGGCACTCCTTCTCAGTTGTCGAATAGTTTGCCTCGGCCTTGGAAAGGGAACGAATAGCGTATGCGATGACTTTCTACAGCCTGTCGCTTTTTTGAACGAGGACGGCGCCTAGGCCCAGGCTGCTTGCGTCGGTATGAACTTCAGTATCGGCGTTTTCATCAAGATGCGCAAGGATCGGTGGGGACTATAAACGACGCTGAAGTTCCTTGAAGGCTTCTGCTTGCGGCGCTTCCCATTTAAACAGCACGTCTAAGTTCGTCAGTTGGGGAGGGGCTCGGCGATGCGCGAAAAGTTTTTCACAAATCGTCGGTAATATGCGCACAGTCTGAGAAATCTGCGCACTGCCTTCTTATCGGCAAGCGGTGGAAACTGTTCAATAGCAGCTGTATTCTGGGGGTCCGGGCGTACTCCCTCCTTGCTAACGATGTGGCCTAGAAGCAGCAGCTCTACGTAGGCAAAGTGGCATTTCTCTGCTTTCAAGATTAGGCCAAGCGGCTTGATTGCGTCTAGTACTGTTCCAAGCCTTTTGAGGTGCTCTTCAAAGTTCGAGGCTAAGACAACGACGTCATCTAAATATACCAGAAAAATTTTGCACTTCAGTCCTGCCAGCAATGTATCCATTACTCTTTGAAACGTCGCTGGTGCGGAGCAGAGAACAAATGGCAATCACCTTGGACTCAAACTGCCCATCCGGAGTGATGAATGCTGTATTCTCGCGATCTCTTTCGTCGACCTCAATGTGCCAGTAGCCGCTCTTGAGGTCCATCGATGAGAAATATTTGGCGTTGCAGAAGCGGTCCAGTGTGTCGTCGATGCGGGGGAGGGGGTAGACGTCCTTCTTAGTTATTTTGTTCAAGCGGCGGTAATCCACGCAGAATCGAAGAGCGCCGTCTTTCTTTCCCACTAGAACAACCGGTGTCGCCCATGGGCTGTTTGAAGGCTGGATGACGTCGACTTGTGACCGGATGGCTTATCGTTCTCGCGGTGACACACGGTAGGGGCTTCGACGGAGAGGTCGGACGTGTTGGGTCGTTATAATGCGATGCTTGGCAATTGGCGTTTGTCGCACCTTCGGCGATGTCGAAAAACACTCACTGTAGCTTTGAAGCAGATTGAGGATCTGGTCTTGTCTGTTCCGGTACAGGGCTGGGTTGATGTCGAAAGTGGGCGCATTCTCTTGGTCAGGCAAATCTGCGGAGGGGTCGGAGAGGGCGAAGGAGTCTCGTACGTCAGATATTTCGTCGAAGAAAGCAATCGTCGTTCCTCTGTTAATGTGCCGGTATTCTTCGCTGAAGTTAGTCAGCAGTACTTCGGCCTGGCCATTGCGGAAATGTGCGATGCCTCTTGCGATGCTTATTCCTCGGTCTAGAAGCAACTGCATGTTCCCCTCGATGATGGCTTCAGCGATAATGGCTTTCGTGGCTTCTACGGTTAGGATAACGCTTGATCGGGGTGGGAAGCTCACTTCTTCCTCCAGGACACTCAGGGCAACGAGATTTTCCCCAGTTTTCATCGAAGCGATGGCTTCGTCCGTCGAAAGCGTGATCAGCTTGGATCACAGGTCGATGATCGCCAGGTGCTGATTAAGGGAATCCATACCCAAGATCACTTCGCGGGAGCATTGCGGTAGCACGACAAAGGTCGCAGGATAGGTATGTTCTTTGACAGTCACTCGCGCTGTGCATCGTCCTGATGGCGTAATGAGGTGGCCCCTTGCGGTGGGAATTTGTGGGCCATCCGAAGCCGTTGTCACTTTTCTCAGCTGCGCAGCGAATGTTCCATTTATCACCGAGTAATCGGCTCCTGTGTCGACTAGAGCGGTAACTTTCCGGCCATCGATAGTCACTTCCAATTCGGAGGTCCTGGCTCTTGCATTGCATGTCGCTCTCAGCATCGGGTCACGGCTTCGTCACGTATGCGAGTCGTTGGTGTGGCATGTGGTCGAAGCTTTTCCGGGTGGCGTCGTCGTTTTAAAGGCAGTTTGCGTCGTGTTCGGGGTTGTCATTTTGTGTGGCGTCGGTGCAGCGAGAGTAGGTTCTTCAAGCGGCGTCGCGGGTGCAGCGTCATCATGGGGCGTGGTCGGTGGAGGATCTTCGGCCTTTCGCCCGTGAGCAACCTCACCTCCAGCGGTTGCTGCCTTTAGTTTCCCTTACGGAGGCTGTGAGACCTTTCTCGTACCGCGGCTGCGTAGCTGCAGCCTGGCGACGCAGAGCTCGAAGTTGACGGCGATGGTGAGCGCGAAAAGCGGTTCGGCGTGCACTGCTCCCGACGCAGGTACTCGTCGATTTTCTGCGGACGTTGTCCGAAGCGTGGTCGTGGGGTGTTAACGGAAAATCCTCGAAGACGATACGTCGGTACAGGCAGTGACAAAGAATATGGCCGGCCTCACCGCAATGGAAGCACAACGGCCGGTTGTCGGAAGTCCTCCAGGCGTAGCATTTCCTGGGGCTTGAGCGTCGGTCATAGGCTGGGCGGGCGGGGCCTGGGAGGCGGCGTTGTGGAACAAGTGTTTCATCTCGGGGAGGACGTAGGGATTGACGTTGGGGCTGAGCAGTCCTTACCGCAGCGGCGTAGGTCATGGCCTGGGGTTCTGTGGCCGTCGGGGTGCCAAGTGCCTGTTGCACTTCTTCCCGTACAACATCCATCAGATTCGCTGCTTGTGGCTGTGGGGAGGATGGCAGTAATCGGGGTAGCTCCTCTCGGATGATTTCGCGGATAACTTCCCGCAAGCTGTCGCTGGTGGTGGCCGGCATGTCCAAACGGATTCCACAGGCTGAGGAAGGGCGATTGTACTGCCGAGCTTGGACGTGGAGGGTCTTCTCAATCGTGCAGGCTTCTTGCATGAATTCCTCTACTGTTTTGGCGGCTGGCGGACGAGGCTGCCAAAGAGCTGTTCTTTCACGCCGCCCATTAAAAACTGAACCTTCTTTTCCTTTCCTCGGTCAACCCGGGGTCGGCGCGGCGAAATAGGCGCTTCATCTCCTCGACGTAACCGCGGATGGGCTCATTCGGAAGCTGTATCCTAGACTCGAGGAGTTGTTCGGCTCTTTCTTTCCTCACGACACTGGTGAATACCTGCAAACGTTCTCTCTTGAATAGCTCCCATGTCGTAAGGGACGACTCGTGTAGTTTTCGTACCACGTGCGTGCGGAGCCATCCAATGAGAAAGATACGTGTCCAATTTTCGCCGCATCATCCCACTTGTTGAATGACGCCATGCGCTCAAATTGGTCCAACCATTCTTCAGGGTCTTCGCCTAGATATCCATTGAAAGTTGGCGGCACCCGCGGCTGCGGCAGTATGAACGGTGTCGACATCTTCGGCGAGGTTGCGGTGCTCGTAGCAGCATCTTTTCGCTGTCTGGCGCGGTCCGGCAGTTTCCCGAACTCAGGCTCCTCTCCCTGGAGACGTCGGCTGGCTCGCTGAGCTGCTGGCTCGTCCTCGGGTGAGAAGCGCAGAGGGCTGGCGTCACGACTTTAAGGGGGCGTCCGCGACATGGAAGGCCACCCCGCACCTCCACCAGATGTCACGTAGTGGTGACGGCAGTCGAAGCAGCGATGAACACGGACAAAAGCGTCTTCTAAAAGAAAACTGTTTATTGGGCTGACTTGCTCCCAAATTGGACTGAATCCCTCGGCGGCGGCGAAGCGACAAGCGTGCTCGGCGGTCGTCGAACAGAATACCCGCCGCCGTCGGCCGTGCTCAATTTAAAGCTGATAGCGAACTTTCGAGATAAAGCATGCAAAGTTACTAGCACATTCCAGAACAACGCAGAATCAGCTCTGCCTGGCTGCGATCAATCGAGATAAATCTAGTCGCGTCTTGCGTCGCAAACAAAGGGATAAAGTGGTGTGGCGGTAAATTTGAAAAACGAACAAATACTGCAAATATTCGCGGCAATATGGTGTACTTACGAAGTTCTTCAACTGGTAATAGGTCTGCTATCCTAAATAAGCCTTTTCTATCTTTTCCCTCTATCAATAAACTATACAGTACATTTTCTGTCAATTATAAATTCTTCAGTTAATTTTCATTTAGCGTTTCAGAGCAAATCGTAAATGATGTAATACCATACAAAAACTAATTCCTCAATGAACTGGTATACCATATATTCTTCTTAGATTGACAGGTGTGCAGCTTTTTATGTGATACATTTGCGTTGCAACTGTTTCTAACTTTTACAAACAGGATTCACATGGTTATTTCAAGACAAAGTAGATTCGAATTCAAAGAAAAGTCAGTGGTAAATAAATAAAATTTATACTTGAGACATTTTTCGAATGTCGAAATACTTGCCGTAGGACATCCAGTTTTTTACAGAGATTGTGAAAGCTCGTGAGTTTTGTTTTTGAACTATTTTTAAATATATAATGGTCCTTGTATCACTTCATAATTTCATACACAGGTTGTCCCACATATTTGAGCCAAGATTTTAAAAATGAAAGATACGTAGGATACAAAATAAACCGAATGCTACACGTTGGCACAAACCTTGAGTTACTGAGGCTATTTTTTATTTTCTCCTTGACTAACTGATCAGTTATGTTCAATAAATCACCTTTTTAGGCATTGGCTGCAGACCTCAAGCGTGGTTGGCAAAGCTGTCGAACACCTTCAGAAACTTCTGATAAAATTGTGTCCTGCACAATATATCTAACGTGGTTGTTTTTTTTTAGCTCCAAATAATGTCCGCCCAATATCAAAATATACCACGTGACGGGGCGTTTGCGCTCAGTTATTGTGCTACTCTCAAGCGTGCGATGTATGATTAAGGTCGGCTGCAGAGAGGCTGCGGCCCGCGACAGGGTGTTACGCCCGATGCAGGTATCTGGGCATGCGGCTCTTATATATGGCATGACTCCGCAAATGCATGCTGCTGGCCGAGCTTTGCCGAAGCGATAAAGCGTCCAACACTGTAAACCAAGTTACACCTTTAAGGATGAATTACAGTGTCTATAACTAACACCCTTAAACTCTTCGAAAAGGGTAACTTTAGGTAGCAAAACCTCCTTATAAAGGGCACTTTTTCTCACAATTTCACTCTTCCTTACCCAAAGGAGTGAATCGTGTTTTACGTAACTTGCACTGTTTAATAATGGGTGTAAAAGCCACACTTTACCTTTAAAACCCTTTTAAATTTTTCACTTTTATGCCGTGTCATTCATAATAGACTTTACTATATTTTGTGTTGCAATGTGAAGGTCGTTAATATATTGCATTGTAGCAGTTGACATTATAGCAAGCCACGCATGTAATAAGTGTTAGAGACAATAGCTCGGCTTTTTCTTTGCATTATGAATTCTCTGAACATGCCAAGAGCATTCAAAAAGGTCAGGCACATTACACTGCATGCTCCGCCAATCATTTATTGATGTGAACCAGAAAATGCAACTTGGTGCATTCTTATAAACCAACAGACAATGCACTTTTACTCAGTCACATAAACATACAGAAATTGGAGTTCGAATATTGAACAAAAGTTGCAGGTTCCTGATTCCTAGCTCCTGTCGAACTCGCAGTACGCTCCCGTAAATGAATTTGAACTCTTAAAAGCATCAGCGACCTGTCTTCTCCTGTGAAAACTAAAACAAAAAAAAACAAATAGTAAAACTAGCACTTTGTACAAATGATAGCATTGGTACCGTGTACTGGTTTTCAAATTTAGGGCACTGAAAGCTGCCACCACGGGTTTGAAGAACTTTTAGAGACTTCAAAAGATCTAAAAGATTACTAGTTCTCCTTGCCAAATTTGGGTTATTCTCCCATGCCATATTTGTAAAGCAGAATGTCATAATACTAAAAACACCACCTTCCAAATTCAAAAAAAATTCTTGACCTCATGTTGTGACAGACAAAAACGAAGAAAAGAACATGATAAACGGATGTCAAACTATTGCCTCAAGTTTGTTTTTGTAAGCAGTTATTTCTGCTTTACATGTGTATATTGTTCAACTTGTCTGTGAATTCCCTTGCCTGTTTTCTTTTGACTGTACTCCATTGATTTTTTTACCTAGATAAAGAGAGAAAGGGGCTGAGAAGGAAAGGCAACCGCACATCCTTGGGTGGACATACTATAGTAGGATATGACTCAAGAATATAGAGGCAGACGTCATCAGAGGAGGCTGTCCAGCCAATGGAATAGACCAATTTTCATAAAGCCATGCTTTCCATGAAGTCAAAAAGCCAGCAGTGGTGAATCCTGTTCCACCTGCCGTACCCTACAATGTCATGCTAGAATTTTCAAGGGGATCATCTTCAAGTTCGGGGGGAACCTTTTGAGAGGGTTTGTGGCATTTTCCTTGAGTTGTATGGGGCTATAGCCTACAATACGTTGAAATAAAGTGACACTGCTTTCTGCACGAAATATATGTGCATCAGTAGATGTGCTGTTACGTTACAAAGTGGGAAGGAATACTTTTGCATATATAAATGCTGTCGTGGTGCTGGGGCTCACTCAAACCCGGGCTTCTTGATGTTGCGTGTCCGAGCCTTCCTGCTGAGGAAATATTAAACTTCCATTTTGGGAAAACGAAAAACAAGCAGGTTTACTGGCAATTTGAAGAAACTTACTTACATAATTTAGAAAAAAAAACAATCAAATAACTCCTTCAAAGTGCCTTCAAGGGACCAACAGGATCCTTGAGTGTCCATAAGCACTTCTTGTCTGCATTTGTACATGCACATGCATGAATCTGAAGGTCTTGAAGGAATCTGCACAGGCTGTTCTGTTTGTAATGGCGCGAGCCTGAAGGTGCTGAAGGCATCTCCATTGGAGCCCATTTTGTACTGGCGTGAGTCTGAAGGCATTTCAATTGGAGCCTGTTTGTGTTGGCGCTAGTCTAAGGGTGCTGAAGGCATCTCCATTAGCAGCCCTGTTTGCACCGGCGCGACTCTGGCGGTCCTTCAGAAACCTGCATGCAGCTGCTCTGTCTGTGGACGCCGTTCTGAAAGTTCTGTAGGCATGGGGCTTCGTCTGAATGGCTGCAATCTCTTTGGAGGAAAATTATACTGGCAATCAAGCTTACTTAATTGTACGTGTGAATCAGCACAAATGCTCTTGTATTACCAGTATAACTGCT
The DNA here is from genome assembly GCF_052857255.1 of Amblyomma americanum. Lineage (NCBI taxonomy): Eukaryota > Metazoa > Arthropoda > Arachnida > Ixodida > Ixodidae > Amblyomma > Amblyomma americanum. The sequence goes on from NC_135497.1 coordinate 470,942,059, forward strand.
TACAATTGGCAATTTATGCTGCCAGAGAGCAGCTTACGGAATTAGTGGGGGTTATGCACGCACGCAGGATGTACTACGCGCAAACAGATGCGTGCTTCAGATACAGAGCATGAAAATCTCTCACCTCACGAAATTCCGGACGAGCTGGCAGCTGGCATAACCAGTGCTGCACCAGTTTTTCACGAGCGCTCTTATCAGAGGAGGCTTGAGAGTGAGAGACATGCTTCCCTCGCCCTCTTTATTCTCATCGCAAGCGAGCGGCGGCGCGCGCCGGTGGTGGCAACGCCGCGATGGCGGAACGCAGCCGCTCCACGGCCGTTCACAGCGGCCTTAAGTTTTTTGACCAAGACTGTACCTTCTCAAGGCACCAGGTGCACCCATATTAGCCACTAAATTGCTTTATGTTGAGGATTGATGCTGGCAAAATACATGCAACCTCAGTGTCTGTTTTTTCTCATTCCACATTTTCTGCAACAAGTAGGTAGACTGTGGCACAACTGCTTCTCAAAAAAATGGCATTAAGAAGTGTCAGAAGACCCTTAACTTGTGACCAGGTAAGCCCTGTTCTCACAATGTAAGCCAAATTTAAAAGCAGTGCTTGAGCTTTAGTTGTTGACTGATGTGGCAGCGTTTCCTTTGAAAGCTTCTTGAGGTACGCTTCAGAGTCACCAGAAACATCAGAAAAGTCGTCTGTACTCTCCGTGTCACCTTCCTCAACATCATTGTTTTCTTCTGTGCCTTGATTAGTCCTGCATTCCACATATTCTCGGTCAGAGCTGTTCATGTCTCGGCCATCACTGGTAGAGTCAGCACTGTCATCTTCATAAGTAGGAAGCATTTTATGAGTAGCATCATTTTGTGTTGTCTTTGCAAAGCTTGGACTTGAGCCCTCAATGTGATCAGCACTTAAAGATTCAAATTCTTTTCTTTCATGCTGTCTTGAGCCTACAGCTGCCTGGCTCTGATTGTCCTGAAAATGAAAATAATCATCTTTAGAAAGATTTAAATAATTGTCTCTTCACTTTGCAAATTCCATTCTTTACAGCAAACAGCAAGGTAGTATAGTTTTGAACAAAATGTTTTTTAGGCGTGCTCAGATTGTTTAGTTTTTCTCCTTAGCTGTCCACTTTTTCCCAAACGTTATGAATTCAAAAAATATTTCAAGTGAAGTAGCTCTAGCCATTCTGAGAGCAAATCCTTTTGATGAGCACCGAGTGATTTCAGCCAGCTCTATACAGTAGAAACACTAACGAAATGCAGCAATTTCAAATGCTGTTGTAATGAATTCAGCAAGAAGTTTAAACACCGAAATGTCTGTGGAATAATGCAATCGGTACAAAATGGTTTATGAATCATGGAATAGAGTGCACGGAGGTGGCATCCACAGGTACTCAAAAGTTTCTGTCACTGTTTACTGTCTCCCATTCTGTAGCATACCGCTCTATCTCCAAGAACCTTAGTAGACATGCAGTGTGAAAAGAAGATAATATTGAGTACATGAGCTTACAATTAATCTAAAATTTTCTAAACATTTTCCAGACTACATATATCAGATGAGTCAGTGGTTTGAGTTCGGAAGCACTGCGATCCTGAGTAAGTGGGTGACATTGATTGTACAGAAGTTCACGCTGCCACCAGTGCCATAACCCCTAAGAAACCATTTTTTCATGTGCACTCATAGTCCTGGTTACGTTCATGACTTAATTAGTGACGCAAATAATGCAATCCTCTTCCTGAAAACCCATAAGTGTACAGGGACTAAAGGGCTATATTTTGAGTGAGGACAAGACTTGAGTTTGTTTAGTTATTTAGTTATTGCTTTATTTAAATGTTAATCTTCTTTTTGTATGTATTTCTTTGATTCTGCACTCATGAAAGTTTCATTTGTTAATACACATAAAACCCACATTGAAATGGGCAGCTTTGTGAATATGCATGCACGAGGAGTGATAAAGGGCATTAAAACAAGTTTGGGCAACCCTTGTCAATTTTGCTGATCATGCTCACGAACATAGGCCAGTCAATTGACGACTTTGTAAGGGCATTATTTTGTTTAAGTGACTACGAAGGTAACAAGCTCAGCGTCACTGTGCTTGCATTAATAACGGCCTAGGATTGAAGCATATATTAGTGCAAAAGCACTAATCCGGAGGTTCAGTGCCTAGAAAATCGTATCTTGTATATGCACCTTGGGAAAATAGAAAAAATGAGGTAGAAAAAGAAATCACATCAATATTTACTTGCCAAAGTCAAACCTGCAGCGGCGAGAACAATTCTGCAACAGTAATTTTCTAGGAAATCTTAATGGTTGGGGCGACAAAAGGTCTCTGTGCGAGGCCATTCCGGTATCGCCGCTTTTTTTCAAGGCGGAAGCCTTTAATGGCTAATACTCGCAGCCATGGATCTGTCCGGCGTCCGGTGGAGCATCGGGACACAGAATAACAACCTTCTCTGCTTTTAGGCCGAGCCCTGCCGCCTACCGCCCGCTATCTGCCTGGCTACGTTCCGCTTTCCTGCTGACCTCTCTGGCGGATGAGGGAGGGATCGTCGATGAATCAAGAACAGCGTAGAACTACCTGAAGAACGTGGCGAAGGCGTCGCTGCTCGCGGAAACTACGGTAGGACGTCACGGACCACAGCTTTAAAAGGACAACACTTGTGATGCCAGCTCGCAGTCCGGTGGAGCATCGGGAGACAGAATAACAGCCTTCTCTGCTTTTAGGCCGAGCCCTGCCGCCTACCGCCCGCTATCTGCCTGGCTACGTTCCGCTTTCCTGCTGACCTGTCTGGCGGATGAGGGAGGGATCGTCGATGAATCAAGAACAGCGTAGAACTACCTGAAGAACGTGGCGAAGGCGTCGCTGCTCGCGCGAACTACAAGGCGGATTTAAAGTGGTGGCGAAGGCTGGGCCGAAAAGTGGTTTAGCGCGACTGCAGCACAACCAGATGATGGGGGGCAAAACACTCATATAAAGAAATGATAAAGCTACAAAATTGGAATGTAATCTGCTAATAGAAAAGAAAAAATATATTAGCACCTTGTTTTATGAAAGAGGTAAGTCATTTTATTAAAACCTGGCAAATTTTGTATTTTTGCAACACTCTTGACCTGCCCCCTATTCATGAGTGTGCGGTGCATTACAGCGCGTCTTTGCAGGCCTTGTTTCGATACCCGGCTAACCCGGCCACAGTGGCGGGAGTGTCTGGAAGTGTTGCTGCCTTTCTATGCTGCCCCTCCTTTACCAGTCACTTTCATTGCGTTCCCAATTGCACATTAACAAGGCCATAACTAGCAGGAACTCGAGCACATTTGACTGGCAAAGGTTGGGGCGCGCTGAAAGGCAGCAACCTTCGAGAGGTACGGGCTCGAAAACGCGGATTCTACAGAAAGACCGCTTTATAATTCGCGCCAGAAGCATACGTATGCGTGACGTCATTCTACGTCACGTTTGCGTAGTTTGCCCTCCAAAATCCAGGGAACGCTGGAGTGCCCACGAGCCGCCATTTTTTGGGCCAATGGGCGTCTATGGAGCCTTCGCTACCAGTGTACATCTACCTTGCGAACTACTGTAGTGACGTCACGGACCACAGCTTTAAATGGACAACACTTGTGATGCCAGCTCGCAGTCCGGTGGAGCACCGAGAGACAGAATAACAGCCATCTCTGCTTTTAGGTAGGCAGCCTTTTTGTGGAAGTTGTGCTCTCTTTTTTGCTCCACCGGACTGCACCATTCCTTGAGCTGAATTATGCCGCAGAAGTGCGTGACATGTTGTAAATGCATTGAAAAAGATGAACAATATCTAATTTGCAATCGGTGCAAGAAGAGGTATCATGCTGGCAAATGTTCGGGCGTGAAAAGTAGGAATTTGAAGAAAATGAATCAGGGTGAAATCAAAGCTTGGGAATGTGACACGTGTAACAGAAAAGGAAAAGATGATGAAACTGCTTCAGATAGCAGTGATGCGGAAGAGCGCAGGAAAAAAGCACTATCTGAGTCAAGTGAGCACAGCTCTTTGGCTAGGCTGATTGGTGATCTAAACCAGAAGATAATAGAAGTCCTGGGTAGGCTTGAAAATCTTGAAAGAAAGGTAGATAAGCAGTGTAACACAACTGAGGCCATTGAGAAGTCGACTGAATTTTTAGCAGCTAAGTTTGAAGACCTCCTGACAAAGGTGAACGATCAGCAGAACGAAATTGCTGAAGTAAAGAAAGCCTCACAAGAACTGCAACGAAACATGCAAGAAAAAGATAACGAAATCGCAAAGCTCAGGGAACGAGTAGAAAGTGCAGAACAATATTCGAGACGGAAGAATATTGAAATACACGGCGTTCAAGAAGCAGAGGACCAAGATCTGTACCAGGTCCTAGTGGACCTTAGCAACAAGCTTGATCTGCCGGTGCCTGAAAAACACTCACTTGAAGCTGTGCACAGATTAAAGGCACAGAAAGGCAAAATCGCACCCAGAATGGTGAGGTTTACAGAGCGGAAAACAAGGGCCTTGTGGCTGACAAAGAAGCCCTTCGAAGCGAAAATATTTTCGTGAATGAAAATTTCACGACAGCACAAAAAGAATTATTTTGGAAATGCAGAAAGCTCGGCAAGGAACTCGGGTATAAATTTATCTGCACACGGAATGGCAGGTTTCTAGCCCGCAAATCGGAAGGCAATAATGTGATCGTCATTACCACTGAGAATGATCTTGCAAAAATGTCTTAGATGGCTTCATTCGATTCTTTTCGCGATTGGGACCTACAAGTTTCCAACGCTACAGCTGAAAACAAGACAAAAGGAGAGCTTGTCTTAATACACGTAAATGCGCGGAGCATAAAGAAGAACTGGGGTCAGTTATGCGCATATTTAAACGCGAGGCTTGCTAACATCGATGGAATAGTGATCACAGAGGTCAATCTCGATACAAGCAAACTGAGTAGGTATACACTGACCGGGTACTCTCAGATTGGTTTATGCAGGGAAACTCGAAAAGGCGGAGGAGTAGTTATATTTGTAAAAGATAACTGGGTATTTCATAATATCCCAGTAAAATTCAAGTATGCGGAAGTTATTTTTGTCACCCTGAGCAAAATGAATGTTACCTACACCATATGTGCGATATACAGACCGCCGAACATGAACACAGATCTGTTTTTCGAGGAACTAAACTCTCTACTAAAGAAATACATGAACGACCAGCACCTTATATTGGTAGGGGACTTCAATATTGACGTAATGCAAGTATCGAGGAAGGCCGTTACAGATTACCTTAATATCATAGCTGAATATGGACTGGTAAATGTAATTAATGACTACACAAGAGAGGAATACTTGGGCACGGAAATAACAAGATCATGCATTGATCACTTTGTTATGCGGCTAAGAAATCAGTGCTACACAAGCGGTGTAATTAGAGTCAAACTAGCTGATCATTACTTTACGTCTCTTGTAATTATGTCTGACAAAAGGAATGCTGACAGTGACACCAGAATACAGAAACAGTACATAGATAACGAGAAAGTTGACAAATACATAAAAAACAGACTGGAATGCGCTTTTAGTGTTAGACCATGTTAGATTATATTCCAAGTTTACTGAAACATTGAAGACGATATACGCAATGTCTACTAAAATCATAACAATAAAACAAAGGAACCCTAATAAGAAATGGATCACGCGTGATATTGTTGAGTTGTTCTTTCAAAAAGACAAAGCATGGCAAAAGTGTAGAAAAGAACCTGGCAATCAGGATTACAGGGCCGAATTCCGAATGTTGCGAAACGCAGTGACCGCAAAGTTACGGCAGAAAAAAAGGAAATACATGATGCGTCGATTTGCAGACAGCAAAAAAGACGTGAAAAAAACGTGCAGTACGGCAAACGAATTGATGGGCAGATCCAAAACAGCTGGTGTCGATGATACCATCAAACGAAATTTTCTAAAGGAAAACCTTCAGACTTTGTGTGACAGGTTCAATAAAACTTTTATCGCTGCAGCTGAGAAACTGAGAACAACGCAAAGTGACCGACATTATAAATATGAATCGAAACGCGCATGCGCGCACTCTTCATATCTCCCAACGATGTGTGAAATGGATCGATGGAATATAATAAGGGGCATGAAAAAGATTAAACCACCAGGGTTTGATAAAATTCGCTCTCGGGATTTGTGCACGAACTTCGAAATTATCAAACAGGTCCTCCTTAAGATATTGAATGGGATATTCGAAACAGGTATAATACCCAAAGAATTGAAAATTTCAATTGTGAGGCCGGTTTACAAAAACGGTAAAAGAAATGACTGCACAAATTACAGGCCGATAGCGATATTGTCCACTATTGCACACATATAGGAAAAGTATATTGTCTCTGTAATGCAATCTTTTTGCGAAAAGTATTCTCTGAAGAACATGGCGCAATACGGGTTCAAAAAAAAATAAAAACACAACTTCTTTGCTAGAGGGATTTTCCGACTATATAACCGCATCAATAGAAAATAAAAGACAGTTTTAGCTGTGCGTAAGCAACGGCTTAGCGTACGCAAGGAGTTTGCGGGGACGGTAGTGCGCATGCGCAGAACGCAAGCGCAAGCCCTGCGTCCTGCGTGCGTACGCTAGCCAGCGGACTTTGCGTTGCGGCGCTTGCGTGGCTTGCGTACGCTAACTTTGACAAGATGGCGGCGCCCTGCTCGCCCGCTTCGGAATAAATACACGTCGCCGCTGGATTCTTCGACGCAATAGCTCGCTCAAATTGTAGCGGTTCGCTTTTATTTCGCCTAATCTTGCCCACACGTAGCGGTATAAGCGATAACTAACCCCTGTTTTTCAGATAATTTGGCGATTTTCAAGCTCCTAGGCCTAACTATATGCAGTGTGTTTTCCTCGTAGCAACGACACCTGGCGAAGCAGTTTTTTAGCTTTTAGCCAGTTCTTACATTTTCTTCGGTTTGCATAGTTTTTCTTCTTTAAACAAAAAAAGGCTCCCAATGCACAGACACTAGTTATCAGATCACGGATGAAATTTTCTTCAACCAAGCGTTGATGTGGTTTGACGCCTTGTCACTAGATGGCGCCACGTGCGCCTGAGGGGCGCTACGGTACGGCCAGCTAAAACTATACTTCGGAGCGGACAGCGTAACGTACGCAGCGCCGTAGCGCTTTGCGTACGCAAGCACTTGCGTACGCACAGATGAAACTGTCTAATAACATAGTCTTAGCTCTATTTCTAGACCTAAGCAAGGCTTTTGACACGGTAGAACACAACTTATTACTAAAGAAATTAACGAATCTAGGTTTCAGAGGACGCTTTTATCAATTTTTTGTAAATTATTTTTCCGACCGACTTCAGTGCGTTAAACTAGAAGAGACGTGCAGTGAACTTTAAACAATAAAGTTTGGTGTGCCCCAAGGGAGCACCCTCGGACCGATACTTTTCAACATATATGTTTCCGACCTCGGCCTGCTACCGCTGAAATCAAAAATTTTCCAGTACGCAGACGACACTGCAATTGCTCTGGAAATTCAGGATTATAATACAGGGTATCAACGCTTTCAAGAGGACTTATCAGCGATAGTAGAATGGTTCGCTCATAATTTAATTTTTATAAATACACAAAAAACGAAATTAATGTGCTTCAGAAATCCTCATAAGGCGCTTTCATTAAATAGCGACATATATTTGCATTCTCCTAAGTGTAGTTTATGCATCTGCCAACCATTGCAGTTCGAGCCAGTGGTCAAGTATTTAGGAATTTTCTTTGACGAGCACCTATCCTGGAGTGACCATGTCATTTACGTTTGCAGAAAACTGAGGGCTGTCGCAGCCATGATGTATAACCTTCAAGGGAAAAGCCCTGTCAACATTCGAAGAACTGTATATAAATCACTAGCCGAAACAATTATCACATACGGTATCACCTTGTATGGTACGTGTTCTGACCACAAGAAACAAAATATTAACCGAATAATTAAAAGAATTGTCAATAGCGTAGCCTATGGAACGGAATGGGAACATATAGAGACACATGAGAAATACCGCATACTAGGAATACTTCCAGTGCATGAGCTATTTAAGTATACTGTGTTGACCCGCTACTATTATTCTAACAATTTTAAGCTATTAGTAAAGAAAGATGTATCACTACGAAACTGGCTGCCTGGTCTGCTAACAAGCACTATGTACTTAGATTGACCAGTACTTCTTTTTTGTACATTTCACTATGAAATAAGGACTTCACTTCATAAAAGGTCTCTGTGCGAGGCCATTCCGCTATCGCCGCTTTTTTTCAAGGCGGAAGCCTTTAATGGCTAATACTCGCAGCCATGGATCTGTCCGGCGTCGCTACATCCATCAACTGACTAGTCGTAACTAATACTAGTCATTACTAAATAGTTACTTGAAATTATCAAGGAACCATTATTGAACGCTTAGTAATTAATCATTAATTAGAAGTTAGTAGTTGACTAACATTTATTTTTGTGATTCATAGGTCATTAACTCTTAATTAGTTGGTAGCGGTAACATACCCATTAATTAGTTGTTCGTCAACCGGTAATTAGTGGTCAGAATTCGGGGTGAAATAACGATTAAATAGTAGTTCACAAAGGCAGCAACAGCAAAAGCCAAAGTCACACGGAAACGTTTTCGCCTCGCGCACTTTAGATCGCCAATGTGCGCCAAGAACTTTTTTTTTTTTGTTACTACGCTATTGCCGCAGCCGAACACGCCTTGTGTTGAACTGCAGCACACAAACGCGCTGTGCATTGCAGAACGTCGCCTTCAACTTAAATCTGCGGAGCGAATAGTTAATGCGCCTTTCCTTTTGTTAGAACCAGTCCAAGGTTTAAACTCTGTTGATTTCGAGGTGGAAAAGGCGCATAAGTACTGGACTTGGCAAATGCACGTACACCTCAATCGCGTTTTGAGGTATTTAGCGGTGGTGTCCACCTGCAAAAACCGTCCTTTCGCAAAACATTTCGTGCTTTGCAATGCGCCACCGCGAGTAATTGTTTTTCCAAAACCTTATTGAATTTCAAGCAGTCGAAAACCGGACTCCTGCATAAGCAACTAAGTAAAACACACCTATCTGAGCAACGGCTGATGTCTTGGCTATTTTTATTGCATTGGCCACATGCAGAGTGTCTAGGAACTTGAACGCTGGTTTCCTACTCAAGGTAGCGTGTGTAGGGCTGTCGCGGCTTTCCTGCCATTGCGATATTATGCAGCTGAAGCCACCATGGAAAGCCAGCCTCATGATGTTTGCGTTTTGCGCGCTCTTACTGAATTTGCAATAAATGTCTCCCCAGAAAGAGCAAAAAAGGGAGAAATCTCGAAGCAGAGAGCGTGAGTGGACAAAGATATGGATTTTGCTGTGCGGCTACAACGGCTTGAGCGAAACCTGTGAACAAGTACAATGGAAGCAACATAGGTAACAAGTTTAAAATATCGACCACTATTAGACCAGTAATTTGCGCACGCCAATTGTTTTTAAATCTATCACATACAAACGTAAGTCCCTGTATTCGGAAGGCAGATGTGGCCGGGGTGGGCGCCCCACGCCGGCCGCTTGTGCAGTACGCCGCGAGCACGATCCATTATAATTATAGCGACAGGACGACGTGCGCGTTATATGTTGTAAATAATGTGTGCAGTGGTCACTCACCCGCGATTCTAATTCGAACAGTTCCTGACACTGGTACGCAAGCGGCACTAAACTCTTTCACATTTTATATATTTGTAAATATTGTGAGTATATAGTGCAAAAACATCTCCCCATACCCTTTCTCGCTAGCTCCCCTCAGAACTTCTACTGGATTTCTGTCCCTTGCGCCGGCTGCCCCTCCGGTGCACCTCCGGTGCATAAAATATTTTATACGTCCCGTCTGCATTGTGCCGTCCGCGCTTTTTTGCGTTATGTTTTGGCGTTATCCTTTTTGTTTCTTTTATAAAACCACTACTGCTATACACATATTTGGGAGGGTCAAATTTGCCAAAAAAATGTCTTGCAGCATCAGCCACAAACTTTTGATAAATTTTGTACAAAATCTGCTGAGCCCAATGAAATTTTCGCCCAGCGGGTCACGTTCTTTCAAAATTTGCTCCTATTGCTCGAGGCACTAAAGTTGTGCGGTCGTATCCCACCGCTTGGTCAGGCGGACGAGGCATGGCGCTGGTCCGGTCACCGCCGACTGCCGTAAAGCATATGTTGATCGGGCTTTATATATGCCATAAATTTCCAGAGCTTTGTGCAGAGCGGAGAAAGCTCTGCTTTTTCCTGCTCTGTTTTTATTGCTGAAAGATCCATACTGCTGAAAAACCTTGGGTAGCGCAGAGTTGGCTGTGATCTAGGCGAGTAGTTTGCGAGTAGCTCCTCCGGCAGGGGGGCGCGCTTACTCCTGAGCGCGGAGACGATGTGCAAAAGTAATGAGATAAATGTGCTGTGCAACGGCCGCCGTTCTACCCTGGCGTACGAGGCATACATGTAAGCAAAGCAAGAATACACTGCAGGCCTGTCGCTATCACGTACGTAGTGGAATATATATATTGACAGCAATTCGGACTGTTGCAACTGAAATCTTGTGCAGGCAACGTTTGGTGTACGCGATGCCAAGCTCTAACCCAGACGTGCCTTTGCGCCGCATGCAGGACCTTAAGGCAAAATCGTATGTAGCTGAATAGATATGCGGTCACGCTAATGGCTACGTATTGCGCGTATGGCAGGTATCATGGACTGCGCAACCAGCGCTTAAGACGTACGTAAGTTCTCTTGTTGTACTCAAATCCTAGCTGCAGTGTCAGCATATATGAATATATGTGCTAGCTCGAGTTGCATCAGCGCATTTATTTCCTGCTATACTCCAATTATATACGGCATGGATATATCGACTGAAGCAGTTTGCAAGCCACAGCACAGTGTGTCCGACTACAGCTGCTTGCAAGTTGCCTTCATGTAAGTACTTAAGTTCCAATGAAGGGCTTGAGTCGCAAAATACGAGCCTTGAACCACATTCGTGCGAACAAACTCTTAAGTATGAGCTCTGAAAGAGGCAGACAAAAGCGGGTCGTACTGAGTAATGAGGATGTGGCCCGCAAGTAGAGATCTGAAGCAAAAATCAGTAAATGACTGAGCTGTTCAGCTCCTCGCCACGCCAGCAGCCTGGCAGCATGTATTGCCGCAAAGTTAAGTTGGTTTTGGTTAGAGTATCTCGAGGCTATGATGTAATGCCTGGAACAGCGGCTGACATCAGAATGCAAATGAAGCACCAGCGAAGTTTAAACCTACTGGTATGAAAATTGCCAAAAGGAATACAAGCGGTCTGTTTTAGTCACCCTAACGATGCCACCGACGTTGGCACGTGAAGGCTGCTGCGATGTGTCGTTGGTGTTGTTGTCCTCATGGGGTAAATGGCGCATACTGCACCGCGGTCTTTACTATAGCCTTGACATCGTTGTGGTTGCCTTCACGTATGCACTGCGTATGGTCACTACTACTCACCATCATGATAATCAAAAAACAAAGCATCCGCTGGGTTCATACTTGCTGGTACTGAAATGGTCAAAACCAATAAAATAATCATTTCGTTGTCGCTACTTTCAAGTCAGGCTAGCGATGCTAGCGAGTGAAACTTGTGCCGGCTGCTGCGGTCTACGCACTGCGAGCCTTACTAGCCTCGATCTTTTCCGCAGGGGGGCGCCTGCAGCTTGCAGGCGTTAGTGAAGGGCGACACCACGGGTTCCCGAGCATCCCCAGGGACATTCCCCCCCCCCCCCCTCCTAGGGGGATGATGGCGAACAGTGCATTACCACGGACCCGAGCACCCACGCTTCGCCGTGCGTGGCATTGCCGTGTCCGGGGAAATGAGGATCCTGACGGCTGAGCCGATGCTGAGCGTTTGGACCTTTAAGGCCCCTCGGCGGATGAAACACACCACTTTGGCCCCAACTTCCTCTATACGGCATCTTCGGCCTGACCCGAACGGGGGAAATCGGCAGTCGCCTTTGCCTGTCCTCCCCTCCGTCTTTCACTTTCCTATCATCTTTCTTAGAACTTTCATGTCTCCTCCATTCTCGGTTTTTCACATTTCATAGGTGGCGAGGGTTAAACTTGTGTGGCCAACCACCCTGAGTTGCGTCATATTTCGTTATAGCAGTGGTGTGCAGCTGGCGTGGGCAGGGCTTGTTTTTAAAGTTCCTGTCCCATCCACTTGTTGGGCTCCATGGTGGGTGGCTGGCACCATGGCCGAAGAACAATTTTTTTATGAATTTCTGCCTGATTACTAATGATCGCCCTCTGAAAAGGGGGCTGGACCGATGTCACATCCCAGTTTTTCAACGAAAAGAAGACAACTTTTCCGAAGTACGACAACGTCCACAGTAAAGAAACCGAAAAGGCAGCCAGCCAGACAAATATCCCCGTTCCTTGTTTCAAGAGTTCTTATAGATTCCTTGGGTCCTCAGTACAAAGTCAGAAAGAAAGCTAGTGGTGACCTCATGCTCGAACTGCTCGACATTACTCAGATATCAAAGCTTGCAAACACTGAAACTTTTGGCGATATTACTGTCTCTGTCACACCACACAGATCATTGAACGCAATACATGGTGTCATCTCGGACGACTTTCTGCACCCAACAAAGGAAGAGATGCTCGAAGGACTTTATCCTCAAAATATAAGCAACGTTCATAGAATTACAATCCGCGAAGAAACAAAGAGATTCCAACAAAACACCTGGTCCTGACGTTTGCCTCTTGCACCCTACCCGAGTCAAACGAGGTAGGCTATGCAAAAATCTCTGTTCGCCCATATATACCCAACCCTTGACGCTGTTTCAAATGCCAGAAGTTCGGTCACGGCTCACAAAGCTGCCGCGGCCGTAACACCTGTGTAAAATGTGCCTCAAATGACCACCAATCAGACGACTGCGATGCCGCGCCACGCTGTGCAAACTGCGAAGGCGACCACGCTGCTTATTCAAGGTCTTGTCCTGCCTAGAAGAGAGAAAATAAAATAATTACAATCTGGACAAAAGACAATATCACATTTAAAGAGGAAAGGAAGCGTAATGCAATGTCACATGGCACTTTCTCCCTCACACCTCACACAAACTTTGCCGATGTGGTGCGCGGGCGCGGAGCATCACAGCAGCCTTTGGCACCTGCCCAGCTACACTAAGTGAGGATAAGGTAGATGCAGATGCAGCGAAGCTGCTATGCCACCCCCGCAAACGGGCCCGCCGGCCACCAAGTCGGCAGCCCGCAAGGTTTCCCACGTTCGGGAGAAGTCCACCACCCCCCTGCCCGTGAGTTCCCCGCGGAACTCCAGCGCCTCCACTGAGGCGTTGGACACAACTGAGAGCTCGCCTCGGACGCAACGAGGGCGGGGCTCCCTTGACTGAAAAAAAGAAAAAAATCATGACAACAGGCCCTCAAAAAGTAGGGACCTGAAGTTCAAAATACATCCCCTTAAAATTTACATTGGAATTTTTATCCACTGGAATTGCCGCGGAATTTTAAATAACTATGATGATGCAACAGATCTCTTACATTCTCTGTCTCCTGTGCCATTGTGCTTTAGGAGACAACTTGGGACCTTTACACAAAAATATTTTTAAAAGGTATAAAGTCTTTCGCCATGACCGTGAGCAGGCGAATAGGCTCTCTGTAGGCGTTTGTTTTGTAGTTCACAGCGGTGTTGCAACGCATGAAATCAAGTTCCAGACGAATTATGAAGCCGTTGCAGTCACTGTCATTAGCTTTAAAAGAATTACCATATGCACAGTGTATCTTCAACCACACCTCACAGTAACACTTCACGACCTAGAATCACTTTTTAATCAGTTACCAGAGCCATATATGGTAGTCAGAGGTTTTAATGCGCACTCCCCGGTTGGGGGAGTGAACAGACCGAGACTAGAGGTAGGGTTTTAGAAGATTTTATTCTGTACAAAAATGTCTGCTTGCCCAATACAGGCAAACCTACGCACTGCTCTTCATCCTCAGGTAAGATGAGTTGCATAGACTTGTCTTTTAGCTCTCCATCCATTTTACAGATTTTAAGTGGAATGTTCTTGATAACCCATACGGAAGTGATCACTTTCCAGTGATAATTAACTTTTCTTCACCACCACCAATTATTCCAACTAAGCCACGCCGTTGGAAACTGCACTTAGCGGACTGGCCAGTATTTGATGAAAAGGCCTGTCCGGAGAGAATATTCTCAGAAGATCTTAGCACTGACGAAATAAATGAAATCTTTACAACATATATAATTTCCGCTGCACGTCTAGCTATTCCGAAGTCGTCAGAAGTAGTACGCCAAAACCACAAGTTTTGGTATAACCATGATTGCTGGGAAGCAAAAAAGAATCAAAAGAAAACCTGGGGAACTTTCCGAATATACCCCACATATGACAACCTGATAAATTTCAAAAAGACGAGAGCAAAATCACGACATATCCGTCGCAATGCTGAAAAAACTTCGAGGAAAAACTACATATCGTCAATAACTAGTTCAGTTACATCAAAACAAATGTAGGAACAAGTCCGCAAACTTAATGGCAGCTTTTCTCCCTTCATAATTCCTTTTCTAACATCTCCGGACAGACAAACAAGCAATTAGCGAACAGGCCGACAAACTTGGGGAACACTTCGCCACAGTTTCTAGCTCGTCACACTACACACAATCATTTTTAAAATACAAGAACGCAACTTAAAAACAACGACTGCTGACCAGTGACAGTGCAAATGATCATTACAATAAATTAATTACACTACAAGAAATCTGTACAGGACTTTCGGCCGGCAAACAGACTGCACCAGGTCCATATGAAATCCATTATGAAATGTTTGCACACCTCCCTGAAGATGCTCTAGAAGCTCTTCTGAAATTCTTCCATAAAATATGTCAGCCTGGAAAAATGGCAGAGGCGTGGAAAAACGCTGTGATTGCGCCATTTTTGAAATCAGGAAAACCGCCAACTTCGGCTGGTAGTTACAGGCCAACAGCACTTACGAGTTGTCTTGCTAAACATTTTGAAAGTGTGCTAAATATTAGGTTAATGTTCATCCTAGAATCGCGAAAACTTCTTCATATACACCAATGTGGATTTAAAGAAGCATGCTGTACAAACGACTTTCTCGTCCGTCTTAAAAACACAGTCCGTGAAGCATTCATACACAAACAGCATTGTCTGGCAATATTTTTTGACTTGTAAAAAGCTTATGATACCACCTGGAGGATTGGGATTCTTCGTGACCTCGCCGACCTAGGTATCCGTGGCAAAAAGCTAAACTGTCTAAAAGACTCCCTCTCTGACCGTTCCTTTCGTGTACGCCTAGGTTGCACGCTTTCGAAAAAACTCATCCAAGAAAATGGCGTACCACAGGGCTGTATTCTAGGTGCCACACTTTTTATTGTAAAAGTGAACTCAAAATGGTAAATAATTCCAGTCCATCATGTATTCCGTATATGTTGACGACCTTCAAATTTCATGCACATCTTCCAGTTTATCAAGATACGAAAGACAGATACAGCTTACACTGAACAAACTAGCGACTTGTGCAGACCAAAATGAATTTAAGTTCTCTCCACAAAAAACAGTCGCCGTCGTTTTCTCATTAAAATGGGGCGTGCAGATTGATCCCATCCTGCACATGAATGAAACTGTTCTACAAGTAAAACAAGAGCATAAATTCCTAGGCATAACTTTTGATAGAAAGCTCACATTCCTATACCACATAAACACCCTCAAAAAGAAAGCTTCCCGATCGATAAATATACTGAAGATACCCTCACGGAAACACTGGCGGTCCGATAGGTTATGCCTTTTACAGATCTACCGCTCTGTAGTACGGTCCACTTTGGACTACGGATGCATTGTGTATGGGTCTGCAAGACCAACATACCTAAAAAAATTTGACCCTATACAAAACCTCGGTCTCTGTTTATCAACTGGTGCATACAGAACATCCTCAATAAACAGTCTATATGTAGAAACTAATGACCCATCTCTTGCAAACAGAAGAGCAATGCTTACCTGTGCATATGTACTGAAAATAAGATCCTTACCAAAAACCTTTGTTACCCCATAGTTACGAAGTGAACATCTAGAAGACTGTTCAATAATAAACCACAATCAATCAGACCTTTGTTATTACGCTTTGAAGATATATGTCGTGAACTGGGAATATTAGAGGCTCTACATAAACTTGTCCCGAGACACGATCCATTGCCGCCATGGTACTGTCTTCCCGCTACATGTGACTTCACGCTTACACAGTTTCGTAAAAAGCAAACATAACATAAACACCTACTACAATAATACTTGGCTTTGAAAGAGAAATATTCAAACTACATGGAGTTTTACACAGATGGCTCCAAAACAGCGATGAATGTTGGAAGTGCCGTAGTACAGGGGAAATGGGAAAATATGGTAAGATTTCCGCGTTATGTATCTATTTTTACTGCCGAATGCTATGAAGTCTGTATGGTTGTGGACAGAATAGTGCGTGAAAACATCGAAAACAGTATAATATACACCGATTGCCTGAGCCTACACACAGTGCTGCAGTCAGGAAATGCAATTGAACCCTTATTAGGCGGCATCATACACAACATTGAAAATTTCACAACACAAGGACATACGATAAGGTTCTGCTAAGTCCCAAGCCACGTCGGCATAGCGGGTAACGAAAGAGCAGACGCTGCAGCAGTACAAGCTCAAAATTCTGAAACAAAAAAATGTGGACATACCTTTTAAAGACTGCATGAAGTTAATACATAACAAATTAAAAAAACAAATGACAGGAAGAGTGGGATAATGAACTGAACAACAAACTACACTTCATAAAGCCCAGCTTGGGGGAATTGAAGTCATGCAGACACCAGGAACTTTTCACTGAAGTAACCTCATGTCGCCTTCGCATAGGACACACACACTTGACACACAACTACTTATTTACAAAAGAAGCCAAACCAGTTTGTGAAAGACGCGGCGACGAGCTCGCACTAAATCGTATCTTATTTACATGTTCAAACCTAGAAAACCTAAGCAAGAAGTATTTTAGTCAATTTTATAATCAATGCATTCCATTTCACCGAGTAATAATGCAATTGTTGACAGTTTTATGTTTTTACCTTTTTACGAGAGGTGAGTTGTCTTAATAAACTGTGAATGCCTCACTTTTATGTGATACACCTCAGCCACTTTCTAGTTCCTGAGAAGAATCCTGAGGTGTGTATTTCATTGGTTGCGGGCCGCGGCATTCTTCCTCTGCAAAGGATGGTTGCTGAGGTTACCTGACCTTTTTTTAAAGCTTTCCCATTAGTCATTTCGAAAAATTCTGCCTTTTACCTTTTCTAGATGGTGCGAAATAACATTTTAGGTTCTTTACACCACCGCTTCATTTCTGTCATAATAAATCCGGCAAAGACAATTTACTATACCTTGCGTTTGGCGCATGAAGGCCTTATCCGCCGAAGTGCCATAAAACCAAACACAACACACACTAGCCTCGATCTCTCGACTATCCCCCTGGCACACTCGCTGCTCTCCTCTGTTCTTCGATCGTCCTTATTTGTCGCATACAAGTGCGAAAAATGTTTATCTTAATCGAATACGTGTGTGATTCAACGGCTGCTGTGCTGCAGCGCAGCGATGTACAGAATTTCAATCCGCAGAAAGTGGCTGTTTTTGATGCCGCCGCTATTTACCAGGCGTACTAGCAAGGCAACGAGACAATAAGGATATTACGGCGCGAAGATTCTTCATATGACCGGTAAGTAGCGCATTATAATTTTTATTCTGTTGCCATTCTGCTTTTTTGTGTGCAGATTAAATGACCTCAGCTGGCTCTAATTTGGTGCGAAGATTCTTTGATCACGTCTCCGCCGCGGTAGCTCAGAAGTTAGGGTCCTCGACTGCCGAGCGAGATCATCGGGATGCTGGTTCAGTTTCGGCCGCGGCGGCCGTGTTTTTATACAGGCGGAGCGCAAGCGCCCGTGTACTGTGTGATATCAGTGCACGATAAATAACCCCTCTGCATTACTGTAGTCAATTTTGAGACCATGGCAAGTGACATTAGATGTCACCGTTGTGACGGTGATAGATTACAGCTTAAATCAGTGAAATTATATGTCACGGTCGGTTTAAAAAGAAACAGTGGAAATACGGCAATGTTTTGTCATCTCAAACCCCTTTTTTTCTCTTGCGGAAACAGAAGAAGAAATCAAAAACTACACCTCTGAGAAGAGGCGCAGAAGAGCTGTGCTTCCCACCAGCATCTAAAAGGAAGGAAAAAACAAGAAGGTATCGTGACTGCAGCATGTTTACCACAGATGTTTCAATTATACCTTAGTACCTCTAAGTATTGGCTGAAGGCTTCACTTCAACAGGCACTGGATTTCTGGCTGGGAGTAGCGGTGACAGTAGCACTGCTTTCGCAGTAAATTTTCAATTATGCACTTGTGCTTATTCAAACTAAAACACTTGCGATTAAGGTGTTTTCCAAGCTCTCCACCGTAGTCGCCTTCTCCTTCCCAATACCCTTGCTACAAACAAGCTGCTTTACTCGAAGTGCTCGCAGCAACTGGTGGGGGGTTGGCCAGCTCCTTATTATCTTTTTCAGATTCCTGACATTAATACAGTGTTTTTACTTTGCACACAATTGTTTTCTTCGTGTTTATTGCTGTCTGACGCTGCTTTCATTCGCTACATCAATAAAATCATCCCATAGTACAGTGGCAAGCTGGACTAGTTGGTGTTCATGAACGTTCACCTTTGGTAGATGGTAACTGTGCTACACACGGGTAGTAGAAGCAGAAGTGGACAGGACACACGCAGATTTGCAACTTAACTTTAGTAGATAAAAGGTAACATATATACTGTGAACAAAAAACGTGCTCAGGGCTGGCGATTCGCTGCGGGAAACGAAAAAGGCGGGCTGATGGCATTGAAGCTTTCGGAGACTGTGGCGGCACTGTGGTATAGAGGCGGCACGAGAACAATGTGATTGGGTCGAACAGACTCGGCGTGTCCAGTGCATTCACAACGGTGCAAAGTGAGTGAGCAGAAAGAGCCCCTGCTAATGGCTAGTTCGGCGTGGCCACAAGATGAAGGGCAGAGGAAGATATTTTCAATTTCCGAGAGACTAAAAGAGAAGACTGTGAAGGTGACTGTACACTCAGGAAAAGAGGCGCAGGTGATAGAAACAAGGACACAAGACTAAGGTGGGATAACGGTAGCTTGAAAAATGTGACATTTAGCGGGTCCCAGTGGCGAAGTATTCTGGAACAAGCAACAGAAGGGGCTGAGGACACTGGGCCAAAGCTGGTGCTGCCAGAGTCTGTCACAGAGGTGGGGAGGTGACGGGTGACGAGCCGCTGGTTGTGCAGATAGGATTGAAACCCACGGCCTCCTTCAAATGTACTGCGGGATTTGAGACACTGGTAGGCGTCCGAAATTGAGCAGTGGTTTACCGGTTTGGCAGCTTGCAGTCTGCCGGGGAGCCACACTTCTCCTCTTCGTCTGCCTCCAGCCATTTGGCTCAACTTCTTCACTATATAATGAAGTTCAGCTGTGAGTCTGTGCGCGTCCTGTTCACTTCTGCTTCTGGTCATGTCTTGTTGCGCAGTTACCCCATCCCAAACAGGAAAACAGAGAACATTTCCTAAATTCCAATCGGTGCAAAAGTACGGACTTGTGCTAGATATAAGAGGACGATGAGCGGGCATTGTCGCGGGACAGAGCGCTTGCGCTAGGCCAGCTGTGATCGGACAATGAACAATTTCGCTTAGTGCTTGTACCGATTGGTTTAGTGGATATGCAATAAAAGTCACACCAAGGAGACACCACGCCTCGCCAGATGTACATCGATGACACGTTGCCACAAATCCACATGCTTCCGATAACATGAGTGTTCGACAGCGTCTTCCATCATTCCCAGCTCCATAAACCCTGCCTTACAGAAGTAATTTTTGGTGCACTTCTCAGTCAGTTTCTTCCGTGTGACCTTTTTCTCGGTGGGTAACAGAAAGATCTGAATTGGGATGCCGGCACTTACTCTGTCAGTTACTATCTGCATATGCTGGTGACTCTCTGTCAACGTGCTGCCCATACCACACCTTGAGAGCATGACTTATGTCCATGTAAAGGGGCTGACCTTGCTCATCACATTGGGCGGCTGAAGAGCGTGGTCACTGCAGACCGGGAAGAAGGCACATGCATCACTGCATGGCTGTCAGGCACAAGTAGGACATTCCTATTTTCTTCGCGATGTAATCATCAGACTCAACCAGCCACTTGGTGAATGAGTCGGCTCTCGTCCCCATACCTTGTCTAAACTTATGCTTAGTGGCAATGTTGTAAAACACATAAAACAAAAACAAAAAGAGCCCCATCCAGGCCTTGTGTCATGCCTGTTGCGCATGAGACCGTAACTTCTAAAGCACTGCTCCTTGCAAGTCTTCCCAATGAAATTTGGCAGCTCCTGTTTCACACTCAACACAGGATGGTGACTTTAAACTTTCTGTTCCTTTCTCCAGCGCTAGGCGTAGCCTTTCAAGGCACGCATTTTTGACGACTTCACCTGAAGAAAAGCTTGCCCACACCTCGCTTATTTTTTATACATTTCGTAGGCCACCACATTTGTTTCTTAGAAAGGGTGGAGGGGTTGTCACAAATGCTTGGAGACGCTCTTGGCTCCTGCAAGAAATGGGGGGGGGGGGGGGGGGCGTTTGACTGCAGGCCTGACTTTGTGTAGCGCTTCTTCATTTGCTTTAACCAAACTGCTGGGGACACTATAGTTCATTTCATCTGTTGCATGTGTGATGGTGAGGTAGGATTGTGCGTGTTCATTGCTGTTGCTTATGGTATGCTGAGTATTTCACTTAAGACCATCTGCAGTAATTAAAAATGCGCTTTTTCCATTAGAAGAGCGTTTTTGTGAGGTATTAACAGTGATGCAATACATCAGAATACAATTAAAGGGGCTATTTTCACGCATACCCTGCTTATCGCCTTTAATTGCCAACAGGTTAAATTACATTTCCCCCAATTTTCAGTTGATTCTATGCGGATAATATTTTTAAAATGAATTTTTTTCGCTTCTTTTGCGAACTGCTTGCTGGTCTGGCAACCTCTGATCACTGACGTCACGAGTGCATACACGCCACGCGTCGTCTGCTGCGAGCTGTTGACGTGCTTGTATGAACACCGTAGACAGCAGTCGCTCGAAAAGTTTTTCTTTTATCCTAGCGAAATAAAATGCATGTTCTCTTTTGGGAAGCCTTCAACTTAGTACGCGAGCTGAGTGATCCTTGAGAAAGCGGACTTCCTCATGGCGACAACTTACCGGTTGTTGAGGAAACTTAAATCGATGAAGCCCTGCTTTATTCTTTACGCTTAGAAGCATGCTGTTTGTATGTTGTGAGTGTGGTCTCTTTTGAGCAGTCAAGTGCTCCCGTATGTGAAAAGCGGCACGTGCCGTGCATGCCTTCGCCGATGTGTGCCGTGAAAGCCGCGGCGTTTTGTAGCTAGCTACCAAGTTCTAGTCCGCTATTCATCGCTCTATAATAAACTCAAATTATCTAAAGGTGCCCTACATCAATCTAAGGCACGAAAGGAGCAGAGAAAAGTTCCGAGTGCGACGACTTACTCGCTGCATGTACGCGTTTGTAAGTCGAACATACTGACACGTGTCATTTATCTTTATCGCGCGACCACGTTTTGCCGCCTAACAAGTGTTATCGCACAGCGCGGGACGCGCCTGCATCTATCCGAAGTTTCTGGCTAGTCATCGATGCTTCTATTCGCTGTCTGTTGTAGACGAACCTTATGTTATCTGATTTCATCGCCTGACGCGAATGGTGTGGAACTTTGTGGAAGGCACGCGGGTCCCAACGATTAGTCTGGAACATTCGACGACTGCTATATAACAGCCGACGCGCTTGACCCGCGGATCAGATTTTCGACGATCGCCGACCGTGCTCGCCGCTACCATTGTGCTGGAAGTGTAGCCTCTTTTGTGGGCACAGGTTCGCCGAATAAAAGTTAGTTTTGTCTTTCACAGTATTGTTACTGTGTTCTTCAACGTCACCACCACGGGACATCTGGTGGAGGTGCTTCTTTTTTGTTTTGTTCATGTACCGGACGCCCCCGACAAGCCGTGATCCAAGCCCGCACCGCAAAGAGAACACCAACGTAGTCCCGGACAATCGGGCAAGCCACCGCCTTCAACAGCTGCCCCCAGAGCACGGACTTCTACCTAAGACGACCAAGAAGATTGTGGCCGAGGCAACCCCAATGGCAGCGCCAGCGTCCCCCATCGTGCTGCAGCAGCCCAGGGAACCACCGACGTTCCGCGGTTCCACATTTGAGGCCCCGAAAGCTGGCTGGAAACGTATCAGAGGGTCGCTACGTTTAACAGCTGGGCAAGCGACGACAAGCTGCAGCATGTCTATTTCGCATTAGAGGACGCCGCCAGGACGTGGTTCGAGAATCGAAAAGCCACCTTGACGACGTGCGACCTGTTCCGAAGCAGCTTCCTGCAAACATTCACAAGCGTCCTGCGTAAAGAGCGAGCCCAAGTTCTACTAGAGACCAGAGCGGAGCTGCCGAATGAAGATCGCAATCTTCACTGAGGAAATGAGCCGTCTGTTCCGGCACGCCGACCCGGAAATGTCCGAAGAGAAGAAAGTCCGCCTACTGATGCGTGGTGTAAAGGAGGAACTTTTCGGCGCAATGACACGAAGCCCACCGACGACCGTAGAAGAGTACCTTCGCGAGGCCACCAGCATTGAGAAGAGACTCGAAATGCGGAACCGACAATACAACCGCCGCACGAACTCGACAAACTACGCCGGAGTTCAGTCACTCGCCACCGACGACCTGCGCAAGACCATCAGGGCAGTCGTACGAGAAGAGCTTCAAAGGATCTTTCCTTCATCGCAACCTCAAGTGGCCTCAGTTGCCGATATTGTCAAAGAAGAGGTCCAGCGATCGCTGGGAGTTCGCGAGGTACAACCACAATCATCGCAGCCCCCGCCAGAAGCGATGACCTACGCCACCGTCGCCCGCCGTCAAGGTCCCCCTCCACGACCGCGCCAGGACCCTGTAGCGCCGCAATTCCGTCGACCACTACCGCCGCCGCCACCAACACGAAAACCCGTCGACCAGCGCAGCTACCCGAAGAAGACAGACGTTTGGCGCGCTCCTGACCACCGCCCGCTCTGCTACCACTGCGGGGAAGCCGGCCATGTGTACCGCCGATGCCCATACCGCGACCTGGGATTGCGAGGTTTCGCCGTCGACGCACCGCGCCCTCGGGGAGGCGAACGCCCTCGTGACATCGCCGACTACCTCGCTGCTACTCAGTGGAGCCCTCGACGGCCGTCCCGGTCGCCGTCACCAGGCCGCTACCTGTCGCCGCAGCGCCGTCCATACACTGGCCCAGCACGGGGCCGCTCTGCGAGCCCATATCCTGAAAACTAAAAGCAACAACCGATGGAGGTGCGGTTGCTGTTCGTCGAACTGACGAACATCCTCCGCCGCCGACGAAGACGACGCAGAGACCACCTCGACGACATAATAACGACACGCCGCCGTCCCGACGAAGTCAGGAAGCCAATGCACCGACGAAAGGCGACTTGACGACGCGACGTTCCATCTTCAGTTCAACACGACGCAGCCGTGATCCGGCGCCAAGACCTAACTGCAACGCCAGAAAAAGAACCACCGACCTCGACGGGCTTCTCGACGGCCACGCAGTTACCGCCTTAGTGGACACAGGGGCTGATTACTCCGTAATGATTGGACAAATCGCCGCCCAGTTGAAGAAAGTTAAGACCGCATGGGAAGGCCCTCAAATTCGGACCGCTGGAGGACACCTCATCACGCCGACTGGAATCTGCACGGCAAGAAAAACCATTCATGACCGCACTTACCCTGCCACCTTCGTTATCCTCCAACAGTGTTCACGAGACGTCATTCTCGGAATGGACTTCCTGAACCAACACGGCGCAATCATCGACCTGAAGTCGAAGTCAATAACGCTGTCGGAAGATAAAGCAATACCGCCGGAGAGCCCTCGTAGTCACCAAGCCTTGAGTGTGCTCGAAGATCAAGTGAGCATCCCGCCTCGCTCCAGCATTTTTATTTCGGTCGGCACCGAAATACCCGCTGACGTAGAAGGTGTCATCGAAGGCGACCAACGTCTACTGCTAGACCGTGAAATTTGGGTCGCAAGAGGGATCGCTCGACTGCATGGAGGGAAAACTGAAGTGTTGCTGACAAACTTCAGCCAGGAGTTCAAGCACATCAACAAGAGCATGATAATCGCATACATCGAGAAAATTCTGCAAACCAGTAATGCGTTTGTCCTCTCGAATTCTGCCGCATCTACCCCGGCGACCATGGTTCCCGAACCAGACTACAACATTAATCCAAGTTTCCCCGTGATTAAGCAACAGCAGCTCAGAAGTCTGCTCCGACGATACAAAGGCTGCTTTTCGACGTCATCGAGGATTCGACAAACACCAGTCGCCAAGCATCGCATAATCACCGAGGAGTACGCTCGACCACTCCGCCAGAGCCTTTACCGAATTTCGCCGCGAGAACGTGAAGCGATAAGAGAACAAGTCGACGAAATGCTGCGCGACGACATCATCCAGCCGTCGAAAAGCCCGTGGGCATCCCCTGTTGTCCTGGTGAAGGAAAAGGACGGAACCCTCCGTTTCTGCGTCGATTATCGTCGTCTGAACAAGATCACGAAGAAGGACGCATTGGATCGGCTCTGCAACGCAAAATACTTCTCGTCGATGGACCTCAAGTCTGGCTATTGGCAAATAGAAGTCGACGAAAAAGATCGCGAAAAGACCGCCTTCATGACCCCAGACGGCGTCTACGAGTTCAAGCATATGCCATTTGAACTGTGCTCGGCGCCTGCAACGTTCCAGCGTGTGATGGACACGGTTTTAGCAGGATTGAAGTGGCAGACCTTTCTCGTTTACTTGGATGACGACGTTGTCTTCGCCGCAAATTTCGACGATCACCTTAGGCGACTTGCCACAGTACTAGAGGCCATCAAGTCATCAGGGCTCACACTGAAGCCAGAAAAGTACCGCTTCGTTTACGATGAGCTTCGGTTCCTAGGCCACATCATCAGCAAGTCTGGAGTCCACCCTGACCCACAGAAGACAGCTGCCATCACACAGTTCCCGCAGCCCATCGACAAGAATGCAGTGCGTAGATTTCTTGGCATGTGTGCCTACTACAGGTGATTTGTCAAGGACTTTTCACGCATCGCTGAACCGCTGACACAGCTCACTAAATGTGAGGTCGAGTTCAAATGGGAAACGCCGCAGGCCGGCGCATTTCAAGAACTCAAACGATGCATGCAGTCGCCGCCCGTACTTGCGCACTTCGACGAGCACGCCGATACCGAAATCCACACTGACGCCAGTAGCCTAGGCCTCGGTGCCGTCCTAGTCCAGAGAAAAGATGGGCATGAACACGTGATAGCTTACGCTAGCCGGTCGTTATCTAAAGCGGAAGGCAATTTTTCTACAACCGAAAAGGAATGCCTCGCCATCGTTTGGGCAACTGCGAAATTTCGCCCTTACCTATATGGCAGGCCATTCAAAGTGGTCAGCGACTATCACGCACTGTGTTGGCTAGCTAACTTAAAGGACCCTTCAGGACGGCTGGCACGGTGGAGCCTCAGACTACAAGAATACGACATCACTGTAACCTACAAGTCCGGACGAAAACACTGAGATGCCGATTGCCTATCACGCGCCCCCATTGACCCGCCGCCGCAAGATGACGAGGATGACGACGCCTACCTTGGAATAATAAGCGCGGAAGACTTCGCCGAACAGCAACGAGGAGACCCGGAGCTAAAAGCCCTAGTCGATTATTTGGAAGGGCACACCGACGTTGTCTCTAGGGCATTTAAGCGTGGATTGTCTTCGTTCACGCTTCAAAACAACCTACTCTTGAAGAACTTCTCACCAGTCCGCGCCAACTATCTTCTTGTTGTTCCGTCGGCGCTGCGCCCAGAAGTACTGCACACCCTACATGACGATCCGACCGCTGGGCACCTCGGTTCCTCCCGGACGCTATCAATGATACAAGAAAGATATTATTGGCCGCACCTAGCCGCCGATGTCGCCCGTTACGTCAAGACATGCCGAGACTGTCAGCGACGCAAGACACTACCGACCAGGCCAGCGGGATTACTACAGCCGATCAAGCCTCCTTACCGACCTTTTCAGCAGATCGGGATGGACTTGTTGGGACCGTTTCCGACATCAACTTCCGGAAATAAGTGGATCGTCGTGGCGACGGACTACCTCACCCGCTTTGCTGAAACTAAAGCTCTGCCGAAAGGCAGCGCAGCCGAAGTGGCGAAATTTTTCGTCGAGAACATCCTGCTGCGACATGGTGCTCCAGAGGTCCTCATCACCGACAGAGGAACGGCTTTTACAGCAGAGCTCACGCAAGCCATTCTGCAAAACAGCCAGACAAGTCACAGGAGGACAACTGCCTACCATCCGCAGACGAAAGGTCTCACGGAGCGCCTGAACAAGACACTCGCCGACATGCTAGCAATGTACGTCGACGTCGAGCACAAGACATGGGATGCGGTCCTGCCGTACGTAACATTCGCTTACAACACGGCGGTGCAAGAAACAACACAGATCACGCCATTTCAGGTGGTTTACGGCAGGAACCCGACGACGACGCTCGACGCCATGCTGCCGCACGTCACTGACGAGGAAAATCTTGACGTCGCTATCTATCTCCAGCGCGCCGAAGAAGCTCGACAGCTCGCCCGCCTACGGATCCAGAACCAGCAGCGTACCGACAGCCGACACTACAACCTGCGACGACGCTTTGTCGAGTACCAGCCCGGCGACCGTGTTTGGGTATGGACCCCGATACGCCGACGAGGACTCAGTGAGAAACTATTGCGACGCTATTTCGGACCTTACAAGGTCATTCGACGTATTGGCTCACTGGACTATGAGGTCGTGCCAGACGGCATTTCGCATTCACAGCGGCGCCGCGCACGATCTGAAGTGGTTCACGTGGTGCGCCTTAAACCCTTTTACGGACGCTGACGAACTTCCTTATTTTTGTTGTTTTCTTTGCTACGAGTGCTTTTCTTTATTTCGTTTGTTTGCAGCATCGGGTCGATGCTTTTCAAGAGGGGGGGGGTAATGACACGTGTCATTTATCTTTATCGGGCGACCACGTTTCGCCGCCTAACAAGTGTTATCGCACAGCGCGGGACGCGCCTGCATCTATCCGAAGTTTCTGGCAAGTCATCGATGCTTCTATTCGCTGTCTGTTGTAGACGAACCTTATGTTATCTGATTTCATCGCCTGACGCGAATGGTGTTGAACTTTTGTTGAAGGCAGGCCGGTCCCAACGATTAGTCTGGAACATTCGACGACTGCTATATAACTGCCGACGCGCTTGACCCGCGGATCAGATTTTTCGACGGTCGCCGACCGTGCTCGCCGCTACCGTAGTGCTGGAAGTGTAGCCTCTTTTGTGGGCACAGGTTCGCCCAATAAAAGTTAGTTTTGCCTTTCACAGTATTGCTACTGTGTTCTTCAACGCCACCACCACGTGACAATACATTTACTTTGACTCATAGAACCTTTTTGCAGGAGCCAAGCCGCTTGCAAAACCCTACGTGACTCGAAAGTTTTCACTGTCCGCACCGATGAATAGTTGCCGCTGTCTAAATGAGTGCTTCGAAATAATAGTACAGCAGTTTGATTTGCATGCACATTGTGCCCCAGGAGTGCGACGAGTATGACAACTGCAGCCCCGCGCTGAGGTTGTTTACATGGCTGTGCGCAGTCTGCTCATTTGTGTGGCATAAAACGCCAGGTGGGCTATCCTTATCTTAAATATTACGTACTCTTGCTCACAAATTGCACTTTTACTCATTTACGCAATCTGATAACGCTCCAATAAGGGCCGATGATGCTATATCGCCTGCTTGGGAAACGCTTCGCGTAGTGTACCGGCGCTTTCCGGTAATTGCATCTGCTTTCTGTTATCTCACCAAAATTCAATTTTAGATCGTTTTAGCTAAAAATACGTTCGGACATTACTTGAATTAATGAAAACAACCAGATTTGTTTTCCATAGTCGACGCCGACGTCTGCTGCCGTCTGCCTTCTGCACATGCTATGCAGACCGGGTCACAGATATCGGCCTTTCCCCTTTTTGTACTCGCGTCCTGCGATGTAGGCAGTCATCGCTTTGAGGGCACTGTAGCCAAAACTACGCTCGACAGCTATTTGCAGGCGCTAAAACTTGCGAATTCACTCTACGCGATCGCCGAAATCACACAGGAATCCTGCGTACTCGCTAGGCCTCATCACGAAAGGGGCCGGCGGTCCACCGTCAACCGAAATTCAAGAATATGGCAAAAGTTCCTCACTGATTAATAACAAAATGTGAAGATATGATATGTAGCCGCTTGTTTCGCTTTTTTCGATACGGATAAGGTACACAAGCGCAGTTTTTACAGCCGTCGCCTCACCGGGCGTGAAGCTTTCGCTCGACCGCACAGCCCAGGCGACAGCGGCGAGTGGCACCGTCGTACGGCGTTTTCTGCCCGTGTCGCTTGCCCCGCCGATCGGTTCTATGCGCAGCCACTGATTGAAAGCCTATCTCCGCTCGTGTACGCACATCGCGTATGTCGCAGTGGCTAGCATGAGGTCCAATAAGTTTTAAAATTTTTAAGTTTATAGAATGTCATGCCAGCTAATCCCCTACTATCCTCTTCTGGTTCCCACTAAGCTGACTCTTTTAACATTACTACGATACGCGATCATTGATCGTGCTGGCGTCGTCGTCGGTTTAGCGTGACAGACCAGTGCGTCAGCGACGGCATTTGCGTACCGACCGTCCATCGCCGTCGCATCGGCGTATAGTGTGACCGGACCTTACCTATACCGAATAAAAACTGCGTTGCTGTTATTATCGCTTTTGCGGTACTAGTCATTCATATATGGGGGACGACTGCTACTTCAATCGCCCGAGAAAGAACGCGGGGGGGGGGGGGGGGGGGAGAGAATGAGGCCTCGCTGCGCATATTGTAGCAAGGAGAGCCGACGACGATCCTTCGTGCATGTGCTAGTGACGTCACGAGAGCTTTCAATACGGCGGTCGCTGCCGGTGGGAGGTGGGGAGGTGGGAGGAGTCTCCTGGTTTCGATTACGATCGTATTTTTTGGAAAATACAGCGCTTCCAGGAAGCCAAATTTCGCAAATTCAATCATAAGCTCTGCATTAGTTCCTGAAGAAGAAAACTACAATATGCAGAACGGCCATGTCATGGTCCCCTTTGAGGCTGGCTGACTAATTTTGAATAGTTAACCTTTTAACTGTTACTGTTAGACTGCTTAATTATTGACAGGCGTGTAGCCTTGTAGGCGTGTAGTTTTTAGAATTTTGGAAGCGGGATTACTCTCAGTGCTGTGGCCTAACAGACTTCGGCTACATTGTGCAAAATTACATGCGCTTTTGAGAAGCTTGCAGGCAAAGTAACCTCTCTAATGCATGTAACTCGTATAGATAGCCAAAATCTGTTATTCTGCAGCGATGAAGCTAACCGCGTTATCGAAATTCTAAAAAGTAATATGGATATTGCTTAAGGTGAGCTAAACGCTTCTAACTTAATAAGGAAACTTAAAATCATAGTTAAAAACTTAACTATTGAACATTCAGCCGGCTAGTTAGCATTTCTTAGTTGTGTTCTGGTGGACTACACTGCTGGCAATGCTGCGCCGAAAGAAAGCACTCTTCAATTTCAAAAAGCCTATTTTTGAAAATTGCAGAAAGCCTTAGGCACGACACCCTGCATAATAAGTCTGATTTAATACTTTGGTAACGTGTGAATAGACTCCATGCGTATTGCAGTGTAAAATTATGGTTGCTTTCAATAAATATCAAACTGCAGGTACCACGGTGAAAAAAGAAGTTCAGGAGGGAGGTGCAGCAGAGGCACGAGGATGAGCTTTTGCGGGACCTAGAACCTACAGGTGAAGATCTTAAAAAAAACTTGTGCAACATTGAGTGCAAAGCTGCGTGTCATGCAGAAAGAGCCTATTGATCTAAAGGAACACATGACACAAATAGGTGCCACTGATGCTGTGGAGAAGTGTGGGTGTAAAGGGGAAATCTTTTAACTGCAAAAGAATTACAAGAACAGCGTTCGCTTAATGCAGGCTTACAGAGGAGCCTCACGAAAGAAATATTTGCATGCGGTGAGTGAATTATTTGGTTACGTGTTTTGATTGCCTTTTTTGGTCATTTTGCTAAGTTGTCAAATTGTACCATCGTTAGCAAGCTTAACACGAACGCTTGAGCGCGTGTCTTCCACTGACATTAGCGCCGTTGGGCGTCATCCGGTGAGTCTCAGACAACTTTAGGGTGGGAGCAAATCATGAGCTTCTCCAATTGCCGAAAGCAGACCGTGAAGCATGGACTTTACTCAGCGCCCAGCGATCAGGGGCTGTATTATCAGTGCAGGACGCGCAATCGACCGTTCGTGTCAGCGGCACATTGTTTCTCAATGAATGCATTTACATAGTAAGCAAATAAGAGCACTGGACAAGTGCTTTGACATTTCTTTGTTTGTAGCCCTACTGAATCTATGTGCGGTTCCTTGTGCTGGGCAGATACCTATATTTCCTTGGTGCATAGGCTATTGGTGATGTAATGAAGTTAGTAAATATGCCGGGCAAGTGTACAGAAGAAAGACTTACTGCCAAGTTCCCACCACTGTTTCCATTTGGTGCCTGCTAATAATTACGCTGTAGTGATGGCTTGTTGCTACTTGGGTTAAGATAACAGAGACCCTGGGATTGGCCTTTGTTTTTCTATAAAATAGTCCCAACTGATGATAATGATGTGATGTTCAGCATAATTTCTTTAGGAGGCTGTTGTTGCATGCATGTGGCCTGTTTTCTAATGTTTCAGAAAGCAGAATTATTTCTGTACCATCGCTTGACGTGCATGGTAATTCGGCAACACAAGCAGCTCCTCAAAGAGAGAAAGGCAAGTGTGCTTTCTTGTAATGTATTCATCTCGTTTACCTCATTGAACCTAAATGCAATCAGGCACCTATCGGTAATATTTAGGAAGAGTAACTATTGAAATGTAGGAAATCACTTTCTAGTTAGCATAGCCCCTGTTCTTTGATGTACACCAACACTGGTATTACTGTGCCGCAGATACCTTATGTTTACCTCAAAAGCCCTGTTTTTAAAAATTAGTGGCGAGCTTCGCTGGAACACCTAGTATATCTATGCCTTATGTACAGACGCTGTCATGAGGTTCTGGAAAGCTACTTTGCATTTGGCAGATGTAATGGGCAGTATGTAGTTTGCACAACCAGTGTTCGATTGCATATATGCAATTCAAGTTGCAGGCAGAAAGGCTAAGCTTTTTGTGCTATTCTTACATTCCATAAACCTTTAAATCCAGTGAACATATTTGTGGGATTCTGAGCAAAAATTTATGGGTCGAGAGGTGCAGGGAAAACTTATTTTTGGGAGTCACATAATCCATTCACCTGAAATGAGTTGTCGTATAAAGGGAAATGCCGAGCTCTATTCTCCGGAAACAATACCATGCTACTGGGTTGCGAGGCAGAGCTGTAATAAGTAATTTTCCGAGAGCAGGCATCCAATAAACTTAAATTGCAATAATACTAGCAAGTGTCAGCAGACTGGGCACCGATATATTTCAGTGATTTATGAGATGTGGACAGTAGGAAAGATAATGCTCTTGGAGTTGCTTGGAGTGTTTAATTTCTGTTTTGCTGCACAAGTTTTTCTGGTTCTTTTAATGGAAACAAACGTGCTTGGCAAGCCACAATTGTACCGATGCAAGTTTCTGTAGCAGGACACTTTCACATGATTTCTCATTCTTGGTTTCGGTCTCATTTACTCCTCTATTCTTTTTAGAATGTTTCTTTTACCCTACCACCTTGGTGCAGTAGAGACACTTATAAATATGTGACTCCTTATTTGGTAGCTGAAGCATGTGACATAAAAATTTTTTTGTTGCTGGTCTCTTAGCAAGCGCTTCCTCAAGCACTTCGTCCAGTAACAGCTACCTAGAACGTTGTGGTGAGCACATTTGCTTGTGATGCATACTTTGCGTTTGATTTTAACAGTAATGCTTAAGTCAGTGACAATGCTTTTAAGCTTGGGCAAGCTGCTTCGCGAAATTGCATGTAGGTGTCGTGGTGTGCTTAGCTGTAGTGCTTGGAGACATCACCTTTTTAGCAGTAATTCTTTAATATGCTTTATGAAGCGAAAAAGGCATCCTAAATTTACTACTTTAACAGCACTGTCCCCAACAATGCCCACAGCAATGCCCCCAGCACTGCCCTCAGCAATGCCACCCATCAATGGGGCGAGTGGCAGTGGGCTAGACGAGTTTTGTGAGCAATCCTTCTCGTGATGCATGCCGTGTTTTATTTTTGTTGTTACATCAGCCTAAGTGTTCACTCACTGCAGGACAAAGGCTTTGTCCACTGGGCTTTTCTTAACCTTGTCCTGTGTCCCGTGAGCGCACTTTATCCCCTAAAGCTTCCTAATATCATACTCCCACCTTCCGTTTGCTATGCAACAGACTCCCGCCACATATGCTATATTGTCTTTTCTTGTAATCAGATTCCCTGTGCACGCCCCATTTCTTCTTATACCCAATTATAGCTATGATACATTTGACAACAGTTTGTTTCCTCTCCCACTCCACTCTCTTCCTCTCTCCTTTTATTGTTACACCTGTTTCTTCCCATAGCTTGCTGTCCTGTCCTCAGTTGCACTTCTTTGTCCTTAGGCCACCGCGGTGACTCAGTGGTTATGGCGCTTGGCTGTTGACCCGAAAGACGCGGGTTCGATCCCGTACGCGGCGGTTGAATTTTGATGGAGGAAAAATTGTTGATGGAGGCAAAATTTAGGTTGCGGCCGGTATGGGTTGGCTTCCTATAGACACCGAACTTTAGATCTGCCCCTCTTCTTCTTATCAAGACGTACAGGAATATCAATGTGTTGTTGACTTCTCGTTCCATTGTGAATTGAATAGCAAAAAGCAGAAGCCACCAGTTGAGCTTCCCCCTTCAGGTGGTGATGAGAGGAAACACCTCGTTGATGATGAATCCGGGGTTTCTTGATGGCCCGGTGGTTCTAACTCGCAAACATTCCGATTACCCGAAGAAAGAAGGTTAACTATTTATTTGCAACATAAATAAAACAAGAAGAAAAAAAGCAAGGAGAAAACTATTTACATGACTTAACAGTTGATCAGACGAATTCAGCCCTCGTTCAACCCAGCGTACTTGTTTTTAAACCCTCTGTCTCCGCCATTGGCGGGGACTGCCACCAATAAGATTACAAGCGACACACCTCACCAATCAGATGTCAGGAAAATGAAAATAAGGTTTCTACCAACGAACCGCAGATTGGGGAAAGAGTGCTGATTAAACATTTGGGAAAGGAGGGGTTGCAATCAAATACCCAAACAGCACAAACGCGACCACCCTTTCCCACGGTACCCACGGCCCAGCCGTTACCACTTTCCTATCTCTTTCGCACACGCGACAAACATATGCCGACGAGACGAACGCTCAAGTTGTTTACAGAACACACCGAAAGAGAAGACAGTCGTTACGGGAATAGTGGCTTTCCGGTCACTCGGCTAATACTCAGCCGTATGTATCTCTTGCATTCCCGAAACCTCGGCGACCAATTGACAACGCACACATGTCGACACCTGTACACGGTTAGGCTTCTTAAGACGGGCTGTGCCCGTGACGGCGCGGAGTAAACAAGGACGTCCGCCGCAGGAAGGGGAGGCAGAAAACTAAATATTTTGACAGATTTGCGTATCTGGGTCGGTTTGAAGACTTATAATAAACTGCACATTTCCAACCAAAATTTTTAACTTTAACCCAACGCTTCGAAGCCGACTCGGCTCCTTCATCAGGGGTGGCTGAGGGCAGTAGCTAGCGTCTTTTAAGTATGGAGGGGAGGTGGGGGGGGTCAAACGAAAAACAGCTGTGATGCGAAAGGCGCAGGAAAAGGGGGTTTAGGCTGTTAGTCACGCTGGCGCACTGCAGGGAGTTGGTGAATGGCGAGTTTTTTTCGTTGAGTTGAAGAGTGAAGTCCCTGGGCATATACTGAGGGCAGGTTTTCTTTTGTTCGGTTCATATTGTTCGGGGTGGTTTGAATATGCCGGGATGCCAGGAGGAGCCTTTTGTGGTAATTTGTTTCGGTTCCGAGGATGCGCGTTTCTTCGATATTGATTCTAAGGTCGGAGTCCTCGGAATGTTCGGCTACTGGATTGCGTTCTCTTGCGAATTTGCGGACGACGTTTTTATGTTGCTGAATTCTTTCTTTGAAATTTTTGGTTTTGCTGATGTAGCTTGCGTCGCAGTCGGCGAATGGAATTTTGTAGATAATGGCTTGGGCTCTTTCTCTCTGCGGCCGGTCTTTGGGAACAGGTAGTCAAAGCAAAACAGTGTTTGTGGGCTTGTGCGCAACAAACCCACAAACACTGTTAGAAGGGGAGGCAGGGATGGGACGGGATCCTTTGTTGGCGCATTCCGACCCCACTGGAGCGGCCTTCCTTGCGAACACAAGAACAACGAGTTCGCGGAAAGGTCAGCGAACTCAACACCACCCTTTTTCCGACCTACAGAAGAAGGGCTACACACGTGGCTTTATTGAACGCGTTGGTCGCCGTCATGCTCGGAGGACAGGGGGACCAGCCAATAATGAAACAACGAAACTCGCGCGTGTTGTGCTTTCATATGTTAGGGGAGCCAGCGAAGCACTTGCATGTATTCTGGGAAAACATGGTATCTACGTGGCTCACAAACTTGTTTCGACAATAAGTCGCTTCTTACTACGACCCAAAGACCATGCCCCCGAGAAAAGCAACAGGTGTCGTTCACAAAATCCCATGCTCAAAGTGCCCAGCTTCATACATCGGCGATACAAAAAACCTCCACCAAAGAACAATGCAACAAAAATCGACATCCGGCTAATGAATTGAGAACACAACCCCCGCGCCGACCACCGGATCGCAATCGAGGAGGTTAGCGTCTTGGCCGTGGAGCCAGATCTGTTCAAGAGGCGACATTTTGAGTCATGGAACATTCGGCTCACAAAGGCGGCGATTAATAGGATTCCAGGAACGCTCCCCTCTGCATACGTTAGTGGACTGCGCCACGTGCTAACAAAGGGAGAGCGAGGCAGCAACCCGCTGCTGCTGGCACACTTTAGTCACCCCTGAAGAAGGAACCGAGTTCACTCCGAAATGTTGGGTAAATTTAAAATTATTGGTTGCCGTCAGTTTTCTCTCAACTTTCTCAAGAACTCAGCCAGATCGGCTTTCGTCAAAGATGTTTTCGCTCAAGTAAGGGAGTTAGTAAGGCAGAATTTCACATTGATTAGAGAGGTTCTGCATGCGTTAGCAAACTTTCATTATCACTGGTTAGCTGCGAAACTGCATTCCTGGAGCATGTTATGAATCGGGAATGAGGCAGTGTCGCTTTACATTTTTGTTTTGGGCGCAGCTAGAAACAGTGTAAATATAGGTATGCTTAATAAACCACTAGTTGAAAGTCATAATCAATGGTTCGACGAAAGTTCGTCTGGTCAGGCATTGTATTAAAGAAAAAGGAATGCGGTCACTGACCATGTCATGAAATTCAAAGATGTTTCGGAAAATCGTACGGGTTCCTTGATCACTGAGCGGGATAAGAAATTGTCGCGACTTATATACGTAACACGTGGCGCAAGGAGCGTGCGTAGATGGGTGGCATGGTTCCTTGCACCCGGTTCATGGTAGCTGGTGTCGATTGTATGATTAGAGATTCCATCAGCCGCCGGGATGACACGTTCCTTTCCTTCGCGATTACAGTGGCGTGGTCCCAGTCAATCGTATGAGTATGCTCTTGCACATGCTCGGCAATAGCGTTCGTCGTGTGATTATTATTTCTGATGTCACGTTTTTGGTCGTTAAGCCTTCTGGGGAACTTTCCTGTTTCGCCAACGTAAACCTGGGGGCAATCAGCACATGGGATGACAAAGTAAAACGTAATGACAAAGTAATGACAAAGTAAAACGCGCTTTGCTTAAGATTGAAAAATATCTTAACAAAAACAAAAGAATTGCAGTTACGCACAAGAATGTTACATATATACAGTCAGAAAATAGGTCATTAAGAAATCTAGAATATGTTTTCTGCGCTCATGTAAGATGAGCCCGCTTTCTAAATTAACAAGCACATTCCTTCTTTTACGATCAGTAAAAAATACTCTCGCCAAGTCGTTTGGGTTAATCTACAGCACAAGGCCAAATTCGGTCCCAGACTCTTCTGGCGAAGACTGGATCCGCCTCTAACCGGTTGCACGGAACAATTCATAACATGTCACGTACCCCAAGAGAGGCTCACAAAGGTGTGGGTTCCACGGCAACGGCAAAATCGAAAGTTGCGGACGGCAACTTGTTAATCGTCCTATAGCGGAGCACTCACAACTGTGCTACTTAAGCAGGACGAATGAACGTCATCTTTCCACACAAATCTCTCGCTTGCGTCTGAAAAGTAGTCACAATGCTGCAGAATCGGGAAGAAAACCGCCACTACTGACCAAAAGCTGGTGCGAGATCACTGGCAACGGATTTCGGACAGCTCACAATAACGCGGTATGAATCAAATTAATAGATGCATGCAGTTCATTTCAGAACGCGGCATAATGTTCAAGCGATTCTGAAAAAAAGGAGATTTCTCATTCAAGTTACACGAAATGCCACTTGCGATGAAAAAAAAAAAATGTGCGAAAAAAAACGTTTCACCATGCGACCGATCGCGGCGGCTGCGTTTTTATGGAGGCAAAACGTTAAAGAGCCCGTGTGCTGTGCAATATCAGCGCACGTTAAAGATCCCCACCTGGTCGAAATTATTCCGGAGCCCTCGACTACGGCACCATCTTCTTCCTTTCTTCTTGCACTTCCTCCTTTATCCCTTCCCTTACGGCGCGGTTCAGGTGTCCAATGATATATGAGGAAGATACTGCGCCACTTCCTTTCCTCAAAAACCAATTAATATTAATAATGTGAAGAAGATGATGACCCAAACAAAGCAGATGACTCGTGAAAACGTAGAAGATGGCCCTGCGCGTCAGCCGTATTGCTATCGCCACGTGTGTCTCTGCCCGACCGGGTTGCCCTCGGATTGTTCTCGCCGCTGCTCCCTTCCTCCCAGCTCTTTTAAATAAACCCCCGCCTTACATTTGGTGGAGGAGCCGGGTAACAGCCCTGGAATTGCGCAGCCTTACTCTCCCGCCGCCTGCGATGCCTCACGACGTTCAACACAAAGCCGTGCAAGTGGGCCCAGCTATCACCTGCGCCGGCTCCCTTCGCCAACGGGACCCGGCCATCTTCAGTGGGACCAATGAGCAGGATGTCGAAGATTGGCTCAATTCTTACGAGAGGGTGAGCCTTTACAACAAATGGGACGATGCCACCAAACTAAATAACGGAATTTTTTATCTCACCGGCGTGGCTAACCTGTGGTATTGGAACCGCGAGGTGGACATTCGCACCTGGTCTGCTTTCAAGACAACCTTCTCCGAAGTGTTTGGTCGTCCTGCTGTTCGGAAACTGCGCGCCGAACAACGCTTGCGTGAACGGTCTCAGCAGGTCGGCGAAAGCTTTACCAGTTACATCGAAGACGTCATTGAGCTATGCAAGCGTGTCAACCTCAACATGTCAGAAGCTGACAAGACTAAACACATTTTCAAGGGTGTTGACGACAACGCCTTTCAGATGCTGGTAGCGCGCGACTTGCGCACCGTTGCTGAAGTCATCACCCTCTGCCAAAGCTTCGAGGAGCTGCGGAAGCAGAGGCTCCTGACTCGACAGCACCCTCGACAGGTTGAGTCGCTTGCTGGACTGACACCAGCACCTGACACCTCATCGCTGCTGCAACAAATCAAAGACTTTGTTCGGGGAGAAGTGGCGCGTCAGCTTTCTCTTCTGCCGAACCCGACAGGGCAAGCTCCAGATTTGACTCCGGACCTTCGACACGCCATCCAAGAGCAGGTTGCCGAGGCTCTTCCACCCGCCCATCCGCCACCACCTGTCGCCGCTCCGCTGACATACGCGGACGTTGTCGCCCAGACGCCGCCCCCTATGGCCGCTCCGCTGACATACGCGGACGTCGTCGCCAGACCTCGACCGCCTACCTATGCTTTGCCTCCAACACCTGCTCGAGCGGTGGCTCCTTCTCTTCGGCCGGCTCCGCGACTCAGCAATCCCTGGCGCACCATCGACAACCGGCCTATTTGCTACAATTGCGGCTTGCCTGGTCGTGTGGCCCGGCTTTGCCGCCGCCGTCTCGCAGTCTACGCGCCACCTCCTCCAGCTCCCGCGTACTGGCCTTCCAGGAGTCAGTACTCCGGATCTGCTGAGCCGCCGTCTAGTCGTCCTTTTTCTCCTGACCATTCAGCCCTTTCTAGACGCCGTTCACCTTCACCGCGGCGCCGCTCCGTTTCTCTTATGCGACGTCGCCCCAATCTCCCTCAGGAGGAAAACTAGGTGCCGCAGTTCCTGAGGCGAGAACTGCGTCCCCGTCGAACTTTCCAAGGCCTCACATATCCCCTGCTAATCTGTTCGAAATTTCTGTCGAGGGCATTACTGTCTTTGCCCTTGTGGACACCGGTGCTGCGATTTCTGTTATGGACGAAAAGTTTTGTAGTTCGTTGAAGGAGGTAAAGACGCCAATTGCTGGACAGCCGCTGCGTACGGCCAGCGCTGAGCACATTAAGCCGTCCGCAGCGTGTACCGCTCGAGTTGTGATTCAGGACTCCCTCTACACGATAGAATTCGTCGTGCTGCCTTCCTGTTCCCATCCTGTTATTCTGGGCTGGGATTTCCTTTCCGTCCATGAAACTATCATCGACTGTGCTCGAGCGGAAGTCGGGTTCTCTTCTCTGCCCAATCCTTTTCTGGACGCTACTCCTCCTCTCCTCCTGTTGCCTGTGTTAAAGCCCTCGCCGCCGAAGACATCGACATTCCCCCGTCCTCTTCCGTTCTTGTACACTTGCCTTGCGAATCTATCGGTGACGACACTGTCCTCTTTACTCCAGGTCATACTTTTCTGCACCGCAAGTGTCTCCCTCTGCCATACGCCGTACTGACTGTGTCCGCTGGCCTTTCGATACTTTTGGTTTCTAACCCGTTTTCCTGCCCTACCACTCTGCGCCTTGGTGAATGCCTCGGCAGTGTGCAGCCCATCGCATCTCTGCCCATTCGCGAGGAGACCGACGATACACCGCTCCTCGCCATGAACGCGCTCAGCCCTCCTGCCTCTACGCCAGATCGCTCTTCTACCGAATTGTTCTTGCGCTCCATCGACGCCGATCTTCCCCCACCGCACAGAACACAGCTTCTCGACCTCCTTCATCAATTTCGCTCCTCTTTCGACGCTCACCAGACTTCCTTGGGCCGAACTTCCACCGTCAACCATCGCATCGACACTGGTGCCCACGCCCCGCTGCCGCAGCGCCCCTATCGTGTGTCTCCAACCGAGCGCGATACTATTGCAGAGCAAGTCGACCAAATGCTTCGAAACGACGTCATTCAGCCCTCAAGTAGCCCTTGGGAATCGCCTGCTGCCCTTGTGAAAAAGAAAGATGGCTCCATACGCTTCTGTGTCGATTACCGCCGCCCTAATAGGATAACGCACAAGGGTGTGTATGCGTTCCCCAGCATAGATGACGCTCTGGACTGTTTGCAAGGGGCAGAGCTCTTTTCCTCCCTCGATTTACGTTCTGGGTACTTGCAGGTACCCATGGAAGCGGCCGAGCGTCCTAAAACTGCTTTTGTGACACCCGACGGATTGTATGAATTTACTGTGATGCCATTCGGCCTTTGTAATGCCCCTGCAACCTTCGAACGGATGATGGACACCATTTTGCGTGGACTCAAGTGGAAAATGTGTCTATGCTATCTCGACGACCTTGTCGTCTTTTCCCCCGACTTTTAAACCCATCTATCCCACCTGAAGCACGTTTTGACCTGCCTTTCTGACGCTGGCCTGCAGCTAAACTTGAAGAAATGCGGTTTTGCTGCGCGTCAGCTGACAATTTTAGGACACGTTGTCTCTAAGCAAGGCGTTCGTCCCGACCCAGCTAAACTTCGCGCTGTCGCAGACTTTCCAAAACCCACTTCCATCTAAGACTTGCGCAGCTTCTTAGGTCTGTCCTCTTACTTTCAGAGGTTTATTCGCAACTTTTCTTCGATTGCTGCGCCTTTAACACAACTGTCCGGCAGTTCCGACTTATCGATGTGGTCTCCGGCGGGCGACGATGCGTATAACACCTTGCGCCGCCTCCTCACAGCGCCGCCCATACTGCGCCATTTCGACTCGACCGCTCCTACCGAGGTCCACACGGACGCCAGTGGTGTCGGCCTCGGCGCCGTACTCGCCCAGCGCATCTGTGGTTTTGATGAATACGTTGTTGCCTACGCAAGCCGCACACTTACGAAGGCTGAAACTAATTACTTCGTAAGCGAAAAAGAGTGGCCATCGTGTGGGCCCTTGCCAAATTCCGCCCGTACCTCTATGGCCGCTC
The DNA here is from genome assembly GCF_052857255.1 of Amblyomma americanum. Taxonomy (NCBI): domain Eukaryota; kingdom Metazoa; phylum Arthropoda; class Arachnida; order Ixodida; family Ixodidae; genus Amblyomma; species Amblyomma americanum. The sequence continues at coordinate 470,982,729 of NC_135497.1, forward strand.
TTTTGACGTTGTGACGGACCATCATGCGCTTTGTTGGCTTTCTTCCTTGAAAGACCCATCCGGCTGCCTTGCCAGGTGGGCTCTTCGTCTGCAAGAATATGACATCCGCGTGGTCTATCGTTCCGGCCGCAAGCATCAAGACGCTGATGCCCTGTCCCGCTGCCCACTTCCAGCAGAGATCACCAGCCTTTCCACCTCTGACGTCTCCCCGTCATCCCTTCACATTAGCGACAGGCCCTCAGCGCAACGTACTGACCCCTGGATCGCTTCTCTTCTCGACTTTCTCTCCAACCCCACGGCTGCTTCTCCATCCCGTGCTCTCCGCCGCCATGCTTCCCACTTTGTGATTCACGATAACCTCCTCTATCGCCGGAACTACAGCACCGACGGCCGCAATTGGTTACTCGTTATTCCTCGCCACCTGCGCACGAACATATGCGCCTATTTCCACGCTGACCCACACTCCGGTCACGCGGGAGTTTTCAAGACATACACCCGCATCCGGCTGCGATATTACTGGCGCGGCATGTACACATTCGTACTCAAATACGTACGCGCCTCTGTCGCCTGTAAACGTCGCAAGCCATCTCCTCATCGTTCTGCTGGAGAGTTGCAGCCACTCCCGTGCCAACCACGCCCTTTCGACCGTATCGGAATTGATTTCTACGGCCCGCTTCCGTACACTGCGGCCGGCAACCGTTGGGCTATCGTTGCGGTTGATCATCTCACGAGATATGCCGAAACCGCCGCTCTTCCGTCTGCCACAGCGACAGACGTTGCCTCCTTCCTTTTACAACGTTCCGTCCTTCGTCACATTGCACCTCTTGAACTGCTTAGCGACCGCGGACGCGCCTTTTTGTCCGATGTCGTCACAGCCCTGCTCCGCCAGTGCAACATAATCCATCGTACCACCTCCGCCTATCATCCGCAGACCAACGGCCTCAACGAGCGATTTAACCGCACCCTCGGGGATATGCTCTCTATGTACGTGGCATCCAACCACTCGAATTGGGACCTCATCCTCTCTTATGTGACTTCCGCCTACAACACCGCCCAGCAGTCTACTACTGGCTTCTCTCCCATCTTTCTTCTTTACGGCCGTCCTCCATCTGCTACCACAGACACCATTCTGCCTTACCAACCTGACGCCTCCGAATATACCCCTGTTTCCGAAGCCGCGAACACGCAGAAGATTGTCGCCAAATCGTCCGGTCACTCACAACTGACGTCCAGTATCGCCAGAAATTCCGCCACGACAACGCTCACACCACATCGCACTTCTCTCTTGGTGCGCTTGTGTGTGTCTGGATACCATAAAGTACTCCTGGACTCTCCTCGGAATTTATCCCCAAGTATCACGGCCCCTACCGTGTCCTGGAGCGCACATCTCGCGTTAATTACGTCGTCGAACCCCTCACCCCATCTCCCGATCTCCGCCGCCGCGGCCCCGAGACAGTTCACATCCAGCGTCTCAAGCCTTACTACAACCCCTCCATATTGTAGTCGCCGCAAGTCGCCAGGATGGCTCCTCTTCGCCCCGGGGGTGATTGTGAAGAAGTAGGTGACCCAGAAAAGCAGATGACTCGTGAAAACGAAGATGATGGCCCTGCGCGTCAGCCGTATTGCTATCGCCACGTGTGTGTGTGCCCGACCTGGTTGCCCTCGGATTGTTCTCGCCGCTGCTTCCTTCCTCCCAGCTCTTTTAAATAAACCACCGCCTTACAATATTATAATTATTATTATTATTATTATTATTATTATTATTATTATTATTATTATTACCATGCGTGATTTGAACCCACGCACCCATAGTTTCATGCCGACTCTCCGGAGCGACGCGACAGAGCACATGGCCACAGAACAGCGCGGAGTGATACACCTCCCTTTATTTTTTGGGGGGACGACTTCCGTAGACTTTACGGCGTTGCACTTGATGTTAGAAACAGGGTATAGTTGCCCGATACCACAACTTAGCAAGACCGAGCTTAGCGAAGTATAACTACGCATAACCTTCCGCTCTCGAGTTGTATACTTGGGTTTAGCCGTGTTCAACCTCTGCTTTCAATTTTGTAGCGAAAGCAATAATAGGTTTGTCAGCAGCGCATTTCAGGCGGTCCGCGCTAGTCACTTCTGCGCATGCTCCATAACCATGGCAACCAGCGGCGCCGTGCCCCAGGTGTTTGCCACGCGCCGCCGCCTCGCCGGTCTCCACGCCGCGCGTGACGTTACCACTTAACTATGCGCCTCAAAGCGCATGCGCGGTGCTCTTAGCGGCCGCCCAGCGTCGGAGGATATGAGCCGCGGAGCGCCGCTGGCCTTGGGAGAAGATGCAATGGAAGAAGACGGGGCTGGTGGCCGCGTGTATAGCAAGAGGTATCTTCAGTTTACTTTACTGAGCATAGAACAGTCACTGTGGAATTCAAAGCAATAAACATTTATGAACTGTAAATAAACGATTGGTTCTCCCACATTGACTCATTACTGTTTTTCCATTAAGGCTACGCCAAAACAAAACCAAGCCAAACCGTACCTTTCGCTATGTATATCCTGGCCCAGCTGAGCTAGGCCACTGCCAATTTTTTTTTTACCTCGCTTGCAGAGTACGAGCAGAATACATGCAGCTCTTGGGGCTAGGCGTCGCTTTCTTTATCCTCTACAGCACGTGTGCAGTTCATCGGGGGCAGGGCCAGGGTGAAGCACGCGCCGATTGCTTTGTCCCGATCTGATAACATATCATACCCTTCTCGACGAGAAACCGGCGCACCATAAAGGGCTTTTTCTCTTCTTTGCGTTTGCTTTTGGTTTAGACATACCGTGCGATATTGGAATACAAACGAGTACACTGAAAACTAAAGGGTATTCCGCCGATAAATGGTTTACTTCATTTTCATCAGACGAGCCGAGATAGGCACATCACTTTTTATACAAAATAAAATAAGCCATTACAAGAGGAAAAAAATAATGCGAGCAGATATCGGCGTAGTCATAGCTTGAACATTAAAGAACAAAAATTAGTGCAGGGTTCAGAGTCAACCGCCTGGGGTCCTTTAACGTGCACTGACATCGCACTGGGGCGCCTAAGTGTTTCGCCTTGATCGAAACGCAGGGGTGGTCGAAATTATTCCGAAGGCCTCCACTACGGCGCCTCTTTCTTCCTTCTCTTTTCACTCCCTCCTTTTTCCGTCCCTTATAACGGTGTCCACCGATATGTGAGGCATACTGCGCTATTTCCTTTAGCCAAAGACCAAATTTCATTGGCATTTTTTACAGTCACAATAAATTGCATTTACGAAATGCGTCCACTGTGTTCTCTGTAAATTTAGGGTGACCACCCGCGGAAATGGTCTCCCACACCCTCCTTGTTCTAGAATTGTAAAGAGAGATGATATATTCGCGATCAGCTTGAAGGACTTCCCACTCTTTACGAATGGCGCTCCTTAGCGCGTCTGATGTTGCCCTGGAAAAGTTTCGTCTGTATAGGTACAGTTGTGAGCAGCCCTGGCTAGAGCGCGCCGACAGCGCTCTGCGGGGCAAGTCAGTGCCATCTAACGTTACGCTAAAGAGAAGGAGTTACGCGGCCCGTACGCATGCGCGGCCGAAATAAAGCGGTGCCTGCTCGTGGGTTCTCGGCCTCACTTCCGCTCAGTGCTTGCGGTTCATGCCGCCATGGCCGCGCTGAGTGATAAGTAAGAATGGCAGGATAACCAACAGGTATCGCGTTGGTTTCACGGTTTCGCGGATAGGCAAGCAAGTGCAAGCGATATCGGGTGATCGCGCGTTTCAAACATGGACCAGGATAACACTGTGAAAATTAGGCCTAGTTGGGATTGTGGTGCCTGTTTTCATATTGCCCTATAAGGCAACTAAAAACGTTCCTATAAGGCAAGCTATACTTGCAGCGGCCTAAGAAGCCCCAGAGGCTGCCATGTTGGGCGGCCTGGACATATGCGAAATGCGCCGTCCAGCGTACCTAATACTCAGCGCAGATACACGCCGAAGGACATTATGGACGTGGCGAGTGGTGCGTATGCAGAGACGCGCGATCATTCGCAATTACTCGCGCTTGCTTTAAAGACCATCTCGTTGCACTCGTGAAACACTGCGGTATATATGACAACGCCCTGGCCGCCGTCACAGCGTCACAAATGCAGGCAGCGCGGCCCTGGCGGCACGAAACGGACTCGCAAGGCAATGGTCGGAAAAGGAAGCGATGAGCAGGCATTCCTATGTTTTTGCCACGCATGCGCACGTGACGCATAACTCAAACCTAGAGCATAACCTTATCGATGGCGCTGGCTTGCTCTGCAAAGCACCGTCGGCGCGCTCTAAACAGGGCTGCTCCCCACTGTACGACTTCATGCACCCTCGCAAAATTTCGATGGGATTTGCGTCCGCTACATTTGGAGGCACTGGAGTCCACTGAAAAGTGGGCACGCCAAAATATTGAAGAAGGGTGGTCACCTGACGTGCCATGTGCATAGGGCTTTTCAACTGCTGGAGGAGGAGGCAGCCATCGGGGATGGGTTCATCCAGCACACGGGAGCATGGTGTATTGTAGCACAGAACTGTTAAGGGAAGCTATGAACTTCCCATAAATGCGGACGAGAGGTCCCAACACATACATCCTGACGGCACCTCACATGGTGACTGCGCACCACCCCCTCTAAAGAACGCTCTGAGAATATACAGGTTGGTATCTGCAATTTTAAGAGAAACAGAATGGACAGACAAACGATTTATAAATCTGATTTTGCGAAAGGTTTATAGGAATTTATACAGCCATAATTTTATACCTTTAAATCATACCATTGTTCAAGCAGGTTAAAACACGCGTGTTCGAGTTGATGGTAATGAGAAGTTGCTTATTCACATTTTGACCGAGAGCTACACTGCGCTACCAGTCGAGCATTTCGCAGTGGCCGGGAGAGGGAGGGAAGTTGTGCGCATGCACCGTTACCATGGCAACGGGAGAGGAGCAGCAGGTGCGGCGTGCGGTTGCCTGTCGCCGCGGCCGCGCGCCTGCTCCACCGTCGGAGCTAGATGTGACGTCACGCAGAATAGCAGTTGTGCGCATGCGCCGATACCATCTTAACCAGACACCACAGGCGCGCCGCTTGCTTTGTCGCCGCCTCGCCGCACGCCACTCTATCACCCGAACCACGCGTCGCATGCGCAACATTGCGTATAAAAGGCGAAGATATAATGGTCGGCTGTATCACAACGTTTCATATTGATGTAGAGAAGCAGAGTTCAGACACTGCTAAACGGTGGTATAGAGAAGAGTAACTGTTCTAAATAATAGACCGCTGCATGCTACTTCACAGGTCATGGAGCAGTCTTAGTCTCTGTCAAGCAAAATGAATAAAAGGTGTGTATACCCATTGTCGCTCATTGCTAAACATACAGTAACCACAACTAGCTCAGCCATGTTAACGTACCTCTCGCTACGTATATCCTGGCATAGCCGAGCTATGCCGCTGCCAAATTTTTCTTGGCAGCAGTGTATTTATTTCTTATTGGACATTATCATACAATTCCGTTTGCGGGAATAAATCCGATAATTCCTATAATTCCTCTAAAATATTTGATCCACGAAAGCTTTCGGTGTATGAAAAACACCAAATCTCTCAATGAAGCTAAGAGGTCAAGACAGTGTTTACCTGGAATTCCAAGGCCACCACACCTGCCGCTAACGATCCCATCGGGTGAAAAAGTGGACTCATCAGAAGAAATTACGTTGCGCCATTCTTATGTGGACCAATGATCAATGTCCCGTGTGAAGTCAAGGTTTTGTCTGCGCAGTCACTCAGTGAGGGGAGGCTTTTGAGCAGCGGCATAATTTGAGATCCCAGCTGCTTTCAAATCCGGGCGTACTATCGAAGTATAAATATCCAGCGACAACTAGTCGCGGGTTTCTTTGGCATTCAGAAAAAGGTTCACGACAGTTGCTGCAAATATCAGTATATCGTGCTCATGCTTCTTCACCCTAGGCCAGCCGGACCACTTCGTATCAACAAGTGTTCCCTCATCTCGAAAGGCGCGGAGAATTCTGCTCACCGATGTCTTCGATCTGGCAGTTTTTCGGTTTATCTCTTCCTGCGGCACAGCCTCCACGAAAAGTCGGGCGGTGAACCTTTCATCTTCAATCGGGGAGCAAGGTGCCATTTCACTAAACGGCACACGTTTGGTCGGCGCTGCCGACTTTTAAACATTTGAAAAGTATCCCAGGCTTATGAGAAGCCCGAACACATTGCAATCGGGCGAAGATAAAAGAGTGGCGTGACAGCTGGCTTTCTAGTCGAACCACTGTAAATGGCCTTCTTCACAATGTGGATAAATCTTCATGCTGGTGCGGTGCCCCTCTCGCTAGTCTTTATGGGTTATATATATTTTTTCTTCAGTGCTTTAATGGGCGCGCCTGCTCTGTTACCCCAAACGGGATTGTCTTGTGAACACAGTGGCCGAAATTGTTCACCAAGGTGGGCACAGGACCTCAAGGAAGCAGTGGTGAATCCATTGTTTTATTAGTAAATCTTTTGTTACTTTGACGGATTGATGTGAATATTCCTTTTTCCAATTAATGCAGGCTTACGCATTTGCTTACAATTCATATTATACAGTGACCTATAGGTTTTAACGGTGTACTACAAACGGCGAGCACATGACGGAAATAGGATGCTTAGCTTGAACAGTAAATCCGATAGTGAAATGTTGCGTGTTGTTTAAGGAAGGGCTTGCCGTTTATGGGCTGTATATACAGGAAATTCGTGCAGGCACGTGTGTGCGAGCTATTTTTCGTCAAGCTGTATGGCCCACCTGAACTTACATAGATATCAACACTTCAAACAGATGTGTAACCTTTTTAATTTCTATAACTTCATAGACCACATGTCCAATTGAAAAAAAAAAAGACTTATAGCTGCAACTTTTTATTATTAACCATTCAAAGGTGCGACAAAAAGCCGAGTGGGCGAACGGTAGACATTATTGATGTCCACCATGGCACTCTTTTCTCTCTTCTTTCCCTTCCATTCCTCCCCTCTCTTTCGACGCGGTTGAGATGTCCACCGAGAAGTCACGCAGTTACTGTGCCATTTCCTTTCCTGAAAAAGCTCTAATTTGCTATGCATTACCCTGCCGCCCCCTCCTCTCAACCCCTCCGCCGCTAACCTTACCGGGCGTACATGGGAAAGAACGCCAGACGCCGGATGAAATGTCGCTCCTAACCACTGCGATTGCACGCGCCGCCCAGAGCGATCACAGGCTCGCCGCTTCAGGAAGAGGCCGCGTGGCGCCACCACCTTCGCTGGAATGACCGAATAACTGGGATTTAATCTTATGACAAGTGTTTCTGGTTAGCCGATGCGACAATGCCCCGGCTGCTTCTGAAACCATTTCTGATGTGCAGAAATTATCTCGCACAGCAAAAAAAAAATTGATCTAGAAATAATTTTCGTAAATATGAGAAAATATACGTGCTCTGTAGGACGTTTACTAAACACAAATAGCGACTGTTGAACTAAGCGTTTAGGCTACCTGAGTTTCCTGCTCCTGAAAGTAATTGTTTACCGTGGCTGTCAAACTTCTTAAGTTACAATATTTGTTCGGTTCAGACTCCACCTAACGGCTATCCAGGCTCTTAAGTGTTCGTGATACGGACAGCTTATCTCGTCCTCTATTTGCGCATTTGCCTCATTCTTCACACTTTAGACAACTTACCGACGATGTTAATGAGAGCAACTGTTGGGCTTTTATCGCCCCACTCTCTGATTATCGCAGCAACAAGCTTGTCTTCATCAGCCGCTATTGACATTCTCGTTGTCTTGAAAAAGTTATGTATGGATTCTTGAAAGTTTAGCTATATCTTGTGTGCATGTATACTTGCAGTAGTTTTCGCAGATGAGCGCTCAAAGTCGGACGAAGATGTCGCGTGCATGTACGCCGCGTTAACTGCAACCCGACTTCTTTGCTTGCACACCAGTGAAGGAACTTAAAAGCGGAGCCGCACAGCCAGCCTGCCCTGAACACACTGGGTGAAAAAAAGAAAAAAAAACCAGAAACCCCAAAGGGGACGCCCCACGAGAAGCTGGGCTTGAGGGGAGGACGCACAAAGTGGACAATGGGCGAAGCTTACCAGGGAGGAAGAATGTTAGAGAAGGAGGAGGACCTCAACTTAATGCGGCACGTGGTGGCGGATTTGTGAACTAGCGGTGCATGAACCAGAATCCTGGCCATGTGAACGTATACAGCAGCCCGTCGTAACACCGCCAACGCTTCCGTGCGCTGTTTTAGAAGACGCTCAAGATTGCCGGGTCCCGTACGCTGATTGCAGGGGCGATTTCAACGCGGCAGACACGGCATGGGGTTACGGATACAGCACGACCAAGGGAAGACAACTCGGGCGTGGTGCGCAGGAACTCGACTTCACGTTATTTACGGATCCTGCGCACCCGACGAAAATCGGTATCTCCAGTACCCTGGGGGACACGGCCCCGGACCTGACGTTCGCTCGAAATGCCGGGACGACAGCCACCATGTGGAAAAACAGGTCGACCGATCTAGGGAGCGACCACATGATTGTCGAAATACCCGTCCGGACGCCGGACAAGGCAAAGGGCAGGAAGCGAAAATTCAAATGGACTGATTGGGAAGATTCAAGAAAGAAACGAGATGCACCACAGTCTTCAGGAAATACGATCACGGACATCGAAGCTTCAACCCGCTCGCTGGTTGCAGACGCCAAAGCGTCACCAAAGACCGTCGAAACCGAGGTTGAAACTTAGAAGATGGACAGCCGCCTGGCGCTTCTCATCGAGGCGAAAAACTCGGTCATGGCTAGGCGGAAGGGACAGAGACTCTATCGGAGACTCAGAAAGAAAATAGTGGAGATCAATCGCAACTTCGAAAAGCACTGTCGAACGCTCAACCGCCATCAATGGGACGAGTTATGCAATGCAGTCGACGGCCAACTGCACAACGGGAAATCGTGGAACCGGCTCAGGTATCTGTTGGGCGAAACGAAGACCAAGTCCCACCAGAGGAACTGCCTCGCACGTCTATTATACAGGGAGCTCGATATTCACAGTGAAGATGCAGTGACCGTCCGATTACGAGCTAAGTACTTGCTGCACACTTCGACCGCACAACACGGCCCATATAAGGGGGATCCGAACGCAGAATTCGATAAGGACTTTAACGCAAACGAGATCAGAACGGCGCTGCACAACCTCCACAGCAGATCGGTTCCGGGCCCCGACGGGGTGTCGATTCGCGCCCTGAAGAATCTCGACGACCGATTCCTGGAACATTTGACGGCATTCATCAATGACTTCTGGCAACGGGGCAGCCTCCCGCAACAGTGGAAAACTGCTAGAATGATACTACTCCCGAAACCCGAAAAAGCGCCCAGCCTCGACAACGTTCGCCCCATATCGCTTACGTCGTGCGTCGACAAGAGCATGGAGCACGCACTGCTTAACTGCTGGCAAGCCCACTTAGAGCAGAAAGGGGCATACCCACCATCCATCATAGGGTTCCGCCCACAATTGTTCACGCAAGACGCAATGATACAACTGAAGCACCAGGTGCTTGACGGCAGGACGAGATGCACAAGAGCAATTCTCGCCCTCGACCTTGAAAGCGCGTTCGATAGAATGGCGTACTCGGCGATCTTACTCCAGATATCGCGGCAAAACCTAAAAAAAAAAGCGGACGAAGCGGTGGCGGCACTCGCCCTCACGAATCTGACGTGCACCACTGTTCTCTGCGAATCGCGACAAACGGTCAGAAACTTCGCCAAAGTATAGATCTCAGAGAGGGCGGCCCGAGTCCTGAGCAATCGATAAGCCCAGCGGGAGGTAGATTTTCAAACCAGAATTCAGTGGTTCCCTGCTCACATGGGAGAAGTATCGAAGATACATCGCAAACGAAACAAGACGGCACTCGCCAAGACGCGCGAGCTCGCGCGCTGCGCCGGCATTGTCGTCCATGGGACAAGACCAACGACTGGTTGACCAGCTACAACGAAATTACCAAGGCCCTCTTCCTGGCCAGCCGAAACTTCCCTCCGCCCAGCGACAAGCTGGACAGGGCGCACGCGGTGGCCCGCAGATAACTGCCGATGCTCACGTACCCCAACCCGTAACAATACCACGGGCTCTTCTCCGGCACATATCCGACAAATATATGCAAGGTCTGCCACGCTGTATAGCCACTTTAACTCACATGCTCGGGGACTGTACCAAAAACACGCACGGTACTAACTCCGGAACCCTCCCGCTGCGGTGGGCCGCTGTCTTGCGCAGCCCCAGCCTTGGTGACCGACTCTGGGCTGTCCAGCAGGCCCGCGAGGCGACGGCGAAGCAACACCTGGACGTCCCCACGTGGGAGACCTAAGGCCCCGTCGGCGAAAGCTCTGCAAGTCTATAAATAAACTTGTTTCCAACCAAAAACTTCATCAACGGATGTACTGATAACTTGCTTTGAATACCATCGAAAGCAGTTAAACATATACTGAACCTCTCATAATCATTCACTAGACAAAATTAACCTGCCTGGATCTAATTTTTACTTACGATAACTTCTTGTTGGGCTGGTTGGTAACTGATCGTTGTAGTTGAAAGGCGCCAAAACCACACATACACAGGAGAAGAGAACGGCACAGAGCGTTCTACCTCGTTCTCTCCTCCTGTATGTGTGTGTGTGTGTGTGGTTTTGGCGCCTTTCAATTACAATGGTCTAATTTTTACGCACGTTTCCTCTTGGTCTAGCCACAATGATAGCCTGCCGACGCTACTAGAAGCTTTGTTGGGTAGACGTCGGCTTTTGTTTATTTTCGTGTGACTCGACCGTGGTATGCTGCGCTTGTGCGTGTTTTATTGTGAATTTGCTCTGAACGTGAAAAATGTGTCTTTTAGTAGAATCGTAGGCGAACACCGAGATGCTGGTAGAAGTGACAACTGCGATACAAAAATTTCATCCCATAACAGCTTTGCTCCTGCTTCCTGGTGGGGTTCGCCTGTCTTCTGCTAGATCCGCTGCTGAAGGCGTCACGTAAATCTGGCCATCTTTATTTTGTTATGGAGCGGGCGCACATTAAAGGGGTGATGAGAGTATCATTTTCATTTATGCTCACGCCAGTTCCGAAGCGCCCTCAGCTGCAGCATCAATGCGAAACGGCTGAAGTTAAGATGAATATCGAGGCACGTGCCACGCACGATTTCGCATATGCGGTGTGCCGCTCTTTTATGGTCAGGTCAAGAGCCAAGTGACCTTCAAGGTCAGCATCGGAGTAGAGCTTTGCGCTCTAAAATAGGTACAAATAATCCCAAAATTTTGGAGGCTGACCCCCAAAAATTTGAAAATATAGTTGGCCCATGTTCGGAACCAGCCTGAGAGACGAAAATCTGGGAGGCTTATTGTGCTAATTAGCACCATTTCAGCACCGGAGTAAGCGTTACATGTCCTGCCCAAGCCCATTTATTCTCTTTCGTTCACATCCCTCCTTTCTGCCCGTCATCTCCTATCTTCACGCGGCAGTGGGGGTGGTTACGGTGATGCCACAAGACAGGCCCTTGATCTGAGCTCATTTTCTGCACGTAACGTGCATCTGCTGCTTTTCAGCCTTGCGTTGCTGTGTATGCCATTCTAATATGAATGCTGTTATATGAATGCTGTACCGACTAGTCCGCCTCAACACCTTGGTTCAAACAGACAAAGCGTGAGCACTACAGCTGGTCTTCAAAACGAGGACGCCACCCGGCTTCCTTGGTTACATCACAATGCAATAAAGAAAAATCAGAGTCAAACGTAGAGTACAGTCAATTAAATTTCTGAAAAAAAAGAAATCAACGCCTCGTGCGCTACATGTAATTTTACGCCCAATGCACTAAGTATGTGAAGATAATTAATGCTAATATACCGGGGCGAGAAGGCCAATTAGCGAAAAAACATAACAAATAAAAGAACCTAGTGCAAAGACTTGTGGCGCCAACGTAAGTAAAGAATGCTAAGTACGAAATAGTGAGAACTGGTTAAACAGAACCACATTTTATGCAAAAGTTGTCGACGGTAATTTGTAGAGCACTTTCCTTCGAGAACTGAGTTAGCAGCACCAAGGCTTTAGCCAAGCGTATTCCATTATCAAAGAAGAGCATTGAAAGGGAAAACAGGAAGCAGAAAGTGTGAACCTCTGGGAGGCAAGGAAGAGCACTGACGAAACGAACACTAGTCCTCATCGTTGTATGTGTATTTTGCGCTGCGCCCGAGATGATTATCTAGCAGCGCACCCACATCCAAGTTTTGTTAAATCTCTAAAGCTGGACGCAGAAGGCTGCGCAAGCGTCAGAGAGGGCTTCATTTTATGCAGTTATAACTGCCGAAGAATTATTAGGAAAGTTCCGCAGCTTTTCTAGAAGTAATAAAAGATGCTGTAGTTTCCCGTCTATAGGACGCACCTCGAGCACATCCCGTTAAAAAAATAGTAACGCAGATAAGTTATGCATTGGCATAAGCCCCACACACCTTCACAGCCAAGAAGACGAAGCTGTATTAATAAGGCAGTACACATAATTTTAACTCGGCAGCTTTAAAGGCTTCGCTGTCCGGAAAATCTGGCGTCGGAGTTGTCATTGTGAGCGACAAATTACGAGCATGAATCTGGCAAGTGGTGCCCAGAGAACAACTCAGGACACATGTGCGTCACCGAAGTCACGGGACCTTGCGGCGTCGTCACAACCCGCCCATCGGATAGAGAGCAAATTGCCCGCAGTGGTAAGTGGCAGATAAATTAATTATTCGTCGCTCGGAAAGAAAAACTGGGGCCCCACAAGGCCATCCGTTGGAAGCCGCTGCCATTGCAGGGCAATGGCGCATCGCTTAACCACTTCGCCACTGCACAAGCAGGGCCATGAGGACTCCCAGGAATCTATGAATGTAAATCGGAGAGTGAGCTTCTGCATATATGGGCAATAACCCGCTACGTTATCGCGTCATATCCTTAAGGCGGAGCTTAAAGGTCTTCTCTATTTTTTGTCTCGGCATCTCCGCAGGCGAAACTCAGTTACATTAGTTGTTTTTTGCCAGCAAAACCTTGACGAAATTGTAATACTATTGCTCATGTTTACATTAACAAGCATTAAGCCCACCAAACGTATTCAAGACAATGTCGGTCACTGGCGATGTTGGTCCTACAAACTCAAAATGTTTGTGTCGCCCAAAATGCACAACACACGGGTGGTTTTGCATTTTGCGTCTATCTAAATGCGGCAGCCGTGAAAAGATCCGTTTTCGCATCATTGGGTTCTGCAGTCGAAATCCTTAGACACTAAGCCACCGCGGCGGGTCCGAGCTCAAATTGAATATCCTGTGCGATGAAGACGGTTTTCTGCCGGCTTCATCGACTTGGATTAGAAAGCTTATCGACTTCATAAAAAAACCGTAAAAAGCCGGTTATGAGATTCAACGGAAAACCGCAGAGCGCCGTTTTTCTTTCTTCTATGAACAACTAGCGAAGCCGAGGGGCAGTTTTATGGCTACATGATATCGTCGCGCAGCATCGCTTCAGCTTGGTGCCTGATGGCTTGACGTTCTCGCGTCTAAACACCCTAGGAGCGCTGGCGGATAGGTCGTGTGATATGGTCGCGCTAAATGTCGTGAAAATTTGCGATAAGGAGCCCCGCTGGAATATTATTTGGCCTTAAGGCTGTACCAAGATGAAGTGACTTTAAAATACTTTCAATTTCCAAAAAGAGAAATGCGCATCATTACCGAATATGTATACTGAGTGTTTACTAAAACTTGCAGTGAAGCGTGCCAAAGTTTATATGAGGAGATATTGCGCAGCAACCTCTCTTGTAAGATGTGATTCTGACAGAAGTGTGTCAGTCTTGACAGAACAGCTTGGCAGGCGCAGAGGTGGCAGGATTACTGGTGGACGAACTTTCCTAGACGCAGTACGGGAAAGTACACAGTTGAGTTTCCTCTTCCGGTGGCGATGAGAGGAAACTACATGATGAAATAGGGGTTTCTTGATGACCCGGTGGTTCTACTCGCAAACATTCACATTACTCAAGGAAAGGAGGAGGTTAACTATTTATTTACAACATAGGTAAGAAAACGAGAAGAAACAAAGCAAGGAGAAAACTATTTACATGACTAAATCGTGGATCAGACGAATTCAGCCCCCGCTCAACCCAGATCGCTTGGTTTTAAACCCTCTGTCTCCGCCCTTAGCGGGGACATCAACCAGTAAGATAACAAACGACACCCCTCACCAATCAGTGGTCTGGGAAAGGAAAATAAGGTTTCCGCCAACTAATCACAGACTGGGGAAAGACTGCTGATTAAACATTTGGGAAAGGAGAGGTTGCAATCAAATACACAAACAGCACAAACGCGACCCACGGCCCAGCCGTTACCACTTTCCTATCTCTTTCGCACACGCGACAAAACGATCCCTTAAGTGTTTACAGAATACACCGCGCGAGACGAACACAGTCGTTACGGGAATAGTGGGTTTCCGCTCACTCGGCTAATACTCAGCCGTATCTCGTGCGCCCCCGAAACCTCGTCAACCCCTTAACAACCACATGTCGACAGCTGTACATGGTTAGCGTTTTTCCCGGAGGGTCATCCCCGTGACGGCGCGGCGTAAACGAGGCCGTCCGCCGCACGAAGGGGAGGCAGGGACGGGACGGGCCCCTTTGTTGGGGATTTCCGACCCCTCTGGAGCGGCCTTCCTTGAGAACACAAGACCAACGAGTTCGCAGACAGGTCAGCGAACTCCACACCTCCCAACAAAGAATGTCACGCGGACACTTGCTGTCAGTGTGACATTAAAGTCCGGCCACAAGGTTCCAAGCAGCACTGCGCACACACATACACAGCCTCAATTCGTTCAGTGCACACAAGGTTAGGACACCAATCTGCACATTCCATAATCCACCATGTCAGATCGGTGCACCAAATTGGCAGAATGATTTCTAGCCACCTACATCTCGAAAAAGAAGATGTTTCCTTCTAGCTTTGTCCACAATATTGGACCAAAATTCCAATTTATCCGGCACGGCGCCGGTTGTGAAGGCTACCGCCGTTATCGGGTCTACATCGTCGTTTTCATCAAAAGCAACAAAGCTCACCAGCTCCCTGCATTCTACCAAGATTGCTGCTGCCATCGTGTCTGCGTTCTCTGCCTCTTTGAATTTCACAGTTGGGATAGGCCTGTCACCGGCAATTTGGCCTGCAGTTTGACATCGTGTTTCAGGCAGTGCTAGCTGTTTACAGCTTTGGCGGCCGGTGTTCTCCTCAGAGAAGAGCCTGCCCTCACACATTATCGTTTTACGATCACCTTCGCCGCCGAGCATGCACACTTCTGCTGATGGGGCAGGTGGCTTCATGTGGAAACCTACAGGAATGGAGGCATTGTCTACATCCACCAGTGTCCTATCCGCTGCGAAATTCTTTGCAGCTGTCCCTGTTAGCTCCCTATCTGCTGCAGGAACACTTGCAGCGTTCGGATCTGCCTGAAGCTCTACTAAAGCCCCGGGTTTGTCGCGAACCGATTCGTGGGGACTTTCAAAATGCTCTTCGAAATCTGAACTGTAATTTTCTTCTTCAAGCTGCTCCCTTTCAGAGTGCTTTGTTAGTACGTGTGTTTCCGGTGTTACCAGCTGCCCTACACCTCTAGCTAGATCTGCTGTCCCTGTGAATGCGCACAGTGTCAGCACCGGCTGGTATGACAACTCCTCTTTTGCAGCTAGATTTCCATCGACTGCAAAGCACGTTATCGCACTCCGATCCGCCTTCTCGTCCTCGACCCTTACTACTGCGTCAGAGTTAGCGCACACAGACTGGGTCACGATGCTGAACCCTTGATCGCGAGCAACACACTCAAGTGCCTCCTGGGTCTGCTCTATATTCGGTTGCTCTGACAGCATGTTCGTCACAGGAGTGACTAACACTCCTATGCCTATCTCTTCTGGCACGACACACAATGTTAGGCCCTGCTGTCTAACCGCTGCAGCTGTCAAAGCTGTAGTCATCGGCACACACGTCAGATTAGCGTCCGCTACCTGGAGAACCGCACCTTCCTGTTTTGTTTCTTCAGAGCACTCACCCCTAGAAAGTGACTGAATTTGTTCTCCTGGTAACGTTATTTCAGTCCCTGAATCCACACAGGTTTCAGAACTCTGACCTTCGGTATGCAAGTCTCCGCATGCCAGATCCTCTGTCCTATCTGGTTGACTGACCTTATTAACAGTCATCTCCGACTGGGAATGTAGCTTATCAGGCGCCAGTATCTCTACCTGAGCTACTAGTTTGCACACATCAGTCCTCACCGCGGGAACATCTTGTTTTTGCTTTGAATTCGGGCAGTCAATCATCGAGTGTCCAAATTTCATGCAGGTATAACGTTGAACTGCTGCGAATAAGACCTCGCTATCAACTTTCGCCCCCTGCCTTAACTTCAATTGCATCTGTGCAAGTTTTTTCTTTTCTAGTTCAATTTGGAGTTTCAAATTTTGAATTTCACTCAGCTGTTCAGCCTCCTCCTGCTCAACACGTCGCATCCTGCCCTCCTGATCATACCGTACGGCAGCCATCTCCGTTTTCCGTGCTATCGTTTCTAGCACTAAACACTACACCGACATGGTGAATTCGGAGAAAGCAGAAAGGTCTCCTACCTTACTGGTTGCTCTCTGCCCCGGTGATCTCGTCGTCCTCCGTGATGACGACAGGCTCCTCGATGCGGACGACTTGAGCTCTGGATCTCTCAGCAGCTCGCTGACTTCTGCCTCGTTTGACTGGCTTGTCTTGGTCGCCTGGTTACTTTTCAGCAGCTCGCTGACTCGAACCCGTTCGATGTGGACGCCTGGTTCTTTTCAGCAGCTCGCTGACTCGAACCCTCGATGGCTTGTTGTTGCCCGGCTCCTTCAGCTCCTAGCTGACTTGAGCCTCCGACGTCCTCTCGCACTCGACCCGTGATCCTGAAGCTTTCGACGTCAGTCTTGCGACGCAGCTTCACGTTTTCTCCTTTAGGACAAAAAGCTTGTCCACCGACTTCTTCTCACCTTCCGTCCAATGCCTTGAGTAGAAAGAATTTGCGATCCTGTGTCGACTGCGCCAGTTGCGATCCTGTCGACTGCGCCAGTTGCGATCCTGTCGACTGCGCCAGTTGAGTTTCCTCTTCCGGTGGCGATGAGAGGAAACTACTTGATGATGAAATCGGGGTTTCTTGATGACCCGGTGGTTCTACTCGCAAACATTCACATTACTCAAGGAAAGGAGAAGGTTAACTATTTATTTACAACATAGGTAAGAAAACGAGAAGAAACAAAGCAAGGAGAAAACTATTTACATGACTAAATCGTGGATCAGACGAATTCTGCCCCCGCTCAACCCCGAGCGCTTGGTTTTAAACCCTCTGTCTCCGCCCTTAGCGGGGACAGCAACCAATAAGATAACAAACGACACCCCTCACCAATCAGTGGTCTGGGAAAGGAAAATAAGGTTTCCGCCAACTAATCACAGATTGGTTAAAGACTGCTGATTAAACATTTGGGAAAGGAGAGGTTGAAATCAAACACACAAACAGCACAAACGCGACCACCCTCTCTCAAGGCACCCACGGCCCAGCCGTTACCACTTTCCTATCTCTTTCGCACACGCGACAAAACGATCCCTTAAGTGTTTACAGAATACACCGCGCGATACGAACACAGTCGTTACGGGAATAGTGGGTTTCCGCTCACTCGGCTAATACTCAGCCGTATCTCGTGCGCCCCCGAAACCTCGTCAACCCCTTAACAACCACACGTCGACAGCTGTACATGGTTAGCGTTTTTCCCGGAGGGTCATCCCCGTGACGGCGCGGCGTAAACGAGGCCGTCCGCCGCACGAAGGGGAGGCAGGGACGGGACGGGCCCCTTTGTTGGGGATTTCCGACCCCTCTGGAGCGGCCTTCCTTGAGAACACAAGACCAACGAGTTCGCAGAAAGGTCAGCGAACTCCACATACACCATGCGGATTCTTTTTAATGAAGGATGAAAAAGGGTACGCAATACCAAACGCTTTGATCTTGGTAAGTTCGATAAGCTCGGTAAGAGATATTGCGCTAGGTCAGGTACTCACCAAGTATTACCAGCTCAGGAGGTAGCGAATTTGAATGCGCGCTCTAGACGTGTGAGCACACGGCGAAATAATAGGTAAAAGGCATAAAGGCAGGCGTCAAAACAGGAGGTCGTTGCTAAGTAACCAATCAGTCTCTTTTTGCCCGCCACAGTGAGTTTGGTGCGATTAGCGTTCGGGAAACCACCTATCTTAACAAGCAAGACACTGTGAACGGCTGGGACTTTGACCTCCAGGATCATCTACGCAAAACCATTTGCATGCATCGCATGAGGGACAAGCGTAATACCTATCCAGCTGGAGGCACACTCTGTGACAATAGCAGGAGGGGAATATGGACCATTTAGAACAGTGTAGACATGTGCGACAACGAAGAGCACAAGTTGGGTTCCGCGAGCATCAGAAGTTCCAGGACTCCAAAATGGATGTTTATCATTAACTTCGCCTATAATTGAAACATCTAACACATGAATGTGCGCGATAGATTCCGTCAGGCTCGCAAGAATCAAGGAAAATGCGACATGAGGGGCGGCATACACAGGAAGAAGGAAAAATGTGCGCTCGACCGTGCAGAGTAATGCTGCATCGGAACAAGAAATATTTTAACTATTTGTTTATTTTTCATACTGTTAGTCCCAATGGGACTGTTGCAGGAGTCGATTTATAAGCAAGATACAAATTAACAGACAGTAACCCAATGATCACAATTAGGTTTAAAGAAGCAAGATATTAAAGCATCAATAAACGCTCCCATCGAGTGCGGCATAGATGACGAAAGAGAGTTTGCTATTCTGGTCTTCAAAGCATGCGTTCAAACACATTCAAAGCAGTACAGGCAATTGGTCCAACATTGGAATCCGTATTATCAAAGGCCTGCCCTACAGAGGAGCAGGATGGAACCATCCTGTTACATTCCTTCATACAGTAATAAACTAGGTACACATCGAGCGGGCAACAACACAAAACGAATAAAGACTGAACATAATAATCAGATCTGCCTTGTTGATAGGACCCTGAGGCTGCGAGCTCAGCGAACTTTTCTAATGAAGCCTGCGCAGTTATAGATTTATCCAGACCGTTCCCTTCTCCTATGGCTCGGGGGAAAAAGGAAAAGTAATATGTGTTGTTAGCACAAGAATATTCATTAATTGTAAATTCATGCTTGTGACGTGTTTGTCCAGAATCAATAAAACTAATGTAAGTAGAAGGATCCATGTTGAATGCGTTATGAATTAATTGATAAAGAAACTTTATTCTATGGAGTGTGACGCGGCTTGATAAGGTGTCTATGCCTGCGCAGGAAAGCAGCTCTGTGGGAGAATCCGTGCGTCGGTACTTGTGGTAGATATACTGAACAGCTTTTCTTTGAACTGATTCGAGCATGTGTACATCTTTTTGCATATACGGAAACCAGACGACGTTCGCATATTCTAAGATTGGGCGGATAACAACTTTATACGCGAGTAACTTGGTATCTGAAGTTGCTAAGCGCAAGGTGTGTTTAAGGAAGTATAAACTGTTCATTGCTTTTTTGGTAATGTTTTGTACTTGGTCTTAGAGCTCAGATCATCAGAAATAATCACACCAAGGCGTTTCTCTTCTGTTACTGATTTGACAACGCCGTTGCCCGTGACATAGGGGAAGTTAAGTTTTGTGTTTTTATGACAGACATCACTACAGTTTTTTCCATATTGATTACCATTTCCTATGTATTGCACCACTGTATGACGTTGACCAAAGCTGTGTTTAACCTTACCTGGTCTGCTTGAGTGTTTATTTTTTGATATAGCACGAAATCATCCGCAAAGAGACGCACCTTCACATCAACGTTATGTGTAAAGTCGCTTATGTATAAAATGAAGAAAAATTGTGCTATAACAGAGCCCTGCGGCACGCCTAGAATGACAGGAACGATATCAGAGGCATGGTTATTGTATTGCCCATATTGTCGGCGTTCCGATAAGTAGCTGGCTATCTACCTCGTAACGGGACCATGACCAAGTATTTTGTTTAGTTTGAAATTCAGTTTAGCATGTGCCACACATTCTAAAGCCTTTGAGTAATCGAGAACAATTATATCAGTTTGACTTTGGTCATTGATTCTCTGTGCTAGTTCATGAAAAATTTTGGCGAGTTGGGTAACAGTGGACAAACCTGCTCTGAAGCCATGCTGGTTTTGATGAATGAAGTTTTGAGTCTCAGTATGTTCTTTAAGAAATTTTAATAAGATGTGCTCAAGAACTTTGCAACAGGTGCATGTGAGGGATATAGGCCGGTAATTAGACGGGGACGTTACATCGCCTGATTTGTGAATGGGGACAATTTTGGCTATCTTTCATTCAGCGGGCAGACAGCTGCCCTGATGTGACTAAGAAAATATGAGATAGAGAGATTCACTGATTGGTTCGGCATAACGCCTAAGAAAGCAGTTTGGAATTCCTTCAGGACCGCAACTCTTCTTTTCATCAAGATTCAACAACAGAGAAATAATCCCAGGACCACTTATGACCGGAGG
This sequence comes from Amblyomma americanum, assembly GCF_052857255.1. Taxonomy (NCBI): domain Eukaryota; kingdom Metazoa; phylum Arthropoda; class Arachnida; order Ixodida; family Ixodidae; genus Amblyomma; species Amblyomma americanum. The sequence continues at coordinate 471,003,370 of NC_135497.1, forward strand.
GCCAGAAAGTTGTGTTGACGTGTTACTATGCGCGCTAATGCTCCTAAAACACCATTGTCGGCGGTGAAGATCGATTGGAAGTAATTGATAAATGAGTCAGCTTGCTGCTTCCTACATGTAGGCGAACTAGCAGTAACATTCTTTCTGTTTACACACCTCCAGAACTTGGCCGGGGAATTTTTAATGAAGTTGTTAAGTGTGTGCCACAAAATCGTTTTCTAGCTTCGAGTACTTTATTCATTAATTGTTTTGTGAGCGAACTTATGTTGACCTTTAGTTCCAATTAACACCTCTTTTTGGGCTAGTTGGTGCATACTTGATTTAGAGAAAACCTAGCGCAAAAAACATGCAACCACAAAGACAGAACAGACGAGACACAAGCGCTAACTCACAACTAGCTTTTTTATTGAAGCAGGATGCTGTTTATATACGGTGAAGCTTCAAGGGGAGAGAAGGGTGACAAGGAGGAGAAGGTGAACAAAGGGAACATCGCTTCGCAAAAAACAGGCAGGCAGCCAAAAAAATCATTCAAGAAAAAGAAAAAGTTACATGATAACTGAATCTAAAAATCGATACTCTGAATCAAAAAGAGATAAAGAAGGGGTACAGATGCATCTTCTGCCATATTTCTTGATGTAGAAAGCGTCCAGACTAACACGCGCCGTCTTATCTGTGCTCTTGCCAAGAATCTCCGTCTCATTCAAAATCGCCTTGCTCATTCAAATTGCTGGGGCTATTACCCGCGTGCAAAAAAAGTTCTTTTGCCTTATGACTCTAGGCACTCCAAGATTGTTAAAAGGGCTATAGCGTCGCATTGCCTGGAGTCTTCTCTCAAGAAATCGTGTCCGCATCAGTTGCAAGACAGCTTTCACAATCAGATGGGCCGACTTTCGGCGGCTGGGTTCCCCTGCTCTGTGTTGGTTGCTGTTTGCGAGACCCACCTCCAAAAACTAAAACACGGAACCCGAAGAAGGTCCGGAGAAGATCGTGCCAGGACACAAAAGCCGCTAGTGGTGCCTTATTTACACAAGACCTCGCACAACTTGAGGAGAGTGGCCAACAGGTATGGCGTGAGTGTCGTTTTTTCGGCTCCCAGCAAGCTGGGAAAGTTGTGCCCCCGAATCGCCAGCTCTAGGAAGCGGGGTTGCCAGATAAAGCACGACACTCCGTTTATCAAGTGTTCCGTAGGAGTGGTCTACGCTATTCCCTTAACATGTGGGAAGTTTTATGTTGGTCAAACTGGCCGCTGCATCAATGAGCGCTTGGGGGACCATGCCCGAAATTTGTCAGACTTAAAAGACAAGTACGCACATTTGGTTGCGCACTTAATGAGCTGCGATGGGCGCGAGGCGATTTTGAATGAGACGAAGATTCTTGGCAAGAGCACAGATTAGACGGCGCGTGTTAGTCTGGAGGCTTTCTACATCAAGAAATATGGCAGTAGGTGCATCAGTACCCCTTCTTTATCTCTTTTTGATTCAGAGTATCGATTTTTAGATTCAGTTATCATGTAACTTTTTCTTTTTCTTGTATGATTTTTTTGGCTGCCTGCCTGTTTTTTGCGAAGCGATGTTCCCTTTGTTCACCTTCTCCTCCTTGTCACCCTTCTCTCCCCTTGAAGCTTCACCGTATATAAACTGCATCCTGCTTCAATGAAAAAGCCAGTTGTGAGTTAGCGCTTGTGTCTCGTCTGTTCTGTCTTTGTGGTTGCATGTTTTTTGCGCTAGGTTTTTTCTAAATCAAGTAAAACTTTAGTTCCAAGTTTGCTCGTTGCCTATTCCGTTGCCTTAACCTATTAATGTTTCGTTTCATGTGGATTATTTCTCGAGTAATCCATTGATTGTGCTTCTGTCACCACTTCGCGCACTTTTTGCGTGCACTCCCAGACACCCTTAGAGCGTGTGGGGGTAGCGGTCTCGGTAACGAAGGAGATGCCCTCGACTCAGCGTGGCAAGCTTAGCCGGAGACCAACTACCAAGTGACAAGGGGTTGGTCGTTTGGTGCCCAGCTTTCGCCGGTCGCAAGCCAGAGAATAGGTCGGAGCCAAAGGTTCACAAAACAAAACAAAGTTTATACAGCTGAGAGACGATACAAAGGAATTTACAATCACTCATATGAGCACATACAAAGTGATTCACAAATACAAAGAAACTCATGCAAAGTCACAACAGAGAGAGATAAAATTCAACAAAATCATTGCACCTGAAGTGCACTAACACAGAGAAAGACAAATAAACAAAACACAGTTTGTTCACCGGGTACTGCGGCAGTCCGGCGACCTGAGGAACACGACGGGGCCGTCCCGCAGGTTGGCGCACGTTGCCTCGCTGGTCAGGGCTGGGCGAGTGGTGTTCTCCCGGGAATAGAGCGGGCGCGCTTCTCGGAAGTTTAAAAGGCAGCTCGGGCTAACAGACAGCGGTTGCAGCCCCTCATTTTTCAGATTCAGATTCAGATTTATTTCAACAACACTTGGTTGCCGAGGAGGCGAACAAAAAGGCAATCAAAAGTTGCCTGACGAAGCGTCCGCCCCCTTTACACTCTACAACTGAGCAGTGGGCAGGTTTAACCAAAGAAAAACAGATCATAACACCAAAGAGACATTGCATATAACATTATACACGAAAACATAAAAAAACAGCACATATTCATTTAAGGTACACAATTAAGAAATGCTGTAAAAAGTATATTCGCGAGTCAACATTGTTACACAAAATTGCACATAAAATACAAATATCGGTGTGACTGAATATAACAAAAGGAAAGAAGAGCTTAACTATGCCGGCCAAAGTAAGGTTTTCGTTTCTAATAAAAACATGGATTTTTCTTTTTTTTTAATATAGGGCAGATATGTGCAGAAAAAGTAAGCCATTGCTATGTCACAAAAAGAAATGGGTTAACTTTTTGCTAAATGCTTTCGTGGAACGACTGTTGTGAATGGTTTCTATAATACCCGGGTACTTATTTAGAAGATCAGCGATTCGATATTTTAGCGTTTGTGTACCGTAGTTCGTACGCACTAGTTCTTTTCTACAGGTCATATGCCGAAGGTTATGGTCGTGGTCTCTAAAGAAGAAAGTTTGCGAGAACCCAGCCGGGTCCATTTTTATTTGATCATATATTTTCAAAGCTACTCTTTTGTTCATGATATTCGTGATAGTTAATATCTGATGTTTTTCGAAAAGTGGGGCTGAGGGGGCTCTATATGGAGAGTTTTCTATTAATCGTATGACTCGTTTTTGTAGTATAAGCAGGTTTTCCATGTTTGCTTTTGTCGTAGTTCCCCATACAAGAATACAATATTGCAAACGAGAAAAAACTAGACTATAATACAACTGCTTTTTTAACCACATTGGTAGTAAGTTCTTTACTTTGAAGATAATTCCAATTGATCTGGAAATAACTGTTCGTATTTTTTCTATGTGCCCGCGTCTGTTAGTTCTTCGCGCCAAGGCACGCGCGCACATTCACGCAGCTTCAACTGCAAAAACTCCTCCTTCACGCGCAGGGCGCGCGATCCCATTGGTCGAGCGCGGAAACCGCCTTCTAGAACAATCTAGGTCATTCGCGCCACGCGGAGTCATCGGCGCAAGAGCGAAAGGGAGAGAGTATCACTTTAGCGCGGACAAGGTTACCCTCTCTTCGTCGACAACGAGCAGGAACTACTGTGACATTCTAGAAAAAATTGACACCGCGCGCGGCCATGCCTCCATTGGCGCCGCGCCGGCGAGCTGAGTGGAAAGTTACGCAAACCCCGGGGTTCCTTCCCCGCTGTTTTTTGTTTTATTTTACCGCGCGCGGGCGCGATTGCTTAGGCGCAGCGCCGGTTTTTTTCGAAAATGCGCCGAATTTTGTGACAGCTCGCATGTCGCCTTCTTTTTCAAAGGCATGAAATTTTTGATGCAGTGCATCACATGCTCTTTAAATTGTACCCACAAGGCGTCAACAGTGGCAGTACTCTCAACATACAAATCATAAAAATCATTAAATTCATGCATAAGATAAGTCATAACCGCCGCATCGCTCGCTCTGTTAAATGCGCGCACGAATTCCGTCTGGCCTCGCTAGCGATCCAAGATTGGAAAGTTCAGCGTACATAGTAGCCTTTCATGGTCAGAAATTTACTTCAACTTTACAATAATCAATTTTAAGGTGGTTACTAACAAACACCAAGTCTAGTATAGAATTGGATGTTCCTTGCGGACGAGTAGGCTCACTAAAAATTTGTACATGTTCTAAAGTAAACAGGATACGATACATGGCATTACTTGTTGCATCAGTTGAACATAAGGTATTCCGGTTAACAAGCGGACAATTGACGTCGCCAGCTAATGTGATCATAGAGCCATATACATATTTATACATGTAATCGAACAGACGATCCAGATACACAGTTTGAGCATTTTCTGGCCTGTACACCACGCCCAAGTTAACAGATTTGCATTTCAGGTGAACTTTGCACCAAACGGATTCTACACCGTAATGTCGGGCATTTGCGTGTAGGGTAGCTAGATCAATTTTTAAGACCAAGGCCACTCCCCCGCCCCTAGTTTCCCTCTCTTTGCGAATGATGACATAGCCCGGGGGAACGATTTCATGATCTTGAATTCCCGTGTGCAGCCAAGTCTCAGTAATCACAACATTATCAGGGTTAAAGACGAGAAGGATAGCTTCTAAGTGGTCGATCTTATTTAGAAGGCTGCGTGCGTTTATATTTAATAGGGTTATCGGCGGCTGCGTGTTCCTTTTGGTAGATTGCATTTTTTTTAATACTTTCTGCTCCTCACTTTTTCCTATTTCGACCAAGTCGTTTAGGTCTTCATCCCGTTTGAAAAGCTGGCCATTGATGCTTACTTTGTCGTACACTAAGAGACCTTCTCCTTTCTGTCAAGGTTTGTTTTCGTTTTGTCCCACAGTTTCTATCTTATTTCCCTGAGAGGACGTGAAAAGACTTCGCTGTTAGAGTATCCTGCATTCTTTGGTTGTGAGCAGCATTTGGAGATCACCTTATCACGATAGTCCAAAAGTTTCAATATCACTGGCCTGTTTGTTGTTCTGTCATTTCGCATTCGCCCCAGACGATGAATGATTTCAATGCCTTCGACTTCAGTGTGTAGTATATCTTGAAAGATGTTTCTAGTTACAGACTCACGGAGAATTTCAGTGGATGCATTCTCTTCTTCATCCAACCCATAGATAACGAGGTTCGACCTGCGACTTCTATTTTCGAGTTCTTCAACCTTTCTTGCCAGAAAGGACATATTCTGTTCGAGTGCACCTATTTTTTCATTACTTTCAGCAATAATGTCTAGGGAGCCCGTCTCAATTTCGGCTGCCTTGCTTCAGAATAGTGCACCGATATTACACGGGACGAACCACAAAGCGTTCTCAGAGTGAAGGTTTGACGCAGCTGTGCTAAAAAATGCGTGGCTGTTTTAAATAGCGGCATGTTATTGTGCACAACCTGCAAGTATGCATGGCGGATACTATATGTCTGGTAAAGGTGTCCAGTTTTCCGCTTCATTTAAAACACTCAAACGGACATTTTGGTTTTCCGCAATTTAATTTAAAATTTTTTAGTTAACGTCGAACTTTTTGACCGATGTGTGGCAAGATTTGTTTCCAGGTCTGGACATAACCTTAAAGTGCCTGTCAGTGCTCTCCAGCTCTGTCATTCATATTCTCCTAGCGATTTCACGCATGTGGTCCGGACCTGCGGCCGTGTATTCCTTGATAACTATTCTACAGTTCACGGTCAGTTGACAATAAATTTTATTCTCATCTAGTTTTGCTCCGAACCTTCTGCGTTGAGTGCTTATACGGGCGTTCAACCATGGGTCATTCCTCTCTAGGCCCTGAGTTATGTCCCCAGCAAATTGGAGGCTACTCAAACCGTCATGATTGAACTCTATCTCCTGCCCTTATCCGAATCCATCGCTCGGAAGCCATCTCGCAAGCGCGATGGACCGCTACGAAAAACATAGCGTCGCGTCGATCTACTTTTAATTCGTGTTCTTCAATTTTATGAAGATAATGAAGTTTATTCAACGAGGGCCAGCTCTGTTGAACTACGCTTTAATACGCTTGAACAGCGTCTCAATATGTTGGTGACCCTCTCGTGATGTAGTTCCTTGTGAAGTGGTTTCCATTGACGTCAGCTCGGTCGAGATTATGAAAAGCAAGGAAATATGCTTCAATAACAGTAGACATAATCGTTACAAGAATACAGGTGTTAACAAGACCGAAATCAGTTAATTACATGTGAAAAAAGAGCCTCGTTCGGTTTTTATAAGAAGCCGGGACGTCACGGGAGTCATTTTTGGTCGCACAGGCTACTTTTTGCTCCGTACGCGAAAAAAGGTTGACGATAAGCGGATTACAGAAAACGTATTGCCTTTCACCGCCGTAATCTAGCAAAGAGGCAGCGGCCGCTTGGGCGTTGGTGAAAACTCTATTGTGTAGAATACTACGAACGTAGAAACTACAAGCTAATGCAACATGCAGCGAGACACAGGACAAAGACACTAAGCAGGTACCAACTCGTCTCTTACCCACCAGAAAGGAGCGCAGTGTGAAAAGATCGGGAGAGGAGCGTCCATAAGAGCAGCACGTTCCGAAGGGATGCATTCTAAGGGCATTCCAAGTCAGCATGTCAGCAATAGGAGAGGAGTTTTTTAGAAGCAAGGAAGGGCGCACTTCTCATTCATGATTTTTCTCTCCTCCTAAAGCCGCTCTTTTTCTTTTCCTTCTTGCTATACACGTTTCCGCATACCGCCATATTGCTGGCTGGCTGCTATTGGTATCTGACGCTAAAATTCATCGCACCTGCGCCTTAAGTTCCGGCGCTCTAACTTCCTCCATTCACCCCTCTGCACCGGTAGCCCGAACAATGAACAATCCACTCACCACGGAACGGCGAAGAAGGCCTCTTCCTCTTCTTGCCTCGACTCTGCTGCAGACAGCGCACGACGATCCGGAGTTTTTTCTTCTCGAGAATTGGAGGTGTCGTTTGGGTTGGAGACCTTTTAGGTGGAAAAAAAGCTTTCCGGAAAAGATGCCTTACTGGTATCCACAAGTGGTCAGTTGAAAACTCGCAGAATAGTAGCACCCACTGTAATATAGCACATATTTTGCAAACGAAAACCCTTGTTCACTTTTCCGCATTCTTGTTCGAAAAGAAAGAGCGAAGATGCTTTCTTATCTGTATGAGAGGGAAGTTGCTGAAAGGACACAATGAATAGCCAAAAGTTCCAGTGAATCCTAAATTTCTACTGACTCTCTGTCACAAAATTCGGAGCATATTAGAAAGAAAGGGTGCAGCGCGTAAGCAATCGATCCCGCGCGCTGTAAAATAAGACAAAAAAAACAGCGGGGAAGGACCCCCAGAGAGTGCGTAGCTTTGCTCGTACTGCTGCTACTCAGCTCAACGGCGTGGCGCCGAGGGAGGCATGGCCGCGCGCGGCGTAAATTTCTCTAGAATGTCGGAGAAGTTTATGCTCGTTGTCGACGGAAAGAGGGAACCTTGTTCGCGCTAAAATAATACACTCCCCCTTCGCTCCTGCGCCGATGACTCAGCGTGGCGAGAATGACCTAGATTTTTCTCGACGGTGATTCCCGCGCTCGACCAATGGGGACGCGCGCCCGGCGCGAGAAGGTGAAGTAGTTCGTGCAGATGAAGCTGCGTGTATGTGCGCGCCTGCCTTGACGCGAAGAACAAAGAGACGCGGGCTGCGCCTATAAATAAGGGGCTGCAACCACTGTGTGTCAGCCCGAGCCGCCGTTTAAGCTTCAGAGAAGCGCGCCCGCTCAACTGCCGGGAGAACACCACTCGTCTAGCCAGGCCCAGCGAGGCAGTGTGCGGCAACCTGCGGGACGGCCTCGTGGAGCTCCTCAGGTCGTCGGACTGTCGCAGTGCCCGGTGAACAAATCGTGTTTTGTTTGTTTGTCTCTGTATGTGTTAGTGCACTTTAGGTGCAAAGGTTCTGTTAAATTGTAACCTCTCTCGACTGTTACTTTGCATGAGTTGCTCTGTATTTGTAAATCACTTTGTATCTTCTCGTACGAGTGATAGTAAAATCCTTTGTATCGTCTCTTCGCTGGATTAACTTTGGTTTGTTTTGTGAACCTTTAGCTCCGACCCATTCCCTGGCTTGCGACCGGCGAAAGCTGGGCACAAAACGACCAACCCCCTTGTCGCTTGGTAGCTGGTCTCCGGCTGAGCGTGCCATGCTGAGTCGAGGGCAACTTCTTTGTGACCGAGACCGCTACCCCCACATGCTCTAACGGACCGCACGCAAACGTGCACGAAGTGGTGACATATTCTGGCGTCCACGACAGGACGTTTGGTGCTTTGTAAGCGCAGAAAACGGAGAAAGATTCCGAAGGTGTTTACGAAGTGGTCGTTATCAAGTGTTTAGCAGCAGAGCGATATTGTGAGGTGCAGCGCAGAGGCGGTTGGATACGGTTCCCCGAGTTGAGCTATAATTGAGGCTTGAAAAGCTGGGATTCCAAAATGGATCCATGAGATATTGTTGAGTTGGGTCGTCAGCTGGGCCTGGAAGAATCCGAGATTGCGGATTGGGTGAACCAGGAAATAGAAGGGAGAGAGAGAGAACGAAATGAAAAAGAGAGACAGAGAGAGATGGTTAGAGAAGCCACCGAGAGAGAGAGAGAAATGGCTCCAGTAGCTAAGAGCGCGCAAGAAGAAGCGCACAAAGAAAGGAAGAGAGCGCTTTATGGTGCTGAGGAAAGGAAAATTTCCCGAAGAGAGGCAGTGAAATTCTATGTGAAACCAGGAAGTGAATTTAAACGAAGTAAAGAGATTCCCGTTAGGAGGGATAATGATGAGAGAAGTGAGAGCTAGCTTCAGCTCAGAGCTCAAGCCAAAAGAATGGCCTGAAACGGAAGAGTGCCAGAGCCCCTGCCGAAGTACTACTGGTGCAAGAAGGTAGGCCACTATGCCTCGGATTGCCATAGCAACGCAGCCAGCAAAAGAATGGCTGTTTCTTTCAAGTGTGGAGATAAGGGACACAAAGCTTCGGCCTGTCCAAGTCTAGGGAAACTATTCCAAAAGGTATCGCATGCCCGTGCCTCTTCGTACGACTGAGGGGGGAAAGTGTTAGTGCCGACCGCGTAGAACAGGTGTACTGGGAGAAACCGCCAGTGTTATACACATTTACGTGCGTCAAATCAAGGTCTCCAACTGAGGAAAGGCCGGTTCTCACCGGAAAAATTAAGAGAAAATCGGTTTCTGTTCTGAGAACCACAGGAAGCACCGGTGTTTTCATCAAACGAGAATTGGTTTCCAATGAAGAACTTACTGAAGAGATGAGCGCTGTGTATTTCGTGGGTGGTTCCGCTAAACTGTTACCTGAAGCCAGAGTGCACGTGATAACTTCGTACTTCGCCGGAGAAGTTACAGCGCTATGCATGGAGTTCCCACTGTATAACGTCATCCTTTGTAACATCAAGGGCGCGAGATCGCCGAACGGCCCAGAGATATGGGCCAGCGGCGTGGTGGACGAAACTCACTCCCAGAATGGAAGAAAGGTCTCCAGAGAAGAGGTCTACACTAGAAGCGGTGACGAAAGCACAAGTGAAGGCTGAGAACACGGAGTCCTATTTGTTAGCCCCTGGCGAGAACATATGCAGGAATAACGACCTTGATCCTCCAGGAGACAAAAAAGATGCTGTAGCTAACTCCACAGGTCACAGTTTGGTTGAACAGCGAGTTCCTGCTGCCGAAATTAGAGATTGAAGACCAGACCAGAGTATCACTTCCTGAGGAAAGTGATATTGTAGCTACTACCGAAGTAGTAGGCCCTGAAGAGAAGGCCAGCCTGGCGGTTTAGTCAGAGGGCACCTTAGGGCAGTGGCCTGAAGATGGGGAAGAAAGCAAGACGTCCACAGAGAAGTCAGTATACCGCACTCCTGAGTGTTGCAGTAGTGACTGGTAAAAAGAACGGTCAAATGTCAAGGAGTGCGAAAGCTCCGACGCACTTGCAGCTGACGAGAGCACCCTCAGGGAAGAACCGGAATCTGTTCCGAGTAAACCCTCGAGCAGCGAGGAGGCCATTCCCGATGAGGAAATCGAGGTAAATGCTTCCTGTGGTGAAGCGGAATGTGCATTAGAAGGAAAGCCTTTTTTGTGACTTCATTGAAAGTGGCCATCTGAAGGAAGGAATTGAAGAAGAATTGAGTGCAAGTGAGGAGAATGCGTCTGAACCCGCCGCGGTGGCTCAGTTGTTAGGGCGCTCGACTACTGATTCGGAGTTCCCGGGTTCGAACCCGACCGCGGCGGCTGCGTTTTTACGGAGGAAAAACGCTAAGGCGCCCGTGTGCTGTGCGATGTCAGTTCACGTTAAAGATCCCAAGGTGGTCGAAATTATTCCGGAGCCCACCACTACGGCACCTCAATCTTCCTTTCTTCGTTCAATCCCTCCCTTATCCCTTCCCTTACGGCACAGTTCAGGTGTCCAACGATATATGAGACACAAACTGCGCCATTTCCTTTCCCCAAAAACCAATCATTATTATTATTATTATTAATGCGTCTCCAACCTCTGGTGAGCCGTGCCTTCAGCACGCTAACCGAGGCAAGGTCAGAAAAAAGACCACAAAGGAAACGTCTAGCTGAGAAGAAAGTTCTTTGCACTTTGTTTATTTCGCTTTTTGCCATTACAGAAAGCGTGGGTGACGAAATAAAAGCGGTTCACAATAACCGCTTGACGGGCTTCGTCACCCGAAAAAGTCGACGATGACAGCAGTGGCAGTTCTTGCGGCATACAAATAACAATTCACATCTCAAACAAAACAGATTGTGCTATAATGCAGGTAGGGGGTTAGATATATTAAACAATGACAAGGAAAAAAAAAAACGGTCGACATATGTATTTCAGTACTAATACAACCTAATCAATAAAAGTTTCACGAAGTGCAGGAAAAGACATTGTGTTTATATTGTTATAAAGAGAAGAGTTCAAACATCTTCGTAGTATATATTTCAGCATAGCAAAACCATAGTTTGTTCTACATCTGGGTACCGAAAACATTTCAGCGTTTCTAGTGGTATACGGCGTGTTGTGTGGTACCAGCTGCACAATACGGGACAAGAAGGGGTCATCTCTTGCAGTCTGTTTTTTTATAAAAACAGGCAAACCTGTACTCAAACAACCTAGGAACTGGAATTATTTTGTATTTTATTCGAATGGGGCGAGTTGGGGCGTAATAGCAGGAATTTGTAATGACTCGTAGCATTTTCCTCTGTTGAAAAAAAAGTTTTTGCAAATTGGACACTGTAGTATTTCCCCATACCAAATAGCAGTACCCTAAGTATGAAAAAAAGAATGCATAGTAAAGGTCAAGTTTTGTCTTTGTAGGTAAGATATATTTATGGTGAGAGACGATACCTATGAATTTAGAGAGCTTGATGCAGACCTTGTTTATGTGAGCATCCCATGACATTGACGGGGTAAAGTCTACGCCAAGTGATGTGAATGATTCAACATATTCAATTTGTGCGCCACTGAAAAAGATAGGCGGTGCATTCTCTACCAACTTGCCCTTAGCATGAAATATTATCGCCTTTGTTTTTTCCTTATTTACTGTCAAGGAGTTTGAGGATGACCATTCCTTCAGAGTAGTCAATACTAAGTTCGCTGAATTGTTTAATTGATTAATGTCAGTGGAGGAACAGAACAAAGTGGTGTCATCGGCATAAATAGTAAATTTTATCGCGTTGCTTATATTATTGATGTCATTTATATATAAGTTAAAAAGTATAGGACCCAGGAGACTACCCTGTGGCGCTCCATTTGAAATTTGTAGGACATCAGAGCGGCAGTTATTGGTGACAACATATTGTGAACACGAGGACATATATGACTTTGAAAGGTTGAGGGCATGGCCACGTATACCATAATGTTCAAGTTTTGCAAAGAGGGTGTTATGATTGAGGGTATCAAACGCCTTGCCGAAATCTACGAAGATTCCGTGAGTGAGCTTCTGGGATTCAACATTACCTAATATATATTCTTTTTGATCAAGTAATGCATGTTCTGTTGATCTGTTCTTGGTAAACCTGTATTGGCAGTCATTTATAATAGAGTGCTTTAGAAGAAAATTATGAGTTCGATGATGAATTACGCGTTCTAGCCCCTTGGAGAAGAAAGGTAAGACCGATATAGGCCTGTAATTACTTAAATTCTTTCTATCCCCCTTTTTGAAGATTACTGCCACCCTAGCAAGTTTCATATCAGCAGGAAAGTGGGCTGTAGTGAGCGCCGTGTTATATATATGCGTTAAGCAGGGAACTATTGAAGGCAGGACACACTTTATTGGGCGACTCTGGAGATCGCAAGAGTCTAAGCTTGTCGTGTCTCTCAAGTATTTTAAAATAGAGCACACTTCATTTTCATCTGTAGGTTCAAAGAAGAGGGATTGTGAAAGTTTATCACCCAGAAATTTTGAGAAGTCAGGGCTGTGATACCGACTGCAACGGTAGTAAAAAAATTATTAAAAGCACCAGCCAAACGAGACCCACTCAGGTTAGTTCCATCAACTACTAAACTTGTCATGTTATTTGGATGTGTAATTCTATTCAGAAATAGATTAAGGCGCTTCCATTTTTCTTTAGGGCGATTGGAGAGTTCCTTACCAAAAAGGTTATTGTGGTAAGTGGTCCTAGCTGTTTTGAGTTCTTTGTTCAACGAGTTCCGAAATGCTTTAAAACAGGGCAATAGTGAAGTATCCCCAGTTCTAATAAATTCAGCAAACATCCTGTGCCTCTTTTTTACAAATCTTATAAGTCTAGGGGGCATCCATGGTTTGCGAGCGTTTTTCGGCAGTTTTACTTCAACAGTAGGAAAACATTCGTGATAGATTGGTAAAAAGATTCGCAAGAAAGCTGTGTAGGCAGCATCAGAGTCGGTGCTTAGGAAAACAGGTTCCCAGTCTACTAGCTCTATGCGACTTCTAAATGTGTCAAGGTTTTTCTGGGAAATACACTGCCGACGTGGATTAAAGGTTTGTGTTGGGAGGGGTTTAGTCTGAACGCGCAGAAAAATAGGCAGATGATCACTGATGTCTACTGCAAAACGCCCTGCGGTGAGAGGCACGTCATAATTTGTGATGAAAAGGTCGATAATGGTATTTGAAGTGGAAGTTATGCGTGTTGGGCTATTTATAACGTTCTGGAAGCTAGCGGCTTGAAGCAATGTTGTGAATTCTTGTTGTGCAGGACTGCTAACACCCATGTCTATAATAAAATCACCTCCTATTCAAGATAAGAAATTATCTGACAAAAAAGTGATTTCTTTTTCAAAAACACGAAGGAACTCATTCATATTGCCTTGTGGTGGGCGGTAAACGACGGTAAGTGATTGACGGCTACATTGAACTGTAAGCATTTCAATATTGTCGTCGCTCAGACTGTGTTCCGATAAGATATGGCACGAACAGCTTTCTTTTACTAGAAGGGTGACGCCCCCACCACGTTTTGAGCTTCGGTTAAGAAAGAATGTATTATAGCCTGGAAATCGAATAACGTCACTATCGAAGCGATACCATGTTTCAGATGGCATGATTACGTCGAATGTACACTGAAAGCTTGACAAAAAACTGTTCAAGTGATCCGTCTTATTTAAGGCACACTGCATGTTCAAGTGTAGCATTTGCAAACATTTGCCACATTTATTGTTTCTTAGGGAGCAGTTGAACTCCCATGGTGTGAAAAGGGGCGTTTCTTCCATATTAGTCTAAAAAACGGAAAAAGATGCATCTGCTGATCGACCAGTTACTATTCCATTTCTGGCAAATCATCGTGCAGATACAGGCGAATGACGTTGGATCCATCAGTTTTGCGTGCGTAAATAGCCCCATTTCTTGTCCACACGTACTTCCAGTCAACTTCTTTTTTCTTTGCTAATGCAGCTCCAAGAAGTTTTTTGTTTTCGGGTGTTAGGTGTTCGTTGACATAGATTGAAGCCGTGCCTTCCAGTCCAACATCATCGAAAGTAAGCCGCATCTTTTTTGATTTCTGCAGCATATCATCACGCTTGGCTTTGGATTTGAACCTAACAACAATGTTAGATTTGCCGGAGTTGCGAGTGGGAATGCGACGGCAGGCCTCGACATCCTAGTCTGTGACTGGTTCTTTGACTGCATCACCAAGTTTTGACAGAATCATAGTCACATTTTCTTAATCATTCTCTGGGACAACTTGAATTTCGATATTGTGGTTTCTAGAGTCTTGTTCACATTGAACAAGCCGGATCTCAAGGTCTCGAGACTTTTTTTCTAAGAAAGCACATCGGGAGTTGAGCTCCTGATTTTCAATCATTAGTTTCGAATTTTTCTCAAGTTCTAGCTGCAATTTTTTCTCTTGTTCCTCTATGTCCTTCTGCGTATACTCAATGCTGTGAGTCAGTTCCATCTGCTCCTTTTTGACTTCGCGCACTTCGTTCCGCAGGCCGCGTTCGGAAGATTCAAGTAACGTCTTCACCTCTCTTTGAAATTCCTCCTTTAGCTTCACGAACTCATTACGGAATTCCTCTTTTAATTTTGCAATATCCTTAGTCATTCTAGCACACACACACCCGCACACACAAATACTCGTATAATTGTGCTTGGCAGCAGCGATGACAATGAAAGGGGTCAGGAAAGTTTGCTTTTACGAGCACTAACCTGCAGAAGGAAGCAGGGGAGCGTGTTAGGCATGTCTCGCAAGTTGTCGTCGCTGCTGCCAAGTGACCAGGCCAGGAAGTGAATGCCTCTTATATAGCAAGCGGCGCTCCACCGGAAACCAGGACTGAAGACCAAGTGCGCTGCTGACGAGTATCGCCTCCTGACGCCTGTTGTCGTTGATTCCGTGGTTGACCGTGCTGATGAAGCGCGATAGTACGCCGGCGTACGTCGGGCGGCTCGTGCACCTGGCAAAAGTGATCTGCAGAAGGAAGCAGGGGAGCGCGTTAGGGGTGTCTCGCAAGCTGTCGTCGCTGCTGCCAAGTGACCAGGCCAGGAAGTGAATGCCTCTTATATAGCAAGCGGCGCTCCACCGGAAACCAGGACTGAAGACCACGTGCGCTGCTGACGAGTATCGCCTCCTGACGCCAGTTGTCGTTGATTCCGTGGTTGATCGGGCTGATGAAGCGCGATAGTACGCCGGCGTACGTCGGGCGGCTCGTGCACATGGCAAAAGTGATCTGCAGAAGGAAGCAGGGGAGCGCGTTAGGCGTGTCTCGCAAGCTATCGTCGCTGCTACCAAGTCATCGAAGAACAAAAGAGGACGGAACCAGTGGCTTCATCGCGAGAACTAATCTCGAATGATGCAAATGAAAATGAACCGGGCGTGCCCCGTAGAAAAATACGGAAGAAAGCAAAAAGAAAAGGAAGCTAGTCAGACACCACCGAAGCGGGTGAACCCGAACAGCAGAAGCCCTGGAGAAAATTCAAGATGAAACTGGGAAGAAAGACAGCTAAGCTGAGGACAGCTGTGTCGGCTGCAAGAGAGCTGCACGAACATCTCAACAGAGTGAGAAAAAAGTTCAGACGAACGAGCCCGGCGGTTAGCAAGGACTCGCTCTGGAGGCGCAAGCGCAAACACAAGAGCGCACTCCGAGAAGAAACACGAAAAGTGGAGCCGTCATGCGCGAACTGGCGAAAAATCGTTTCTCAACAGACGCGCTAGCCGCAGGAAAAGAGGAAGGGCTCATTATATGAGCAAAAACACACAGAGGAGTACGAGTAGAAAGCGGAGTCAGAACCGCGTTCGGAAGAGAAGCCTCAGTAAAAGGCGGAAGAAGAGTAGAGCTCACGACAGGAGGAACGGCCAGAGTCGTGTGCGAAAGAGAATCAAAAGCGCGACCGAAAACTTGAGGGGATCACTCCTGTACCAAGCCCACTGTGTAGGCCGAATCTGGAACTATAGGCGCAAGCATGCGTCAAACTTGAATGCTCCCTGTTTGTGTTGTGTTAAGGTGTTGCCGTGTGGCGGCTTGTACTGAATTTTGCAATTGTCACGTGTTGTGTGCGTGCAGACATCATTCCATTGATGTGTGTATTTTGGCATTCGCAATTGAGTCTGTGAGCGCAAGCATGTGCGCGTGCGCGCGAATTTGTTTTGTGAATATTGTTGCACAATATTCTTAAAGGAAGGGGTAGTGTCGCAAAATTCGGCGCATATTAGGAAGAAAGGGCGTAGCGCGTAGGCAATTGCGCCCGCGCGCTGTAAAATAAGACAAGAAAAAAAAAACAGCGGGGCAGGACCCCCGGAGTGTGTGTAGCTTTGCGCGTACTGCTGCCACTCTGCTCGCCGGCGCGGCGCCGAGGGAGGCATGGCCGCGTGCGGCGTCGATTTCATTAAAATGTCGGAGAAGTTTCTGTTCGTTGTCGACAGAAACGGGGTAACGTTGTCCGCGCTAAAGTGCTACCCTCCCCCCTTCGCTCCTGCGCCGATGACTTAGCGTGGCAAGAATGACCTAGATTTTTCTGGACGGTGATTTCCGCGCTCGAACAATGGGGTCGCGCGCCAGGCGCGAGAAGGAGGAGGAGTTTGTGCAGTTGAAGCTGCGTGTATGTGTGCGCCTGCCTTGGCACGAAGAACAAACAGACGCGGCCTGCGCCTATACGAGAGCGAGTTGACGGGCTAGTTGGTATTGCATGGTGTAGGAACAGCGCTAAAAAAAGGACAGAAGTCAAACATGGAAGCACAGGGACGGGCACTGCTTGCGCCCACTTGCCCACGTGGACAACTTGCGGGACGGCCCCGCCGAGCTCCTCAGGTCGTCGGACTGTCGCAGGGACAGCGCCCGTCCCTGTGCTTCCATGTTTCACTTCTGTTTTGTTTTTAGCGCTGTTCCTACACGCTGCGCCTATAAATTAGGGGCTGCAACCGCTCGAGCCACCGTTTAAGCTTCCGAGAAGCGTGCCCGCTCGAATACCGAGAGAAAACCACTCGGCTAGCCCGGACCAGCGAGGCAACGTGCGCCAACTTGCGGGACGGCCCCGCCGAGCTCCTCAGGTCGTCGGACTGTCGCAGTGCCCGGTGAACAAATCGTGTTTTGTTTGTCTCTCTATATGTTTGTGCACTTCAGGTGCAAAGGTTCTGTTAAATTTTAATCTCTCGATTGTTACTTTGCATGAGTTGCTTTGTATTTGTAGGTCACTTTGTATCTGCTCGTACGAGTGATTGTGAAATCCTTTGTATCGTCTTTTCGCTGGATAAACTTTGGTTTATTTTGTGAACCTTTGGCTCCAACCTATTCTCTGGCTTGCGACCGGCGAAAGCTGGGCACAAGTCGACCAACCCCATTGTCACTTGGTAGCTGGTCTCCGGCTGAGCTTGCCATGCTGAGTCGAGGGCATCTCCCTTGTGACCGAGACCGCTACCCCCACACGCTCTAAGGGTGTCTGGGAGCGCACGCAACAGTGCACGAAGTGGTGACACTCTCCTCGTCCTCCTGTTCGCTTCCTGTACTAGCCCTGGTCTCTAGCTTATCCACAATAAATACCCGCTCTCTCTCCTTTTCTGCGCAGAGCATGGCTGCGAACGCGAGGAACAGGTCAAGATAGGTACAGTGGTGCACCATAGTACCCTGCGGCAGCTGCCCTTTACACTCGATCTCGAAAGTTGGTGGTAACCTTTGGGGCTTCAGGTTCACTGAGATTAAGGGGCATCACTCTCTTCTTTTATAAAAAGAATAGAATGGAAGGCGATTGACTCACCTTCCCTCTGTTGGCACAGCAGGAAATTAAAAGGCTGTCGGTGAAGGAGAATTATCTGTTTCAACTTTCAAAATTCCAGAAAAACTGACCAACAAGAAGTTACTTTCCGACAAACACCCTCGTTCACAGATTGGTTTTCACTTCCTGCTCTACCCATAACCGGGGTTAGCGTGAAGAGAGGTGAGGCAGTCGCCCACCATTGTAATCATTTCAGAAATGGAGAGGGGTATTCACCTTAATCTGTGCAAACCTGAACTCAAGATGGCCATTCCCATCAATGTTTGGAAAACGAAAAAACGTCGGCCCGACGAGAGGCAGAACCGGTCCGGCCGGGCCAGCGAAGGCTGACGCGCTCGGAGCGGAATTGACACATGTTCCTAGTTGCCGCTGGTGTGGTCGAGGTGCGCCGAAGCCGCCGAACGCGTCGACGTCAAGCGCCGTTGGAGTCTAGAGGGTCTCGCTGTGGCCAATGTGACGTCGCCTTGCCGCGCGTGCGCGTTACGTCGGAGTATAGACGCGTCCCACGTGCTACCGCGAGTGTCCAGCTTTACATCGCTGAGGGTGCTCACCGCTGAAGATCAACTTGCTTCAAGGATGCGTTCATGCAACTGCCCTCATCCGACGTGTTTTAGAAACAACGTTGTTCACGGCACCACCTTAATGCTGTAATTAAAATAATGTGCCACCTCGTATTTGAGAAATGAAGAAATACAGAACAGCTTGATCCGTGCAAGTTATGGTCTGCAACTGTGGGAGGATATAAACTGCAAAGCATTCATAAAGCGCTTTTTCTTTTTAGAAGGCACCATTCTCAAACTTCCACATAGAAAAGAGATACCTTTTTGATCAACTAGAACTGCCGCGGTTCAGAGTTTGCTTCTTAAGAAAAAGAAAACTGTGCGTTTTTCAGTTAAAAAAACCTGCTAGCATGGAGATATTGCGCAAGTGGAAACAATGCCGCAGTATTCCTTTTGCCTCCAACATTTCAGTCACTGAACACAAAGTTCCCTCTAGGGGAAATCCCGGAGAGCATTTTTTCCGCCATATTTGGCATAAAAAACCCAACGCAGTTCTCAACACTGACAAAAAGAGAAAAGGTGCAATTTAACGAAACAGACTAAACGTCTCACAGCTGGTATTTCAAGGGTGCCAAGTTGTTCCATGCATGCCGAGAAGGGGAAAAATTCGAAGTTACCGCTTCTTTACCCCTTTATTATACCTTTCCTTAGAGTGCAGTGTCAGTGCATGCACGACATGTTAAAGGGCATCAGGTGGCCGAATTTATTCCGAAGCCCTCCATTGCAAGACGTCTTCCTTCCTTTCTTCTCTTAGTCCCTCCTTTATCTCTTCTTTTACGGCGCGGATCAGGTCTCCGCCGAGATGTGAGGGATACTGCGCCATTTCCTTTCCCCACAGCCAATTTTTATATGTTTATGGGGGTGTAACATCCCAAAGCGACACAGGTTATAATGGGGCGCCGTAGTGCTGGGCTCCGGGAATTTCGGCCACCTGGTTTTTAACGAGCACTGACATCGCACAGGACACGGGCCTCTTGAGTTCCGCCTCCATCGAAATTCCACCGCCTCGCCCGGATTGAACCCGCGTCTTTCGGGTCAGCAGCCGAGCGTCGTAACCGCTGAGCCACCACGGCGGCTGATGGATTGGATTGTAAAACATTTATTCCTTCGAGACCAGCTGGCAGGAGACACTTACTAGATGGCCTTTAGTGAATGTCTGGCGGCGGCCTCATTGGCCTGCTCGATTGCCCGTCCAGGGATCCGAGCTGGGGTCCGAGCCCGATCTTCGGGTCCGAGCTGACGAGCACGGCCTCCCACCGCTCGGGAGAAGAGAGCTTTATCAACGCCGCCGAAGATGGATAACTTGCCCAGTTCCACTGAATGTTGTATGTGGCCATTTCACCTCACTTATGGCAGTTTGGGTCGTACAGGCCAGGGTACATGAGGGCAAGCATTGTCGGATTCAGAAAGTAGAGTGTTTGCAGTCGGCGCCAGGTAACGTCTTGTGCTTTTGTTAACGATTTGTGGGGAGGAGGATATGTGCGCCTCTCCAGCCTAAAGTGATGGGTGATGTTATGAAATGAGATCAACCCATCCTCGTGAAATTCGGGTAGCAGGGCGCGCTCTCTCACCCGAATGCCATAGCATATCCTCTCCGACGACACTCTTGCCTGCTCCCTCAGTGGAGGAATGGGACAATCTTGGCCAGTTAAAGAAAATGCAAGGCAGCTGGCCCTCAACGCGCAAATTCTAAAGGTCGCCCCTGACAGGAGGCCACACTGCCTCGCCCTAACCCCAACTCCCAAAATACTCCCTTCCATTTTTTGGCAATAAAACTTGTAAACACCTTATTGTAGCAGAACGCAACGGCGGTAGCATCGCTTCTATTTTCGAACGAACTGTGGTTTGAAAACGGGCGAGAAGTGAGAAAATTTTTTCGCCGCTTCCATTCCTCAACTTTTTTGCGTAGTCCAGCGCTTCGGCATCGGGTCTCAGCATTTTCTGAACAGCATGGCATTCGAACAGAAGCCGTCTGGAAGGGTAGTTGCGGCAGCACAACGCTGCGGCAATGGAGTTCCACCATCATCTAGCGTTCCTAATATCAAATAGACAGAAAGAAAACGTCACCACGTGGCGCTTTCTTAGTAGTAGTAAGTGGTTTTATTAAAATAATAATAAAAAGGAAGGAAAATTTTTTGCTAGCCTCGGCATCTGCCATCGTACTGAAGCACCTGAGATGGGGCAGCGGAAATAAAGTATAACAGACAGAATGGAGAAATGAAATGAAAGAGTTGAGAGGACAGGAAGAGAGGACAGCGGGAGAGGTAATATACACAAACTATTTACACAATAAGAAATGTGTTCATGTTGTTCGCGTGATTAGTTCATGATAAAGCAATAAAAACACACGCGCACACATGCTGACTACAACCGGAGTGGGGCGTCCAGGTGTTAACTGTCCAAGGAGGAACTCACGGAGCGTTCGGTCACTGCGTGTAACTACCTGGCGGAGAGCAGACGAGTCGCCAAGACCGTCTGTTTGAGGAACGCGCAGAGGCTCACCAAGGTTCGCTCACGGGTGCCTGCTCTGCCCTCCGGCCACAATAGCGTCTTGAGGGAGTCTGGTACTATGCCCAGCGCCCTATAGTCCGCAAGCATATCGCGACGAGCATTCTTGAAGCTGGCGTTGCTGTGCACTTCCTGCGCTTCCTGTGAAAAAAGCGCAGGCTTTTTCTGTTCATGAGGTAGAATTCACCAGTGTTGCGTTCGCGTGTGTTTTTCTTTTTTATGAACTTAGTACAGGTGATTACCCATCCGATTCTTGGCCGAATCCCTCCCAGTGTGGGTATGTGTCGTCTTTTGATAGGCTAACAGCAACAACGTTGTGGTCGACAGCAGTGTTGAACCCAGCGTCGCCTCTGTCCTGAACACGAGGTAACGACAAGCGTTCAAGCGAAATATTTAACATACTCTTGCCGTCCGCGCTCATAAAGCGAAACGTGGCGACTGCAATGCCATTCTACTCGGAGCTGTCCTTGAATTTGACAGCCAGCAGTAAAGACAGATTGCAGTCACACGTGGCCATCGTATAGGGGGATACTGCAGTAACTTCGAACACACAGGGTTCTCTAAAGAACTTCGCGTATACATCGAAACGGGGTCGTCGCTGCCAGGATTCGGTCCCACGTCCTCTGGCTAAGGCACCGGACGCCTAATCAGAAAGGAACGCGCGGAACCTGCCTTACTTGAGGTCTGTGACGCATTTTGTTGCTCGCTTGCGAACGCCGCACCACCGACTCTACAAATAGCGCTCCACCAGAACCACCTGTGGGCGTTCCACAGGCATGCATTCCAGGCATGTTCCAGGGCTTCGGGTGGATAAATGGATGGATGGATAAAGCAGAACCAATCAAATCGGGCGGTGGCTCACGCCACTCACCCGCCACCCAGCCTTGACTCATGAGTTTTCACTCTTGTCTTGTTTCCAGCCACCATTAGGAGAACCTTTGCTTGGTTATTCGTACCCGTTTATAATCTATTTTTTTATCCTTCCCTCAAACCTCATTGAATTGATTTGGCTGTTGGGGAACGGAAACGGCGCAGTATGTCTCACATGTTGGCTGACACCTGAACCGCGCCATTGCTTTGAAGAAATGAGCCGATTTGAAGTGTAATAAGGCTATTGTATTTTTCATTTGCACCTACACTTGTTGGGAGTCTGTTTTTTCCAATTTTTGTTTTTTTTTCTAGAAGTGACTGGCTATAGTGCAAAGAACATTAAACTGCCGAGAAGTGGTCCCCTAATATGTCTGCTTGTTCCGCTATACAAATTTGTGTACCAGGCGTTGTTAAAAGAGGAAGCGTGAAGGGTGAGTAGGTGCCATTTAGTTTCAGAACTTGTTCCCACATTTTTTTTCATGTTGTTGAGCAGTTTATAGAAGAGACGTAAGCTTTCCAGGGTTATTTTTCGGCGTTGCACCGAATATATCTGGCTTGTGCCCTCGCCTTTTTGAAAAGGATAAGGTTTTTGTGCTTTCGGTATCAGCGAAAGACTTCCAAGGCTTTATTGGGCTGTTTTTTTGCATCCTTGCATTCACGTGTGTACCAAAATTTGTGGCCCTGGCGGACCACTCCTGAGGATATTATCATTGATAGGTGTGTGGCAGTAATAATGCTAGTTGTAAATATTTTATTGGTTTCGTTTATGCGGGGATTTTCTAAACCAATATTCTCTAAACTGGCCTTTTCTGTAAACAATTCTCAGTCAGATAAATGTAACTTCCGACGCCTTGGTTTGGTTGATATGACAGCCGGTGAGGATGACAGGCTTAATATGACCGGAAACCTATCGCTTCTATACAGGTTGTCAAGAATATTCCATTTAAAATGGATAAAAACACTTGGTGAAGAAAAAGATAAATCTAGGCAGCTCATTTTCCCCCTGCTTACAGAACAGTAGGAGTGTTAGCCTCTGTTCAGGAGGCACACAATGTTGCAGAGGATAAAATCTAAAATCTGGCATCTGATGTTCGTTGAGGCCCACCCCCCTACGGCTCCTGCGCGCCCTGGCCTGCTGCCTCGGAGGTACAGCGAGAGATCTTCGACATCGCGGGAAAGCGGAGCAAACCCCTCTGTGCTGTGCAGCAGCTGGCCAGAGCCGTGATACACGAGGAGCTACAGGACCATCTCCTCGTGTACACCGACGGCTCAGTGGCCCGCGACAGCTGCTCCCTTGCTGCAGCGGCTACCATCCCCGCCCTGCGACTGCACAGCCAGCAAAACGCAACCTTCCTGGGCTCCTCCACTAAGGCGGAGTTGATGGGAATTCGGCTCAGGCTGGACCTGCTGCTCACCCTCGGCCCTCCGCCGCGCAGGAGTGCTCTGCTGTGCGACTCCCGCGCCGCCCTCAGCCGCCTGCAATATAACGGCCGCGGTACCCCAGTAGTGCGGGAAATTCCCTCGCACATAGAGCGCCTCGCCCAGAGAGGATGTGCCGTGCGTGCACAGTGGGTGCCCGGTCACTGCGGCATCGCCGGCAACGAGGAAGCTGACGACCTCGCGACCGCTGCACACCAACTACCTGCCAGCGATCTTCCCCTTGCGCTGGAGGACGTGCGTGCGACCATCCGCGACCATCTCCGAAGGCAGCACCCCGAACCACGCATCACAGTAGGTGAGCGCATCGACAGTATCACCGGCTGTCGCGCATTTACACGGTCACAACGTGCAATGATCCTCCGCGCGCGCATTGGCTGCGTGTGGCCCGGGGAACGACGGGTGCGTCACGGAATCGCGACGATTGATGTGTGTGACGGATGCGGTGCAGTGGAAGCACTAGAACACCTGCTCCTTCACTGAGCCGCGTTCGACGATGCTCGTCGCTGTATGCTCGCGGCCTATAGGGCGCAGGGCATACTACCAGACTCCATCAAGACGCTATTGTGGCCGCAGGGCAGTGCGCGCACTCGTGAGCGAACTTTGGTGAGCCTCTGTGCATACCTCGAACACGCGGGCTTGAAGTCCCGTCTGTTCTCCGCCAGGTAGCTATTGGCAGTGACCGAACGCTCCGCGAGTTCTATCTTGACGAATAATAACTGGACGCCCCACTCCAGTTGTAGCCAACACAGTGCTGCGCGCGTGTGTTTTTAATTTCTCTAAAATGAGCTAATCACGCGCACAACCCGGACACATTTCTTATTGTTGTAAGACATAAAATTGGGCTTTCTGCCCCATCGGCCAGTGCCGGCGAAGAAGAGAAAGCAGAAGACGAAGCTGACGCAGTTCAGTTTGCGAAGAAGACGAAGCTGACGCTCTCGAACTCTTGGCTTGGAGCTACGCTGTGTCAACAAAGAGTTTGCCTGACCACATTTCTTGTGCGTCTGATTTGCGTCTTTACATTTGGTGGAGGTGCTGCCTGATCTCACCCTGGAGCTACAGACCTTACGGATCTACGGACCTGAAGATCTACATTCCTTACCAGCCTCTACCACGATGACTTGACACCCAGCCCCAGCATGGCTCCACTGTTCCCGCCGCCGTCGTCTTTTCCGGTCCCGTGCGTCAGTGCGACCCTGCGATCTTCAGCGGCACGGACGACTTCGACGTCGAAGACTGGCTTGCCTCCTATGAACGCGTAAGCGCCTATAATAAGTAGGACGACAGCGTCAAGGTGACAAACGTCATCTTTTATCTGACGGACGTCGCCAACTTGTGGTTTCGCAACCACGAAGAGGATTGTTCTACCTTGGCGGCCCTCAAAACCAGCCTTACCGATGTCTTCGGCCGCCCCGCTGTCCGAAAACGTCATGCCGAACAGTGGTTGCGCAGTCGGGCCTAGCAGAGCGGCGAGAATTTCGCAAGCTATATCGATGATGTCATTGATTTATGCAAGCGTCTGAATCCATCCATGAGCGACGCGGACGAAAGCAAACACATTCTTAAAGGAATTGAGGACGACGCATTTCAGATGTTAGTGTCCAAAAATCCTCAAACCATCTCCGACGTCGGTTCTTTGTGTCAAAGCTATGACGAGCTCCGGAAACAGCGTCTTGTCACCCGCCGTACCATTTGCCTGGACGATACCCTCTCGAGCTTGGCTGTCGGCGGTCCTGCTCACGATCAGTCGACCCTTCTTCAGCAGATCCAGCAGTTTGTGCGAGAGGAGGTCGCCCGCCAGCTATCGCTGGTTACCTGCCCACCCGCTCCAACGCCAACGCGGTTGCCTTCCATTCAGCGTGTCATCCAGGAGCAGGTTGCAGAGGTCCTGCCAGCCGCTAATCCACCTCCTGTAGTCATTGCACCGCTGACGTATGCTGAAGCTGTCGTCCGGCCACGACCTCAGCCGGTTGTTCCTGCCGATGCGCCACCTTGCACCGTCTTTCCTGACCCGCCGTTCGCTCCTACAATGCCTCACCGTCACCGGCCTTCGCCTTGCACCGCTCCACGCCCTCTGAATCCGTGGCGCACGCAAGATAACCGCCCGATTTGCTATACTTGCGGCCGCGCTGGTCATGTGGCCCGTTGGTGCCGCACCCGCGGATCCCGTTCTCACGACTACGGGAGAGCGCCGACGTACGACGTTCCCGTGCCCTCCGCATCTGACTCTTCTCATCTGCCCCAGCATCCCTCTACCTATCGCTCCGACTCCTACCACCGAACCCTCCGGTCGCCGTCTCCTCGCCGCCGTTCGGTCTCTCCTATGCGCCGCCGGTCGCCACCCCTTCAAGCGGAAAACTAGGCGCCGCAGTTCTGGAGGCAAGAACTGCGCCGTCACCGACCGTCTCGAGTCCTACTGCCGCTCCTGTGAACATTCTTGAAGTGCTGGTTGAAGATGTCCCTGTTCATGCGCTCATTTACACTGGTGCTGCTGTGTCCATCATTAGCCGCAACTTGTGCCGCAAACAAAAAAGTGACGACGCCGCTTTCTGAAATTTCCCTTCGAACCGCCAGCGCTGACCCCATTCGACCTCTCGCAGCGTGCACCGCTCGCCTCATCATCCAAGGCCTCTCCTACACCATTGAGTTCTTAGTTCTTGTCCGCTCCTCTCACGACATCATCCTCGGTTGTGACTTTCTGTCCGCGCATCACGCAATCATCGACTGTGCACGTGCTCAAATTGATTTGTCGCCGCTGTGTTATACTCTTGCGGACGCCTCCCCTGCTACTGCCGCGCATATTCTCGCCACTGACGACACCGACGCGTCGGCTTTCTCTTCTGTTCATGTGCCCCTTGCTTGTGCTGCACTCTCTGACGCTACTGTCATTTTTTCGCCCTCATCCCTTTGTGCGCACCCCAAATCTCTCATTCTCCAGCATGCTGCCCTCAAAATTTCTGGTGGTTGTAGCGCCCTGTACGTTGCGAACCCGTTGCCTATCCCGACCACTTTATTCCGGGGAGAATCGCTTGGCACGGTTGATGTCATCGATCTCGACGACCCTTCACCTGTTCCGAATGACCCTCCCGCATAAGACATCAATGCCCTCACTCCTCCCAACGTCGCAACCGATCAGACCTCACCGACCGGCTTGCCGATTCCGTCGATGCCGCTCTGCCACCTCTCGAACGCGCCCAGCTTGTCGCCTTGCTTCAGCGCTTCCGCGCGTCCCTCGATTCTCATCAGGACACCTTGGGTCGTGCAACAGCGGTTCGCCACCATATCGACACGAACACATCGACCTCTGCGCCAGCACCCTTACCGCGTCTCCTCCGCTGAGCGCCGCATAATTGATGATCAGGTGAGCGACATGCTACACCGTGGAGTGATCCAACCCTCTCACAGCCCGTGGGCTTCTCCCGTTGTACTCGTCAAGAAAAAGGACGGTTTAATTAGATTCTGCGTAGTCTACCGCCGGCTAAACAAAATTACTCGGAAAGACGTATACCCCCTGCCTCGTATAGATGAAGCGCTTGACTGCCTGCAGGGGGCAGAGTACTTTTCTTCGTTAGATCTGCGCTCTGGATACTGGCAGGTGCCGATGGCCGAAGTTGATCGCCCGAAAACAGCTTTCATCACGCCTGATGGGCTGTATGAATTTAATGTGATGCCCTTCGGTCTCTGCAACGCGCCTGCAACTTTCGAGCGCATGATGGACAACATCCTACGCGGGCTGAAATGGCAAACATGCCTCTGCTACTTGGACGAAGTTGTCGTATTCTCCCCGGATTTTCCGTCTCATTTTCTTCGTCTTGAGAGTATCCTTCATTGTCTCAGTGACGCTGGCCTGCAGCTTAATTTGAAGAAGCGTCACGTTGGCGCCCGACAGCTAACTATCTTAGGCAACGTCGTGTCCGAGGATGGTGTCCTCCCGGACCCTGCCAAGCTACCAGCAGTTGCTGATTTCCCGAAGCCCACCTCCCTGAAAGAACTTAGAAGCTTTATTGGACTTTGCTCGTACTTTCGTAGGTTCGTCAAGAATTTTCCTGCAATTATCGCCCCACTGACACAACTTCTCGCCGGCGGCCATTACTTACCGGCCTGGTCCACTGCATGCGACGAAGCTTTTGCCATGCTGCGCCATCTTCTCACCTACCCTCCGATCTTGCGCCATTTCGACCCTTCCGCCCCTACAGAACTCCACACGGACGCCAGCGGCATCGGTCTGGGTGCCGTTCTTGCTCAGCGGAAACCTGGCTTCAATGAGTACGTCGTTGCTTATGCAAGCCGTGTACTCACAAAAGCGGAGACTAATTATTCCGTCACGGAAAAAGAATGTGTGGCAATTATTTGGGCGATCACAAAATTTCTCCCTTACTTATATGGGAGCCCGTTCGCTGTCACCACAGATCACCATGCCCTTTGCTGGCTGCCGTCACTCAAGGATCCTTCCGGCCGCCTCGCTCGTTGGGCTCTCCGTTTACAGGACTACGACATTCAGGTCATTTACCGCTCCGGAAGCAAACACTCCGATGCTGACGCCCTCTCACACTCCCCTGTGTCCTCTGAGCTCGGCCAACTCTCTATTTTCAGCCTCACGCCTTCTTTCAATAGCATTGATATGGCTTCTGAGCAGCGCAAGGATCCTTGGATAGCTTCTATTCTCGATATCATAGCCAACCGCTCTGCCAGCCCCTCTTCTAGAGCACTCCGTCGTCAAGCCCGTCACTTTGTCGTGCGTGACCAGCTCCTGTACCGTCGCAACTACCTACCAGATGGTCGGAAATGGCTGCTCGTGATTCCCCGGCATCTCCGCTCCGCTATTTGTGCCAGTTATCATGACGACCCGCAATGCGCTCATGCCGGCCTGCTGAAAACTTTTACCCGCCTACGTCTTCGGCATTATTGGCGAGGCATGTACCGTTCTGTTCGTCAGTACGTCCGCTCTTGCTTCGAATGTCAGCGGCGCAAGGGTCCACCACAGCACTCACCGGCTCCTCTGCAATCTTTACCTTGTCCGGCCCGCCCTTTCGACCGTGTTGCAATCGACCTTTATGGCCCCCTTCCTAGCACTTCTGCTGGGCACCGTTGGATCATTGTCGCCATAGATCATCTCACGCGCTATGGGGAAACTTCCCCGTTACCAGCTGCATTGGCCTCCGACGTCGCCGGTTTCATACTTCAAAACATCATTCTTCGCCACTGTGCGCCTCAGGAATTGCTCAGCGACCGAGGTCGCGTCTTTTTGTCCGGCGTCCTGGAGGCCCTTCTTCGGGAGTGCCACATCGTCCACCGTACAACTTCATATTTACCATCACCAGACGAACGGCATGACCGAGCGCTTTAACCGGACCCTCGGCGACATGATGGCCAAGTAGATTTCATCTGATCACTCCAACTGGGACCGCATTCTACCATTCGTTACCTATGCTTACAATTCTGCAATGCGAGCAACTACTGGTTTTTCCCCGTATTTTCTTCTCTACGGCTGGGAGCCATCTTCAATTATGGACACCATACTCCCTTACCGCCCAGATTCTTCCGAATTTACAACCGTCTCTCAAGCCGCTGCGCATGCCGAAGAATGCCGTCAACTCGCCCGTTCATTTACTGCCCTCGATCAATACCGCCAGAAAAGTGCCCGCGCCACTTCTACCTGTCTGCCGCCGGCTTGCCTTCCTGACTCTTTAGTTTGGCTTTTGGTGCCCTCCTCCAGCCCAGGCCTGTCGACAAAACTGCTAAGCAAATACCACGACCCCTATCGCGTAGTTCAGCAGACATCTCTAGTTAACTACCTCGTCAAACCCCTCACGCCTTCGCCTGATCATCGACGTCGCGGCCGCGAAATCGTCCCGTCGACAGCCTGAAGCCCTACTACGACCCCGCTATCATCTCGTGCCCTTAGGCCGCCAGGATGGCGTCTTTTTACCCCGGGGGTATTGTAATACATACAATTAGGGTTTACTGCCCCAGCGGCCGGTGCCGCCGAAGGAGAGAAAGCTGACGCTCTCGAACTCTTGGCTTGGAGCTACGCTGTGTCAACAAAGATTTTGCCTGACCACATTTCTTGTGCGTCTGATTTGCGTCTTTAGATTCTGTAAATAGTTTTTACATATTACTTCGCCCCTATCCTCTCTTCCTGTCCCCTCACCTCTTTAATTTCATTTCTCCATTCTGCCTGCCATTCTTTATATCCGCTGCCGCAGCTCAGGTGTTTCAGTATCGATGGCAGATGCGGGGCTAGCAAAATTCTTTTCCTTCCTTTTTACTATTATTTTAATAAAAAACAACTACCTCCACCTCGTCCGTTTGCTCCCTTCCACAAATCGAAGAGTGAGCATTAAAATCCCCAACTAAAAGATATGGTTCCGGCAGTTGTATTAAAAGACTTTCTAAATCGTGAAGAGTGATGCCTAGGTGAGGTTCAATGCATATAGAACATACTGTTATTGTTTTAAAATCGAGGACAGTGACAGTGGCGTCATATGAGGTTTTAAAGTCGATTTTCAGATTTTGCGTGCCTTTCCTGAAAATAATAATTGGTTTTGGGGGAAAGGAAATGGCGCATTAACTGTCTCATATATCGGCGGACAACTGAACCGCGCCGTAAGGGAACGGATAAAGGAGGAGACACCCGAACCGCGCCGCGTGTACCGAGATATGCGAGACAGTTATAGTGCTTTGCGTGCTCGCCGCGCCATCTGGCATGACGTCACACCGCGCTGCTTGCCGCCGTTTGGTATGACGTCACATCGCGTACCTCGTGTTGCGTTCGCCTCCGCTCACTTCGCCAGCTGTGTCGCATGCCTGATAACATGATTGAGAATTGAAAAGCAGAGCTCGTCTTTAATGCGACAACAGCATAGCTGGACTGTCGGACTAACCTGGACCTGCAATCAAGATTAACCAAGGCTAACTATGCTATATGCCTTATCTTTCGCTACGTATATTATGGCGTAGCCGAGCTATGCCACTGCCAATTTTTCTGAAGCCCTACACTACGGCACCTCTTTCTTCCTTTCTTCTTTCAGTCCCTCTTTTACCATTTCCTTTACGGCACGGTTCAGGTGTCTGCTGAGGTGTGAGACAGATTCAGGGCCATTTCCTTTCCCCAAAATCCAATTTCATTATTCCAATTTCAACCAGAAAAAAATAATGTGAACTATGTCAGCTAATCCAGGATATACAATGCGAAAGCGTTGTCGTTGACAATGTCCTAGACGGCGATGGCTTTGAGCAAAGGAAGTGCACATGACTGGCTCTCTGAATATGCGGACACCTCATTCGTGCTTTGATATATGTGGCGGTGGTCAGAGAGAGATGTGGTCCGAAAGCATTCGCGCTGACAGCGTTGTGGCTGACATGCGGCACTGAAGCAAAAGCTACCGTTCAGCCATTAGACAGTTT
This sequence comes from Amblyomma americanum, assembly GCF_052857255.1. Lineage (NCBI taxonomy): Eukaryota > Metazoa > Arthropoda > Arachnida > Ixodida > Ixodidae > Amblyomma > Amblyomma americanum. The sequence goes on from NC_135497.1 coordinate 471,033,888, forward strand.
TAGCTGTGCTTACGCCAGGGCTTAGCGTACGCAAGGAGTTTGCGGGGACGGTAGTGCGCATGCGTAGACCGCAAGCGCAAACCCTGCGTCTTGCGTGCGTATGCTAGCCAGCGGACTTTGCGTTGCGGCAACCCAAGGGCCGCTATATACGCCTGCCTAATCATAGCACATAAAGCGGCCCTTGGGTTGCCGCAACGCAAAGTCCGCTGGCTAGCATACGCACGCAAGACGCAGGGTTTGCGCTTGCGGTCTACGCATGCGCACTACCGTCCCCGCAAACTCCTTGCGTACGCTAAGCCCTGGCGTAAGCACAGCTAAAACTGTCTAATGGCTGAACGGTAGCTTTTGCTTCAGTGCCGCATGTCAGCCACAACGCTGTCAGCGCGAATGCTTTCGGACCACATCTCTCTCTGACCACCGCCACATATATCAAAGCACGAATGAGGTGTCTACCGAAAGGCTGCTGGGATTAGGGGTGCACAACACCCTAGAAGAACTACGGGAGGCGCACTTGGTGATGCAGCTCGGTAGGCTTTCAAAAAGAAAAGCAGGAAGCGACATATTGGAAAGGATCGGCATTGGAGTTGACGTTCCAGCCGGTGACACGAAAATTCAGATGAGGCGGGAAATGCACAAGGGCTTGTACATAAAACCTTTGCCCAAGAACATGCATCCAATACATCATGAGGACCGCAGGAAGGCAAGAGCCAAAGCTTTACATGCGAAGTACGGGAAGTACCACGGGGCAGTCTATGTAGATGTCGCCGAGTATAAGGACAAGGATGCATTTGCAATTGCGGTGGTGGACGGGCGAGGACGCTTGATCGCCTCTGGATCAGTCAAAACCCGCTCCCCAGAAACTGCTGAGGAAGCGGCGATAGCACTGGCTATGACTAGTAGTAATGCTGACCTGATCTTCAGCGATTCAAAAACAGCCATCCGAAATTTGGCGAGGGGCAGAATATCTGTCACAGCGACACGGTTGCTGAATCGGGCCACGGAGCGAGGGATTACGGAGACGGAAATTGTCTGGGTACCTGCACACTCTGGGAACCCTGGGAACGAGACGGCTCACATGAATGCTCGAGGTTTCGTCAGCCGAGTAGGTGAGCTGGGCGTCCCGGGAAGGTCCACGAGAGATGGGCTGGTATCCTTTTATGACATTACTAATCATTTCAGACTTGAGCGGAGGATTTACCCACCCCCGGACAAGCAATTGGTGAAGGCGCAGGAATGCGTCTGGCAACGATTGCAGACTAGATGTTTCTTCAACCCATATGTATTGAGCAAAATCTACCCGGACATTCAGCCGGAGTGCAAATGGTGTCACGAATTGGCAACCTATGACCACATATTATGGAGCTGTAGCATAGCACCGCCACCGGCGGACATTATGCGTGATCCTTCCCTCGAGCAGTGGGAGGCCGTGTTGGCCAGCTCAGACCCGGTCGTCCAGACCAGGGCCGTGGAGTGGGCCACCCAGGTCGCCGTCAGCCATGGGTTGATGGCCATCTGACACGGAATCGTCCACACATGCTCTCTGACGAAAATAAAGTTTTTCCATCCATCCATGCGTTGCGGCGCTTGCGTGGCTTGCGTACGTCAACGTTGACAAGATCGCGGCACCCTGCTCGCCCGCTTCGGAATAAATGCATGTCGCCGCTGGATTCTGCGACGCAATAGCTCGCTCTGATTGGTAGCGGTTCGCTTTTATTTCGTCTACTCTTGCCCACACGTAGCGGTATAAGCGATAACTAGCGCCTGTTTTCAGGTAATTTTGCGATTTTAAAGCTCCTAGGCCTAACTAACTGCAGTGTGTTTTCCTCGTAGCAACGACACTTGGCGATGCAGTTTTATAGGTATTAGTCAGTTCTTGCACTTTCTTCGGTTTACATAGTTTTTATTTTTAGAACAAAAAAGGCTCCCAATGCACTCACCGCAGTTATCAGTAATCACGGATGAAATTTTCTTCAACCGACCGTTGATGTGCTTTGACGTCTTGTCAATAGATGGCGCTACTGTTTACGTGTGCGATTAAGGGACTGTATGGCACAGCCAGCAAAAACTATACTTCGGAGCGGACAGTGTAACGCACGCAGCGCCGTAGCGCTTTGCGTACGCACAGCTAAAACTGTCTATAAACTGCAATAGCTAGCGTTCAGCGATCGCTCATTAAGTGCATGCCACCTCGCAGGGTGGCAGGCAAGGCGCGCTGCCTATCCAGTGTGCGGAACCATTCAAAGCAGGCTTTTGCAGTTGGACACTAACGCCATGTACATGAAAGTGATATTGAGGTCTCCACTGACCAGCCGCGGTGGCTCAGTGGTTAGGGCGCTCGACAACTGATCCGGAGTTCTCGGGTTCGAACCCGACCGCGGCGGCTGCGTTTTGATGGAGGAAAAACGCTAAGGCGCCCGTGTGCTGTGCGATGTCAGTGCACGTTAAAGATCCCCAGGTGGTCTAAATTATTCTGGAGCCCTCCACTAGGCACCTCCTCTTCTTTTCTTCTTTCACTCCCTCCTTTATCCCTTCTCTTACGGCGCGGTTCGGGTGTCCAACGATATTTGAGACAGATACTGCGCCATTTCCTATCCCCAAAAACCAATTATTATTATTCGGTCTCCATTGACTCACGGAGCGGGTTGAGCGCCTTTCCTTTCTAGAAAATGAACGGCCTTTGCAAAGTTCTCAACGTCACTGAGCTCCATGGACGCCATCGGCTCACTTGTTTTGTTTAGTTTTTGAGGAAAGGAGATGGCAGAGTAACCGTCTCGTATATCTCGGTGGACACCCGAACCGTGCCGTAAAGGAAGAAGGGAAAGAAGAAAGAGAAAACTGAAAATTGAAAGTTGAATTTTGAGGAAAGGCACAGCGCTGCGCTGCGGCGGAACACCTGACTAGGGAGCTTGAGATAGAAAGATCCGCGGTGAGGCGCTCGTTGTGACGTCATGTGCCTCCTCGGAGCACCACCACGGTGAAATCGCAAGTTCGCGGCCAGTAAGGCTTTCGCTTTAAAATTGAGAGTGCCAACAGCGGAAACGGCCAGAATTCCTCAGACCCTTGACCTGCAGGCGGCTGAAAATGCTTGGGTAGAAAATAGGCACCTGAAATAAGGTTAAGAGGGATGGTAACAAAGGAATGCGGAATGGGTAATCTTTAAAATATAATGAATGATTCTTCTTAATCTGCGGAGCGTAATGAAAAAATAACGCTGATGGTTACGTGAACGATGCCTTCACTTCCCAAAGTTGTGCAAGGGACACAGAAACGCGAGAGTGTTCATGTATATGCTAATGATTAGCCTAAACTACTCCCTAACTGTACTGATTCAAAACTAATCAAATTTTTATAAATTTTCGAAGTAAAATATGTATTCAGATATTCACCATCCAATTCCCTTTTGCGCGCCTCATTCGCTGCTCGCCGGGTTTAAAAGAGCAAAGATGTGACGACACACGCTTCATGCGCTAACACCCAAACTGAATTCGTCAATCTTTTTCGACAGCGGTTTCCGACCACGTGGGCACAAGATTGCTTAAGGTGGAAACGCATGGCGCGATTTTAGGCGCGATTGACGCGCTGATAGTGGGACGCGCGCGTCATTTTGACGCGTGCCCAATATGGTCCGACACGAAACCGCGCCGCGTGCTGCTGCTCGGAGTAGAAAAAAACACCTCGCGCGGCGCGTCCGGTGGTAGTGGTTTTATTAAAAATAATAGTAAATAGGAAGGAAAAGATTTTTGCTAGCCCCGGCATCTGCCATCGATACTGAAGCACCTGAGCTGGGGCAGCGGAAATAAAGGACAGCAGGCAGAATGGAGAAATGAAATTAAAGAGGTGAGGGGACAGGAAGAGAGGATAGGGGGACAAGTAATATGTACAAACTATTTACCCCGCCGCGGTGGCTCAGTGGTTAGGGCGCTCGACTACTGATCCGGAGTTCCCGGGTTCGAACCCGACCGCGGCGGCTGCGTTTTTATGGAGGAACAACGCTAAGGCGCCCGTGTGCTGTGCGATGTCAGTGCACGTTAAAGATCCCCAGGTGGTCGAAATTATTCCGGAGCCCTCCCCTACGGCACCTCTCTCTTCCTTTCTTCTTTCACTCCCTCCTTTACCCTTCCCTTACGGCGCGGTTCAGGTGTCCAACGATATATGAGACAGATACTGCGCCATTTCCTTTAACCCCAAAACCAATTATTATTATTATTACAAACTATTTACACAATAATAAATGTGTCCAGGTTGTGCGCGTGATTAGTTCATTTTAGAGGTATTAAATCACACACGCGCACAGCACTGTGTTGGTTACAACTGGAGTGGGGCGTCCAGTTATTAATCGTTCAAGGTAGAACTCGCGGAGCGTTCGGTCACTGCGTGTAACTACCTGACGGAGAACAGACGGGACGTCAAGCCCGTGTGTTCGAAGAATGCACAGAGGCTCCCCAAAGTTCGCTCAAGAGTGCGCGCACTGCCCTGCGACCACAATAGCGTCTTGATGGAGTCTGGTAGTATGCCCTGCGCCCTATAGGCCGCGAGCATATCGCGACGAGCATCGGCGAACGCGGAGCAGCGAAGGAGCAGGTGTTCTAGAGTTTCTACTGCACCGCATCCGTCACACACATCACTCGTCGCGATTCCGTGACGCACCCGTCGTTCCCCGGGCCACACGCAGCCAATGCGCGCGCGGAGGATCATTGCACGTTGTGACCGTGTAAGTGCGCGACAGCCGGTGACACTGTCGATGCGCTCACCTCCCGCGATGCGTGGGTCCGGGTGCTGCTTTCGGAGATGGTCGGGGATGGCCGCACGCACGTCCTCCAGCGCAAGGGGCAGATCGCTGGCAGGTAGTTGGTGTGCAGCGGTCGCGAGGTCGTCAGCTTCTTCGTTGCCGGCAATGCCGCAGTGACTGGGCACCCACTGTGCACGCACGGCACAACCTCTCTGCGCGAGGCGCTCGATGCGCGAGCGAATTTTCCGCACTAGTGGGGTACCGCGGCCGTTAGATTGCAGGCGGCTGAGGGCGGCGCGGGAGTCGCACAGCAGAGCACTCCTGGGCGGCGGAGGGCCGAGGGTGAGCAGCAGGTCCAGCCCTAGCCGGATCCCCATCAACTCCGCCGTGGTGGAGGAGCCCAGGAAGGTTGCATGTTGCTGGCTGTGCAGTCGCAGGGCGGGGATGGTGGCCGCCGCAGCAAGGGAGCAGCTGTCGCGGGCACGCGTCCGCCAATCAGAGTTCAGAGAAGTCACCTAGCATTTGGTCACGTGGCATTCTCGGTTTTTTGGTTTTGCCACCAGATGGCCCTGCTGTCTGCACATCTCGGCGGGACCTCTCTGGTGCAATGTGACGACCCCCCATAATGCGCAGGTCCACACGGGACAGAGAGGCAAAGAGACACCGTATGGCTCAGTTTAAACAAACAGATATATTCAATAATTATACATGATTATGATTATACATCAGAGGCTGGGGTGTCCGAGCTTACGTGCCGACGACTTCATGGGGACGATGGAGGGGCTCCGGAGTTGAGCTCGAACGGTTACTGGCAGAAGCTGCACGCTGTCGGGCTTCGGCGCTGAAGGCCCCCTTGGCGAACGATGTCGTCCTGAGCGTTTTTTCTTCCGTACTCCTTGTCGATTTTTATATCCTCTTATCCCCACACTCCCTAGGGTGAGGACGCCCACGCCGGAGTGGGAGGCGCCTAGGGCTTTCACTTGGGCGCACAAACACACCACCGCACTTATGGACTCGCCCCCCACTTGTTGAGTCCGAGGGAAAGAAGGTTGTCGTCGAGGTAGCGTCGGCTGTGGTAGACGGCCTATGGCCCGCTGACGGTTCCCGCGGGTCACCGACCTCCGTTCTCCATCACATGACACTCGCCTTTCAAGGTCGGAACGCGAGGTCATTAAAAGGCCGGGAAAGTGGTCCCTTGTCCTGGGATGTGCTCGGGAGGGTTGGTGATGATGCCAGCCGTCTTGTCACGGGGCCAGGCCCGCCGAAATGAGGCCCCTTTGTCCCCGGCACGACCAGGGCAATTGGGGAAGATAACGCCCGTCTCCCCGCGGCGGCGGCGGCGGCGGCGTTCGACTCGTGCCGACACTATGGAAAGGGTGTCCGGTTGTGCTTAATCCCCTTCATTTTGGTCGTTCACTCTCAACGAGTATGGCTCGGTAATTGACGTTGACGCTGTCACCTGGGTCGTCTCCGTGCGGTCCATGGCGGCAGGCCCGAAAGTAATCCCACTCCAGATGCTTCCAGCCATATACAGTAGAAACATGTGTGCTGGCTGCTTCCAAAACGAGACCGGCTGCCGCCGATCTCCTCTCTTCCAGCTGAATTGTTTTTCTTTGAGTGCTTTCGCCGCCACTGGGGGCTCCGTCTACGCCGCGCCGTCGAACGCGGCCCCTCGTAGCACACACAAGGAACGTCACAGCAATTTATTTTTCTCTCGGCAGGACTGGCGCGTGAGTCAGAGAAAACACGTGCTATTGTGATTGTGTTCGCGTATCGTGTTCATCGGAAATGGACAAGGCAACATTCAACGAGGCCCTAATAACGGAAGTGGAGAGGCGTCGCGTCCTGTGGGACGTGCGCGACCGCGACTATAAAAACAATATGAAGCGTGACCAGGCTTGGCGAGCTATAGCAGTTGCCCTCAGCGTGGACGGTGTGTTCCAAATCTGTGCACACGCCATGTTGTTGCCCTGCTTGTTCTATGTACATTCATTCGCCTCGACAAGCGTGTGAGCTTGGCATGTTTACCCCCCTCCCCCCCGTTTTCGTACTTATCTCGCTGGAAGAGAGCGTGCCACCGCGCTTTGTTTATTTGCGAGAGAAAAAGTTTGATCATTGCAAGCTGCGTTGTTTCTTGACATCTGATTGGCATGAATATGCCTGTAAGTAAATACTAGCAGTAGGATTATTGCGTGGACTGATGCAGGCTTCTCGAGTTTGTTTTTCTTTTCTGCAGAAAATAAATTTACGCAGAACATTTCATTAGTTGCATCACCTTCCTGTGAGCGCATATGTGCAATTGCTCACACTAACACTTTGTTACTGTTTTACAGTGACAGAAGTAATGAAGCTCTGGAAATCTTTATGGGGCACTTTTATGAAAAAACGCAAAGTAACTGCAATAAAAAGTGGCGCCGGCGCGGACAGCGTCGTCAATGTGCGGTGGCCCCATTTTAATCAGCTGCTGTTTCTGCTTGATACACTGGAATATCCTGAGTGATTATTTCTTTGGAATCAAGCACATTACTCAATGTCGTGTTTTACACAAATGTTGAAATATGGTGTGCTCTTGCAATGTTATTATCCATGTAGGACGAGTGGGAACCTCATAGATAAAGACGTGGACTTGTTCCAAGAAACGAGCACAGAGTGCCTCCAGACTGGAAGACCTATTATCAATGAAGCTGAAGCCAATTTGGATGCTTCCGACTTCACCACCCCTACACAGGAAGATGGAACTGCATTTTCCAGCCCCATACCAACGCCATCACCAGCCAGCAGCACATCATCTGGTCCACAAAAAAGGAAGGGGGCCATGATAAGGCTTTTGAGAAAGAAATAGGGATCCTAGGAGAATTGGCCTCCAAACGAGCCGACGCATCAGAACTGTTCGGGCTTTTTATGGGAGACACAGACGATGCCCACAGCGTCTGCGAGGACAGTTCGAGATGGAACTTCTGCAAGTTGCAGCTCGTTATGTGGACAACGAATAAAGCTGTCAGTGAAGAACGGGGAGTTGTTGGTGTATTTTGGAAAACGAATTTCCGCAAGCTGTGATAAAAGAAAAGAGTTAAACATTTATTACATTGCAAGTTTTCTCCTGAAGCCTGAGATCTTATTGCCAGAAAAATAGTTCCACAATATTGAGGCACTATTCGTGCACTTCTTCACAATTGGGCTCATCAATTTCTAGTAATTTCCACTGCCAGTGCACTTTTCCTTCATTCGCAAAGTACGCTAAATACTGCTTGCGCACCTGCAATGCCAAGTGAGCACAATTTTGTGGATGCCTTGGCTGCAGGCCAAATGTTGCCGAATCTGTGTCAGTTGTTGCTCTCCACGCACCGTCAATCATATTGCCATATACATCTTCATGGTCGGCAAATCCAACGGGGCTATATGAAGAGCGTCCATTGGACTCCAACACAAAAAAATTGTGCAACATGCATGCTGCCTTGACAGCCTGTTTGGCATTTTCAGGACTCAAGTTGTTGGGGCCACGAAATATTCTGAACCGTGCCCGCAGAATGCCAAAGGCATTATCTACACATCTGCAAAAATAAACAAACGGAAAATGCATTCACAGCAAGGCGATTCGTACAAACGACAAAATCTGGTTTTCATATGGAAATAATTTTTAGCTATGCTAAGTAAATAAATTTAAATTTGCACAGCGGGAAAAATAACAAGCTCAGAATTAGAGTATCAGTTTGTGGCAGCAATAAAAAAGCAGAAAACAGTGTCTTGAACCGTCTATTAGAAACACTGAAAATTAGCACGTAATTCGTTGTACCGAGAAGGTTAGGGGTATAGTTTAATGTTGAAACCACAACTTTTTTCTGTCTCCTCTTTTGCAGTAATACTTACTTTTTCAAGCTACCGCATAGCTATTCGGTGTTCTCATACTGAGCAAAAGGGGAAAGGCGGGAGAACAACACACAAAAAGAGAGCAGACAAGATGAACATTCCATCTGTGTGACCTATTCTCCTGTAGAAGTTTTTGCCCACTGCTCCCCTTTTATTTAGTGCGGATGAATCCACAACTAGCCCATTTATCTAATTTACCAAAGTTTTCATTTCGTTACACTCATAGCATGGAACTTGCTTTGCATGAGAGCATAATTACGGTGTCAAAATAAACACTAGTTGAAAATGATGTACTTTTCCTTTCAAGAGGATATGTAAAAATACACACACCGTGCACGGCTCAGACGGTAATTGAATATTCGCTCAGCTGGGTCTCCCCTAGATCCAGGGTATGGTCTCATAAAGTCTTCTCGCAGCTGAAAAGCCTCATCGCCTATAAAGGCAAACGGAAGTGTTTTGTGGGAGCCAGGCAACTGTTAATGTGAAGGCAGCTGCAGCAAACCAGCATGCAGCTTTCGGCCAATTGGAGAGCGTGTGAAGACGCCTCCATCACTTATGCGGCCAGAAGCCCCAACGTCGACGAGACGAAACAGATATCCGCTGTCTACTACAGCCATAAGCACGATTGAAAATGTGCTCTGTAACAAATAAGCACAAAAAGGCACTTTTGAGCGATAGACATGGCCACAGGAAAAAGCAAAAAAGAAATTGGGTAGGAGGCAGCATTGAAACACAGAAAATTCAAAGGCTGAAAACAGTTTATGTTCAAGTAAGTGAATCTGTTAGTGTTTGAGTGCGTGCAATCATGTACCTATATGTACAAGGTTCAACACCCCAATCTTTGCATCTCAATCAAAACGTTAAAATATTCATTACTTTTGTGTCATTTACCTTATAATTGTAGTATAGGCTGCAGAATTTGCTGGTGCCACAATCTCAACGTGCTTGCCATCCACAGATCCGAGGCAGTTCGGAAACTGCCACCTCTTCCAGAAGCCATCAGCAATGCTCCGCCACATTTGCTCAATTGGAGGCTGCAAGGGTACAAGCCACAGAAGTGATGCCTATTACATTAAATAGTTAAAACACAGTTTTTACAAAAGTTGTGCCTTAGGAAAAAGCCACCACAGGATTTAAGTAAGTCTAGATAACATCACAGAACCTTAGAAAAATAGCCTGGGTCTAACAAGAGGTGTACTGTTAATGCACAACATCATGTATTCATTCTAAATGACGTACCTTCATATACTGAGGAGCGAAATCAGCCCACAGCACTTGGAGAGTCAAGTCGATCGCTTCTCGTGCAGTCTCCAGCCCGACACGGAAGTCCTTGGCGATGTCAACAATGGTATTACCTGAACATAGATACCTGACGCATTGCCAAGCATTGTAGAAAGTATAAAAAACGTCCATTCTCCACAGGTGTCTTTTCAGAACAAAAATGACATCCAAATCCATGCAGCACAGGCTTTATAGGTCATTTAAGCATTATTTTTAATGCAATTCTTAAGCCGTGCTTTTAATCACGTTCAGCATCTGCAGAACGGTGTTATTACATTTTTAGCAACAAAATACCATAAATCGATATCACACCAATGTGTTGCGCATATCTGAAATATATCTGCATATTACATCTGCATTTGGCTGGTCAACTTGCCTATAAGTAATGTGTCGGTGCCAAATAACCAAACACACATACAAAGTGAACACAACAGTGGGTCATACATTGATTCATGCCACTAAGTTACCTTAATGTCATAGCCAGACGCTCGCCAGATGAGATAAGCTCCTGAACGACGTGCATCTTTGTGAGCCTTTCCCGCACACGGCCATGAATTAGATCAAAGAGTTCGGGGGTCATTCGATAATATTTGAAGAACAGCTCCGGATCCTGTTCCCTCATAACCTGAAACTGCATATAACAAACACATTAGCTTCAGGGCTTCATTTCTCATCGCTAATGCTGGAAAGACAATTTGAAGTAATATTACCAGTGTATGGTACTCGCTCTCTTGCTTTCTTCTCAACCATGCAGGCCGCACCCAAATAGACCTCATGATCCGCATTTGTTCTTGCTTCAGAGTCAGCATCCCCCTTAATAGTAGCAATCGCCTCTTCTGCTCGGTAGAAAGCGGCGACACTCAATTTTCTATGTCAAGTTGTAAACAAGCAGCGGCCTCTCAGCATGCGGAAGGTACATAGTCACAGTTTCGCACACAACCTTCCTGCTTGAAATTAAGCTTGATAAATACACTTAAGAAAAAAATGCTGCTGTCTAATTACACTAAGATTATTTTGGTGTAGTGTTCTGTAAGTATAAGGGCATATTATACATGAAATAACAGAGACAATTCATGTCGCTGTGAGTTATGTTGTCTAGCAACCCGGGAAACGCGACGCGAAAGCGCCGCTCCCTTTTTGTCGAGCGGGTGCACGCGCGTCGGCGGTAACACAGGCGTTCGACGCGCGTCGCGTTTTTCGCTCGCGGAAAACGCGCCATGCGGTTCCAGCTTAAATGTAGCTCGAGAAGGGCACTGACAAACTGCCCAGGGAGTTGGATACCGGTTTGCGCGCTTTTATTCCTGCTGCTTTTAAATTTCTCGGGCCGCAAGAAGTTGAGCCTAAATCCGTACTGAAAATGACAGTAATGCCGAAAGATGTTAGGGCGCTCGGCTACTGATCCGGAGTGCCCGGGTTCGAGCCAGACCGCGGCGGCAGCGTTTCGATGGGGGCGAAACGCAAAGGCATCTGTGTGCTGTGCGATGTCAGCGCAGGGACAGATCCCGAGGTGGCCGAAATTTTCTGAAGGCCTCGACTACAGCATCTCTTTCTTCCTTTCTTTTTTCACTCCCTCGTTTATCCCTTCCCTTACGGCGCGGTTCATGTTTCCGCCAATATGTGATAGAGACACTGCACCATTTCTCTTCCCCAAACCCAATTTTCAATGCCGAAAGAAATTCGTCCCCCCTCCCCGTGATCAAGAAGAAAAAAGGAGCAGAGCGCGCAGGGGCGTGGTCGCTTATGCTTCGTGTGGCCCATCGTCACGTTTCTTTCCGGCGGGTATATAAAGAGGCTACATGCGGTCCTGCAACAAGGACCCTGTAAGTGTCTGTTACGGGTCCAATGGACTTATTTTTGGAAATGTGGTGGAGAGTTTGAAGGATGCTTCACTCCCGCCATCGGTTGGCCCGGTATTGCACTACCTCCGGGATCGGCCTTGTCTTTAGCGCGTCTGTACTCTCCTGTCTTTCTGTCCCATCTTTCAACTCTCCTACTATCTGCACGTGGTAGCAATTGTGGCTCGGCTTGAGCCAGTGAGCAGGCCTGTGCGATTTCTTTTTCTTTCTTCCTGGCAACAACTGACAGACAGTCCTGCAACACGTAATTCGTCAACAAGCGTAGAGGCTGGGCCCAACCCCAGCCACCTCGCCCCTATATATCAAAAACCAAAGGAAAGGTCAAAGCGGATTTGTGGCTACACTGATCCCAGTCTCAAGGAATCGTCGATGTTTGCCCCAAGGCTATGTCTTACAAGTGGTGCTTCAGGAGTGGCGTAGAAAGACCAAGTGTGCATATTATGATATGCTGATAAAGCTGCTACGAACTCTTTATATTCATCATAACGCAAATTATAAGCAGTCCGTTAAAACGAATCGCCCTCTTGAGAGGACAACGCTGCGATTGATTGTTCATCATACACTGATGCCACCGTGAAAATGCGTGCGCCATTGCTTTTTAGGACGAAATCGAAGGTGAAGGCAGTGACGGCGCTCGTGTCTCGCGGTTTCTCTTCTAGTGTCCTCGTCCTGTGTGCGCTCTTAAATCCTGCAAACTAATTAAGTTAATCTTCAGTACACACACTAGAAACATAGAGCCGCTGTGTTGCAATCCACAGGCATACATAGAATGCGGAACTAAAACCAACCTAAAAGCAGTGTAAAGAATACAGTACATTAAGGCGTATTGCACAACATAGTAACAACTACCTTTCCCTTGAAATCGTTGATGCGTTCACTTCCTCCAACCATGCATGCCAAACAAAGCACGTAAAGTCTTACCTTTTTAAGAAAGCCGATATGAAGAACTTTGAGGTTATGTTTACTTTTATTTGGCCCCGTCTTTTTCTCTTCGGCTCGATTCTTTTGCTGTCTTAATTTGTTATTAGCAAAATTTCAAGTGAATAAATACGCGAGGCGCGTTTTCAATGAATGCGCGAAGGATAATGAGGGAATAGGATGCTTGATACCTCGTTGCAGTTTTCTTTCACTGCCTGTCTCTTTCATCGAATTCGTTGTACATACTGCATAATTTATTTACAGATGCATTAAAAAATTTATTCGTTCTGCAACATCACTGCTAGCGCTTCATAATCGCAAGACCACAGCACGTGCATGATATGACCGCAGAAATCGACAGTCACGAAAAGCAAGACCTCAAGAACAATGAGGGGCTTTATACTTGGTGGGCGTAGAGTTTTTCTCAAATTTTAGAGCCCGGGAAGGGTGGATAGAGGTGTCTCTAAGCCATCCGGTAGGGATTGAGCAGGATCCGTGGAAGTCGTTGCCTTTACAGTCGTTACCAAACTGCCATTGCGACTGTCGGATGCACTTTGCTCATTATGGCAACTACGTCTCAATTGAATTATTTCTTCCTAAAATGCTAGAAAAAAAGTTAAGAGTTACTGTAAGCGCACAATGTGCCAGGCAGTGTGCGGGGTTTAGCTAGGGGGAAAAATAGTTTCTCCCCGCTTAATCGCGGCTGACACGGTTCAATGCAGCCCGCGCCCCACCTCGTGATCGCGTACGCTACCGAGCGCACGCCAACCACGGTGGGCCGTTCTCTGAGGGAACAAAAGAACGACACATTGACTGACACAAACAGGCATTTATTGCTAAAGCAACATCAAAGCGAGCTAGTAACTAGATATGCTAATGAAACGAGGTCGTCCGACTCACCAGCAAGGTTCCGAGCGAATGTTCACCCACGCAAGGGATACTTCGTAGGCCGGCGGGATGAGATACGAGAGCGTCTCCCAGTCGCTTCCTCGCCCCGCTGGCGAAGAGCGGAGCCGCGAGCGACACGTCCGCTCGCGCCGACGATCCCAGCCAAAGAGCCTTCTGCCCTCTCTCCCGTGCGAGCGGGGGACAATGCGACACTGGCGCCCTCTCTCGTAAGGTTAAGGTAACTAACAAGTGAATGTGTTCCTCCAAGAGGTGAGGCTGCTGCTGCACGGTGCCTCGCGGGAAAGAACACAGGGGACATCAGGGCAGGTCCCCACATCCGCCAACCTTATATAGACCCACGCTCCTGAAAGTACATGCTATGGAGGAGTCTCCTGGTCTTCATGTCCTTGAAGCACGTCTTGCAGTGGACGTCACGCTGACAGCGTCCACGCAGTCTTCGGCGGTGTTCCGAAGGCGGCGTGAAGGTCTCCGCTGGGACGACTCGCATGGCCCGCGGACTACCGTGTCTGCAGGCCCGCGAATAGAAGGCCGGTGGGAAGACTGCAGGCCAGGATTCTGCAGTAGTCACCAGGGCAGCAGCAGCCGGAGGTGACTGCTGACTGGTCTCGCTACAGCTGCCCCGGATGGATGCGGCGAACAGGATACAGGCCGCTCCGTCGCAGCAGGTGGTAGCGAGGCGATGTGCACCGGACAGCAATCCTGGGTGGCTCCACCGGATGTGCATAATTGCCGAAACGCTCTCGGCGTGCCTTTGGCGTAGGTCACGGGAGGGGAAACGGCATCCGCAAGGGTCTCGTGGCGCAATGCCTAACTCGCTAGCAATACGTGTCTGCGGCTGTGCAAACGCAAAGTTGCAGTGAACAAATCCTTTTCTTGAGTTGAACGAGGCTGCTCAGTTCGTGCGAGGTTACAACAAAAACGGGCGGGCAGCAAAGCGCGCCCCCCTCAGCAGTACGGTTCGGTGGTCGTGCCTCTGTTGACGTGGTGCATGGAGCTCCGAAAAGCATTAGGCCTGACTACTACCGACAACGACCGTGACGACAACGACCCGACCAGGTTTACGTGCGCGCAGCCGCGAGGAGACGTCAGCTTTGTGGGGTGGTCCTACCCCACTCACTGACTGAAGCAGCTTCTGAGCGTGCGGTGCCCACCGTATCGGACAGTGTCGGAGCGCCCGGTGCCGAGCTGCAATATCAGCGTGCTCGTAGCCGCACCCGTGGCCCCAGGCCACCCAGTCCCGGAGCCGCGACTCCCAGTTTCAGAAAGGCAGTAGAGAAAATATATACAGAAACTCGGACCACCCACGCGGCTTCCGTACTCACTCGCTTCAGGCTCGACAACTTCGCGGGCGCTAGGCCTCGCGCTTCGTCGATGCGAACCAAGTGGTTCTCGTGAAGTAATTCCATGGAAAACTTGATCAAAAATGTGCTGAGCATGTCGAAAAGTTCAAACATGTTTCAGCACAATACACCTCGCACTCAAGAAAGCATGCCGCAGGGCCTAGCGATCAAAATTCACTCTAGGCTTAGCTGGTGTCAAGTCCGGACAAAGAGCGTTCCTCGCACCGGACAGTCATCGAATGTTCCAAGCAGGCCCCACGTTGGGCGCCAGATGTGGGGTTGAGTTATGGAGGTCAATACGTCCCCCCCCCCATTTAACCGCGGCTGACACACGAAGTTCGAAACCACCAGACCCCACCCCGTGATCGCGTACGCTACCAAGCGCACGCCGACCACGGCAGGCCTTGCTCTGACGGAACAAATAAACGACACATTGGCTGATACAAACAGGCATTTATTGCTACAGCAACAATAACGACAGCTAGCAACAAAATACGGTGATGAATCGAGGTCGTCCGACTCACCAGCGAAGTAACGAGCGAATGTTCGCCCGCGCTAGGGCAAGGGATATACTCCGAGGCCGGATGGGACGAGATACGGCAGCCAGTATTCCTGCTGGTTCCTTGCCCCGCTGGCTAAGATCGGAGCCACGAGCGACACGTCCGCTCGCGCCGACGATCCCACCCCAAAAGCTTCATGCCCGCTGCACGCGTGGGCTGCAAGCAGTTTCTCGCGCTGCGACGCTGGCGCCTCTCTTGATAGCTGACGTAACTGACAAGGGAATGTGTTCCTCCTGAAGGCGAGGCTGCTGCTGCATGGTGCCTCGCGGGAAAGCAAACACAGGAGACTGCAGGACAGGTCCACACAAGTGGAAGCAAAAAGTCGAACCGCTAGAGCAGATATCTCGGCACTTTTTGTTGAAATCTGTCTTTTTTTGTTTTTTGACAAATATGAGGACCAGTGAGGTGAAAGTTAGCCAACCAAACTCGCGCAATAATGGTGCGGTCTATTACATGCAGGGTATGCGGGTAGCACACAAGCATCTCTCAGTTACGAAATTGAAAATCAGGTCTGAGGATCACTGTTCTTTAATGCTCAGATACACAGGGTGGAACACGGTTGTGCGGCATAAGGAACGGTCCAAAAGTTGAGCATATTGGTGTCGTGACGTTTTTGAGAGCTGAAGGGGTTTTCCAACAAGTGATTAGTCGCCGTGAGGCTGCCGTGTACGGTGAACTTTGTATTTCATTGGCCACGGTGAAGCGTTGGGGTAAACGGTTCAAAAAAGAACGCGAAGGTTGTAAACACAATTCAAGACCATGCAATTACCCCCGACACAATTGCAAAGGTTGATGAGCTGATGAGCCGTCGTTTCCGCCGTGGAGGTTCTCTTCAATTTTTGTATTTCGATAGCCAGGGACCATTACTGCTCGAATTTTGTAAACCTGGAGAGACTACCAATCTTTTCCGATAGTGTAAAAAGCTGGGTCGGCTGCATGTCGCAATCTAGAGAAACTATGCGAAAAATTGTCGAATAGTGTCATCTTGCTCCACGACAATGCCCGTCCCCACGTCGCTTAGGTGGTTACCGCAATACTGAAAAAAAAACAAGTGAGAAACTCTGCAGCATCCGCCGTACGACCCAGACCTGTCGCCCAGCGACTTCGACATTTTCAGGCGCTTGAAAAACAGCTCAACGGAACCAGATTCCTGCCGGCTGATGACGTGAAATAGGCACTCGCAGACTTTTTTAACCAGCAACCAAAGGAATTTTATGAGATGGGAATCACGTGACTCGTTAGTCTGTGGGACAAAAGTGTAAATGCTCATCTAGACTACTTCTAAATAAAGTACTCCATTTGATATATATTCGCAATGCCTCACTTTTATGACCCCCTTGCTCTCGTATTTGTAGCTCGTAAATAAAATGGTCATTATGTACAAATCATCGGTTTTTTTTTCAAGAGAAAGCTTCACTACGCTAGCTCGTAATGATTTCCTATTGCTTGTGGTTTTGGCCTTCAAGTGAGCCAGAGGCCAAACCTGCTATGGCGCGGTTCGGGTCTCCACCAAATAAATCTGCAATATTCTTGTAAAGCAAAGGAAACACCAATAACTGGCCCCCTTGTAAGGTTGACACCTCAGTCGCGCTTTAAGCTACGTGGCGGTCGTCACACGCTGCATGCGTTGGCATTCACAACGTTGTAGCAGACACGCGGCACAAGCTATGACCGTCGATGTTCTTTGTTCATTGGCGTTAGTGTTGACAACACTCTAGACTTCGATGATATTGAGGAAAGGAAGGCGCATGCGTAACTGTCTCCCTGTGGTAGTAGACGCTTCAATCGCGCTTTGAGCTACATGGCGGTGGGGAGAGAGAAATGTCGGCTGCATGCATTAGCGCTAAGAACGTTGCCGCGGTGGCTTGGAGGTTAGGGCGCGCGGCTACTGATCCGGTGTACCGGGTTGGAACCTCACCGCGGCGGCAGCGTTTCGATGGAGGCGAAATGCAAAAGGCGCCCGTGTACGATGCGATGTCAGTGCACGTTAAAGATGCGCAGGTGGTCGAAATTATTGTTGGAGTCCTCCACACCGATACCTCTTCCTTTCTTTCACTCCCTCCTTTATCCCTTCTCTTAAGGCGCGGTTCAGGTGTAAGCCGAGATGTGAGACACATACTGCGCCATTTCCTACCCCCAACAACGAACCAATTTTCACTGTTGTGGCAGACACAACACTGCAGCAAAAATCCGGATCAGCGTTCATTGGGAGACCAACCTTACACCCGCCGCGGAGGCTCAGTGGTTAGGGCGCTCCACTACTGATCCGGAGTTCCTGGGTTGAAACCCGACCGCGGTGGCTGCGTTTTTATGGAGGAAAAACGCTAAGGCGCCCGTGTGTTGTGCGATGTCAGTGCACGTTAAAGATCCCCAGGTGGTTGAAATTATTCCGGAGCCCTCCACTACGGCACATGTCTCTTCCTTTATTCTTTCACTCCCTCCTTTATTAATTCTCTTACGGCGCGGTTCAGGTGTCCAGCGATATATGAGACAGATACCGCGCCATTTCCTTTCCCCCAAAAAACCAATTATTAATATTATTATTATTATTATTATTATTATTATTATTATTATTATTATTATTATTATTATTATTATTATTATTATTATTATTATTGGGAGACCAACCTCTCACTTCACGATAAACCATTAATTTAACCTCCACCTGGCAGGGTGGGCGCGTTGTCCAGTGTGCGGAACACACTCATAGAGGCCAAGCCGCGTCTACTTGCCGGATACACCACAGCTTTCGCTCTCTAACCAGGTTCAGCATAGATGAACCACCGCAATTTTTTTTCTTCCCTTTTTCTTTCACTCCCTCCTTTATCCCTTCTCTTACGGCGCGGTTCGGGTGTCCACCAAGACACGTGAGGAATTTACTGCGCCATTTCTTTTCCTTTAAATAATAATAATAATAATTGGTTTTGAGGAAAGGAAATGGCGCAGTATCTGTCTCAAATCTCGTTGGACACCTGAACCGCGCCGTAAGGGAAGGGATAAAGGATGGAGTGAAAGAAAAAAGGAAGAAGAGGTGCCGTAGTGGAGGGCTCCGGAATAATTTCGACCACCTGGGGATCTTTAACGTGCACCGACATCGCACATCACACGGGCGCCTTAGCGTTTTTCCTCCATAAAAACGCAGCCGCCGCGGTCGGGTTCGAACCCGGGAACTCCGGATCAGTAGTCGAGCGCCCTAACCACTGAGCCACCGCGGCGGGTTTTCCTTTAAACCAATGTTCATTTTTTTCACCATCTCGCGCTTTGCACAGAAATGGAGCCTCAGTGAAACGTCAACTTTGCAATTATGGCGAAAGCAACAGCCTATATTAATTTTGTTGCGTTGTGAGGTTGTCTGCCTAACCTCAGGGTTAGAAGACTAAGGTCTTCTTTTACAAGCGATTTCGTTAAGCCTGCGGGGTAATATGTATTTCAAATACCACACGTAGTTAAGCTCAACTTCGCTGGAAAGCGGCGCGCCTTTCTGCCTTGTACAGAATGGGATGGCGGAGCAGCTGCTGCAAAACGCTTGATTTAGCCGACAGTCCGCGCCTTCTTCACTTGAAGTGTATGTAGAGCAAAACGGGCGCGAAAGACTGCTGCACTCAATGACCGCCGCATGCGTATCGTGAAGCGAGGTGGTGAGCTCACCTTTGCCTTGCGAGAGTACCTGAACACTCTTCGCGTCTGGTACCACCGCAGCCTGAGGGAGGCATCTCAGGCCTCCTGCGCCGCTGCGAGCCTCCGCATGCCGTCGCAGGAACGCGCTGAGGTCATGCACGCGAACAGCGGCCGTCACAAGAGTGACCGTCCGGCCCGTGTTGGAAGCGTAATGATGCCCGCGATCTCCGAGCAGGTCGTGGACATGAAATACGTCTTCGTGGACCACTTTGCCCATGTCTTTGCGTCGCTAGGCCTGTGCGAGTGGGAGGGGCTTGACGCTGCAATAGACGCCTTTTGCGCCATCCTCCCCCACCCCTCCTGAAGACGCGGAATCGGCTCCGCGCTAGCGCGACACGGGAAGAGGTCTATGCCGTCTTAAGCTGCATGAATCGCGTCACCGCACCGGGACAAGATTGTCTAGTCGCCGGTTTTTCTGCACCTTTTTTATGTGTTCGGCGATTTTCTCACGTGTTAGCTGAACGCCTTCCTCGAGGGGGAAGCTAAACCACCGTCTTTCAGTGCAGGCTGGATCGTGCTGGTGGCAAAGCAGGGAATGACGTCGTCATGCCCCGCGGCGTGGCGGCCGATAACCCTGATTAGTACTGACTGCAAACTAGTCACATCGCTCCTGGTCATTCACTTGCGTCTTCTTCTGCCAAACCTTGTTACCCCTTTCCAGGCTAGCGCTGTGCCTGGGAGCTCTATCTTTGCGTTGCCCACACTCACGTGCGATGTGTTCCTACATGCTCCCGCGAAAGGAACTAGCGGGGTTTTTATATCCCTAGGCCAAGCTAATGTTTTTGACAGGGTAGAGCATTGCTACCTGTTCTCCGTCCTGCGGCGTTTTGGGCTGCCTGGCATCTTCATTGAACATATTGTCTTGTACTCAGGCCTTACGGCCGAACTCTTGTTGAACGGGTCGGTCACCTCTCCCTTTCCGGTGACATGGGGCGTGTACCAGGGATACCCTCTCTCTCTCTGGCGGTGTTCGTCCTGTCTTTGGACCCTCTACTGCGCAGCGTTGCCCGCAACAAGTGCATCCGCGGATTTCTGTCGACGGGACAGGAAACGATCGTCGTCTCGGCCTATACCGACGATATTTCCGTTTCCGTCCGAGACACCCGGAGTTTTGGCTGCTTCCTGGTCGTGTTTAACACTTACGCTGCGCTGTCTGGCGCCGAGCTCAACGCCAGCAAAAGCCGGGCCCTTCGTATTGGAGCCTTCAGTGATCCCCTACCAGTGACCATTCCTTTCGTGGACGGGGCCCAGGTGCTGGGGCTCGTTTTCGATCAGAGCGGTCTGTCGTCCCGGACATAGGATGAAGATGTCGCGCGCACGACGAGTGCGCTAGCGACGTCGGCACAGTTCGGCCTCTCCATTGAGGCAAAGATAGGCGTTGTAAAGGGCCGCGCGTGCGCCTTTGCTCATTATGCGGCCCTCGTAGCAGTGATGCCGCGCCGTACCGCGAATCGGCTTGCCTCCCTCGTGGGCGCCTTCGTCTCTGACGGTGGCATGGCGCAGGTCGCCCGACGCCTTTGCCAGCTGGCGCCTTCGAGAACTCGGGCTGCCCTGTGCAGCCACGGTGGCGCGCGCGCTCAGCGCCAAACTCGTGACCTCGCTGGTGGAGAGCGACGCATGCCTCGGGCGTTCGCTCATGCTTTATTGGATGAGTTCAGTGCGGCGCTTCCCCTTAACGCCATATAGAACCGCAAGCAGAGAGGCTCTCAGCCCTCCCCCATCAAATAAATAAGGAGTCCGAATTGATGTACAGCTAATGCCAAATATATTACGTTTGTTCATTTTCTTTTTTTTATCCCTGGAAGTGCTACCATGTTGTGTACCACTGCAATGCCCTTGTGGGGTGGGTCGGCCTCGTCAAGCCTTCCCAATGGCTTTTTGTCGGTGCACCCAACATCGTCATGATGTTAAATAAACATGATTGATTGATTGATTGATTGATTGATTGATTGATTGATTCTATGGAGCAGCAGCAGGCTTTTAACAGTCTGTCGATTGTGACTTGCCAGAGATGCCCGCGTCTCAGCTGAACGCGATGGTCGCGTGCGCACGCCTTGTCCCCGACGACCAACGGAGCACCGCGGTACGCAAGTGGTGCATGTGGTATAGAAGTCTCCTTCCTCCGGAGGTCCGTGATTTTGAGTGGAGAAGGAGATGGGGCATATGCCCACTCGAGAACTCCGCGCATCATGGGGCCTCGCTTCCAACGCCAAGTGCGCGCATTGTGGAGCGCAAAAGACAGCGCGCCACACTTTCTTTGAATGCCATGCCGGCCGGATTTTGGTGGCAAGAAATCGCATATTTTCAGTTCGTGCAGGGCCAGGCGTCCGGCAAACACGTGACTATTTTGGAAGATTAGTGTTCATATGTGCAATGTTTATTTTGTGGCGTCGCCGCTATGTGGCCAAAGCTCGGCGTCAGCCGGCGACCGCTATGTACCCCGCATTGCAGAAGCTCTGCCTCATCATTTGGCAGTACCTATCTGACAGACTTGAAGTGGATGGGGGCGCGGTTTATGCGATGGTGGCATACACGCTTCTTTGTTGTACAACAAGGTCGGCTGGCAATGTCGGGGCTACGGTAGTAGCCAGGCCGAACCCCCCCCCCCCCGGCCTCGTTGGCCTCGGGAGGGCTGTTTCTAGTTTTGCACCTGTGATTTCGCGATTTCAGACATGTACAGTATGTTAGCATTAGGTCATGTATTATTTTTGGGGGGTGGCCACCCGCACTTTATGCATCCTTTGTATCATCAGTCATGAGTGTGTATACACTGTTATGTTTGTTTGCACTGAACAATAAACTTCCCTTTGTGTAATGTATGTTTTTCGCTTCTCGGCCTATTACGGGCTAAAAGAGGCCGTGAGGCTGCCCGCCGTCGAGCCAGCGGATCTTCCAGCGTTCCTGGCCAGGCGGGCCCTCGGGTTCTGCATCCCGCAAGTCCTGCCTGCCGTACTGCTGTCCGGCGGCACGCTGCTGTCTTGGCGACCCGGGGGGAGCCATGGCGCGACCCTGTCTTGCAGTGCGTCCTACCAAGGCGCAATTTTTTTTTTGTTTACAGTGCCGGAACCTGTTCCGCCCGACCGCCTCATCGACATCCTCAATTAGCTGGTCGGAGTCGGGGGGGCTGACACACCTTAAGCTCCTCGGATGTGTACGTTTCCTCGCCGCCATGGCTTCAATAGCGCAGGTAGCGAAGATGTTGGCGAGAGGCAGCCTGCTGATCGCCGGGAAAGAAGTACCGCTGGAACAGATGGCAGATCCGGTGGTTCATGTGATGGTCTACCGTCTTCTGCCATACGTCAGCGACGGAAACCTGATCGCGGTGTTCACGCCGTATTTGACAGTCCGGGCGGTAATCGAGACTGCCTTCCTGAGCAAGAACAGCATTGGGAACGGGACGTGGCTCTTCAAGTTGCAGATGGCGAAGTCTCCACCCAACTTCCTGACGGTGGCAGGGACTCCAGCCATGATCGAGTACCGCGGCATGAGGCGCGTCTGTTCCCGCTGCGGAGGAGAGGGCCACTTCGGTTCTGCCTGCAAGTCGGAGCGCTGCGGCCGGTGCGGCGCTTAAGGACACGTGGGAGCGGACTGCAGGCCCGTGTCTATGCGCTGCGTGGGGCCCATCCCATACCCGACTGCGTCCGGCCGCGTTCCTACGCGGCGGCGGTGGCGGCTGCCAAGGCGCCCCAGGAGATTGGGGATCAACCCGGACCGGCGGAGTCATCTCAGGCGGCTGGCGAAGTTTCCAGCGGCGCGGAAGAGGAGGAAAATCCGAGCCTGGCCGAGCCTGCTGTCCAGCGCGACGACCCCTTGACCAGCCAAGCTGACGACAAGGCGAGGAGGAAGCTGACCGGTTCCTCGTCACCCCAGTTCGCGGCTGAGCAGTGGAAGGTCGCCTCTGACGCCGGAAAGTCGGCATCGGCCAACTCCGACGATTCGCTGGCCGAGTCGTCTGTGGAGGACCCTCCTAGCTTGCAGGCCTCTCGCTTCGACTTGTCGACGGCGGCGCGGCAAGACGGCAGGGAGGTGGGCAGCGAGTCGCCTGCCTCGCCCACCACCAGTTGCAACCTACAGACGCTGGTCAAGGGTGCCCAGGGCAGCGACAGCGCGAGATAGTCTCGACCGCAGGCGCCTTACATCCCGGTCGCCGTGACCCCGCGCCCTCCGTGCGCAGCAAAATTGGTGCGAGTGAGCGAAGAGAAAAATTCTGGACTTTGACGAGTCCAAGCGCCAACATTCGTCAGCGTCTGACGGCAGCGCCGCCTCCTCAGACACACCTGCGCCGAAGAAGAAGGTGAAGACGGCGTACGAGGAGGGCTGGCTCATGGACGTTTCCTAAACGCCACGCCTTCACCATGGCGTCATCTCTTCAGTTTTCGAGCCGTATCGGCCTCCCTCCCTATCCCATGCTTCGCGGGGGCTTGGGCGCAGCCTTTCTGGCGCTCGCCCAGCCTGGCTACCTTATCGGAGCCCTGGCGCCGCCGGTGTGGCTTGCGAACGATGAACTGTGCGTGTATTGCAGACTGTGTGTGTGGGCGTTTGACTGTGTTTGTGTTTGCACAGCCGCGCGTGCAGCACGAACCTTACTGCGGCCCGCAGCGCTCAGCACATCGTCGCCTGCCTGCTGCCGCCAGAGAGCAGACAGCAGGAGCCCCAGCGCGGAATTACGCTTCCTCGCCATGCGCTGCCCCTATGCCGTTGTTTGGTCACGCCAACAGACTTTGCCCTGCGAACTTTTCCGTGATTCCGCCATGTTTTCTTTGTTTTTAAGTTCTGCAGTTTTATTTTGTTGTCCAGGTTTTCTTTTTTATCTTTATGATGTATCTTTTCGTTTTGATTCTTTAACGCGCAGAGCTTTCGCCATCCCGACAAGCAGCGAGAGATGCTCCACCTTGCGCGGGCGCATCGGGTAGATGTTTTCTTTTTGCAGGAATTCAAGTTTCGTACTCATGCCGACGTTTTGAATTTTCGTTCCCGTTTTTATGTCGACGCCTTATTTTAGCTATCGGACTCGCAGTGTTGTGGCATGGGCGTGAAGTTCCTTTCCCCGGTGTACAGGTCTAGTGCGCAGTGCACTTTTGGCATTGATAGTCGCGTCATTACAGAGATGCTTTTCGACGGCCGGAGGGTTTGTTTTTTTAACGTTTACGCGCCCGTAACGCGTAGCTTGACGAACGTTTTCTTAGTTTGGTTTCGTTTATGGGGGTTTAACAGTCATCGAGCGAACAGCAAATGGCATCACGACGAGCGTGTACAGGAAGCCTACCCACACAGAGAAGTACCTGAATTTTCATTCTGCGCATCCAATAGGGCAGAAACGCTCAGTTGCCGCGGCGCTTTACAATCGTGCCTTCAAGCTTTGTTCAAGCCCATGCAAAAGAACTCGTGAAATCCGCCGCATAAGAAAGGAGCTTTCAAAGAACGGATACCCACGTCAAGTGCTGCAATCACAAGAACGACACGCTGCGGCCCCTCAAGCCGAAGCAAGAGCACCCAAAAAGAAAACACGTGCAGCCATCCCATATGCCCCTGGTGTCAGCGGGACGTTATGCCGGATACTGGCTCACTACGATATCCAAGTTGCCCATGTCCCATCCAGCAAGCTCAGAAACCATTTTGTACGAGTAAAGGACCCCCTTGAAAAGACCAGCTACCCTGGGGTAGTTTACAAAATTCCTTGCAAAGAATGCGGTGCAGCCTACATAGGAGGACAGGGAACTTCAGGAGACGATTAAAGGAACACCAGCGTGAAGTCAAAAACAAAAAAGTGCCTTCTAACGCTCTCGCCGAACAACAGCAAAACATGGGCCACTTGATTGACTGAGATTCCGCGCGCATACTTGAAAAAGGAAAATCATTATCTACTCGTCTGCTCAAGGAATCCCTTCACATACAAATGTCAAGCCAAGCGATTAACAGGACACAGGGCAATCTATCCGAGATATACATCCGCACGATACTCAACGTTTTCCCTACATAAGCAGCAGCCCGTCTCGTTTTTCATCCCATTGTGAACAAGGCACCTGTAGTGGTGCCGAAAGGTCAATTCTCTTACGGTATTTTTTTCCTTTATGACTTTGCGAGTGTTCGTTTAAAATGATATACCGCAACATGAGTTTTATGAGAGCTTTGTCGCGAGATCGATATGGCGCCTCGCGCAGCGCATGTTTCATGTGAGTGTCGATCGAGGGCCAGGCGTCAACGAGGCCCTTTTGCTAGTTTAATGGTGGCCGCCACTATGTTTTGAGGCGTCGGCGCTGCCCCGCGGAGGCTCGTCGAACCCCCGCTCAGGCTATGTTCCCAGCGCTGCAGAACCTGCGCCTTGTCATCTGGGGATACTTGTCTGGCCAGTTAGCAAAAGATAATTATTAATAATAATTAGTTTTTTTGGAGGGAAGAAAATGGCGCAGTATCTGTCTCATATACCGTTGGACACCTGAACCGCGCCGTAAGGGAAGGGATAAAGGAGGGAGTGAAAGAAAAAAGGAAGAAGAGGTGCCGTAGTGGAGGGCTCAGGAATAATTTCGACCACCTGGGGATCTTTAACTTGCACTGACATCGCACAGCACACGGGCGCCTTAGCGTTTTCCCTCCATAAAACCGCAGCCGCCGCGGTCGGGTTCGAACCTGGGAACTCCGGATCAGTAGTCGAGCGCCCTAACCGCTGAGCCACCACGGCGGGGATGCAACAGATGGCGAGGCGCTGTTCCTGCGGCGCTGGCACATACGATTCTGTGTAATCCCCAACGGGAGGCTATAAATGAGGACTTTACTAGCCTGCCCCCCCCCCCCCCCCCCCTTGTTTTCATATTGTCTCTGTTGCACATGTGACTCCAATGTAATTTTTTGTGTGCCCCTGATTTTGAAGTTCTGAGGTCTTTCTCTTTTTTTCATGATATTTTTCAACGGAGAGCCAAACTGGGCTGCCAGTGCACAATTGTAATCAAGTGCCCTCTTGGAAATTTGTTCTGGTTGAGAGTATTGTTTTGTATGTTTGTGAGCAATAAACTTTTGTTTACTTTAACTCTCCTACTTTCAGCACGCGGCTGCGAGCGTGGCTCGGCTTGAGCCAGTAGGAAGACCCGCGCAGTTTCCTTTCTTTTCTTCCTATCAGCAGCAGCACTGGACCAAAAATATTAACCTTATTTTTGGAATATGGCGGAGTCCTAGACGCATTCTGGCATGGGTCGGCCCGGTATTGCACTGGCTCCGGGATCGGCCTGGGGCTATGGGCCTATTAGCACGCGGCGCCTCTTCTATCTTTCCCTCCTGTCCTTTAAGTCTCCTACTTTCCGCACGCGGCAGCGAGCTTGGCTCAGATTGTGCCAGTAGGCAGGCCCGTGCCCTTCCTTTTCCTACTTCCTTTCAGCAACATCGAACAGTCAGTCAGTTCCCTTATTTTGTTAAGCATTCGTAAGCATAGTGAACAAGATACACCATAGTGAATAAGATACACCATAGTGAACAAGATAGAGCATAGTGAACAAGATAAAGATAGTGTCGCCCAAACAGTAGTGGTCAGAGTTGTATAGAAGCGGCCGCGATGTACGTGAAGCACACAGGTACGGTGGGGGCATTACGTCTTTTGTAGAAATGAGATCGTGGGCTCCTCGACAGCCATAATGTTTCGTGCCGCCATCCCTGCGAGGACCACTCTCTGAATTGTCGCCCGCCGCGGTGGCTCAGTGGTTAGGGCGCTCGGCTAATGATCCGGAGTTCCCGGGTTCGAACACAACCGCGGCCACAGCGTTTAGATGAAGGCGATACGCTTAGGCGCCCGTGTGCTGCGCGATGTCAGTGCACGTTAGAGAACCCCAGGTGGCCGGGATTATTCCGCAGCCCTCCACTGTGGCACCTCTTCCTTCCTTCTGTCACTCTCATTTATAATTTCCCTTACGGCGCGGTGGAGGTGTCCGCTGATATGTGAGACAGATACTGTGCCATTTCCGTTCCACAAAATCCAATTTTCGGACCGCTGCGGTGCCTGAGAGGTTAGAGCACTCGGCTGCTGATCTAGATTTCCCGGGTTCCAACCCGACCGCGGCGGCTGCGGTTTTATGGAGGCAAAACGGTAAGGCGCCCGTGTGCTGTGCGATGTCAGCGCACGTTAAAGATCCTCAGGTGGTCGAAATTATTTGCGGAGGCCTCCGCTATGGAACCTCTTCATTTCTTCTTACACTCCCTCCTTTATCCCTTCTCTTACGCCACGGTTAAGGTGTCCGCCGATATGAGACAGATTCTGCGCCATTTCCTTTCTCCAGAAACCAATAATTATTATTTTCTTGGAATTCTTCGGTGCTGGCTCGAAGCGAGCCGATGTGTTCTTTAGCTCTCTGCTCCTTCGGGAGCTAGGCCTAAGGCTTCGCGGCGCTGCCACATGGAGGCCACAGGCAAGGAGAGCAAGCGACATCCTGCGTTTGGCGGTGACGATGAGCAACGCAGGACCGGCCGCTCACGCTCACTGAGAGGATCGAGAACCAGGGCAAGATCATCCAGCACCATTCGGCTGATGCAGGCCGAGATCGCTGGTCAGTCGGACACGGTAAGGTGCCTGACGGAAGCGCTCATCACCATCTCGGCGAACCTCGAGTGCGTCATTGAGGCCTAGGACGTGTCGCCGTCGGAGCCACGCGTTCTAGCTCTCAGGGACGCTATAGCGCTTGCTCACCGGACGCAGGACTCCATGGTGGCTGCCTCCCCGCAATGCCGGCCACCCCTGCACCTCTCGCCGCCATGGCTACTCCTGCAGAACCGGCTGTGCGATGTCAGTGCAGGTTAAAGATCCCCAGGTGGTCGAAATTATGCCGGAGCCCTCCACTACGGCACCTATTTCTCTTTATTCTTTCACTCCCTCCTTCATCCCTTCCCTTACGGCGCGGTTCAGGTGTCCAACGATATATGAGACAGACACTGCGCCATTTCCTTCCCCCCCCAAAAAAACAATTAGAACCGGCTCTGATGCCCTCTCCCCTGATGCTGCTGCAGCGCGCTCACCGCAGACACCTGCAGCTGAGGAGAACATGTGCACCCTGATGGACGAGTCTGTTCTCTGGAAACAGCGCCACTCAACGGGGTCCGAGGAGGAGAGGGACGAGGCGAGCAACAGGGACATCGCGGTGGCCAAGCGGGAAGCACGAGTCCTCATCACTGTCTCTGTTCCTTCTTCCTCCACACTCGAGGCAGGAGGGCCTGCCCAGCACGACTCAGCTGCCTGAAGCGACATGGTGCCCTCTTCCGGGAAGAAGCTTGCTACTTCGCAGGCACCGCATGGAGCCCCCCTCCAAC
Organism: Amblyomma americanum; assembly: GCF_052857255.1. Taxonomy (NCBI): domain Eukaryota; kingdom Metazoa; phylum Arthropoda; class Arachnida; order Ixodida; family Ixodidae; genus Amblyomma; species Amblyomma americanum. The sequence continues at coordinate 471,062,311 of NC_135497.1, forward strand.
ATGCTGCTGCTGCTGCTGTTGCTGATGGGGTGACAGCGTCCGGAGGAAAACCGGACGCGACCTCGCGAAATTCCCACGCACGAAGCTAGGCTGCGGATGGGGCGTCGTCTGCCGGCAGCCAGCGCACCCAACTCCGCGGCGCGCCTCAGCAATACGCCGCAAACGGCAACGACGCTGATGCTGGGGCCAGCCTAGTCCCGTGGCGCACCATCACTACCAAGGCGTAGTGGCGTCAGTGAGCTGCCCTGGAGTGATCCGCGGCTGTCGTTGAGGTCCCGTCCAGCCTGGTGGGGACGGTGCTGTTTCGGCCGGCAAACCGGGGTTCCGCCTTCATCAGCGAACAGGGCTGGAAGCTGGCCGAGGAGGTGGGGCTCCGTCCGGGCAAACTAGCGACGGAATGTGGTGACAATGGACGCGGGGAGCAGCGATGCTCTCCAGGCCCTGCTAGCCACAGCCATCATCCGCGGCGTGCCGGTCTGCGCCAAGGAGCCCCCTCCTCTGAACGAAAGCTCCGGCCTGGTCTTCGGTGTGGATCGGCGCCGGACGGCGGAGGAGCTGCTAGCGGCGGCGGAGTCAACGGTGCTGATGGTGTCGGCGTCGCTGTCGGGCAGCACACTCGCTCTCCGTTTTTCGGCAACGACATCACCGGCGCCCCATCACCATATTCAAGCGCAGGCTCGTCGTCCACCCCAGCCGTCTCCGGCCGCTCCAGTGATCCAAGTGCGCCAGCCTGGGGCATGCCACATCCAGGGCACCAATGTCAAAGCGGGTTCCCAGTATCTATGCCGGTTTCGTCCATTGCGTGCCATGGTTTCTCTTCGTTCATTTCTTGATGCGGCGTCTCCGCTCACTCATGACAACATGATGTCCGACATGGCTGAACGCTTTCAACTCTTCTGGTTCCTCTGAGGTTTGTGGGGACCTGCCCTGCAGCCCCCTGTGTTTGCTTTCCCGAGAGGCACCGTGCAGCAGCAATCTCACCTCGAGGAGGAACGCATTCCATTGTCAGTTACATTAACGTGCAAGAGAGGGCGCCAGCGTCGCTGCGCGGCAGACTGCTGAAGCCAGCGCGGGAGAGGGCGTGAGGCTCGGCGGCTGGCAACGTCGGCTCGAGCGGACGTGTCGCTCGCGGCTCCGCTCTTCCCTGGGCGGGGCGAGGAAGCGACGGGGATGTCCGCTCCCTTATATCGTCCCGTCCGGCCTTCCGAGTATGTATCCCATTCTCTAGCGCGGGCGAACATTCGCTCGGAACCTTGCTGGTGAGTAGGACGACCTCGATTCATCAGCATATCTTGCTGCTAGCTGGCGTTATTGTTGCTGTAGCAATAAATGCCTGTTTGTGTCAGCCAATGTGTAGTTCCTTTGTTCCCTCGGTGCAAGGCCCGCCGTAGTTGGTGTGCGCTCGGCAGCGTACACGATCACGGGGTGGGGTCCGGCCGGCTTTGAACCATGTCAGCCGCGATTAAGTGTCGAGAACGGGTTTATCTCCCCAATCCAACCACACATCTGGCGCCCAACGTGGGGCCCGCTCTTGGAACATTGGACGACTGTCGGATCGGTTCGAGGGACGATCTTTGTCTGGACTTGACAAGCGCTAGGCCTTGAGTGAATTTTGATCGCTAGGACCTGTGGCATGCTTTCTTGAGTGCGAGGTGTACTGCGCTGCAGCATGCTTGAACTTTTCGACATGCTCAGCACATTTTTCGCTTGAGTTCCCTCGCGACAATCGCTTGGTCCGCATCGAGGGAGCGCGAGGCCTAGCGCCAGCTGAGTTGCCGAGCCCAAAGCATGTGAGTACGGAAGCCGCGTGGGGGGTCCGAGTTTCTGTATATATGTTCTCTACTGTCGCTTGACTCCGGGTGACCTAGGGCCACCGGTGCCGCTACGACCTCGCTGGTATTGCAGCTCGGCACCGGGCGCTCTGATACCGTCGATATTGTCGGCGCCGACCGCTCAGAAGCTGTTTTGTGCAGTGATGCAGTGAGTGGGGTAGGACCACCCCACAAAGCTGATGTCTCCTCGCGGCTGCGCGCACTTAACCCGTTTAGGGTGTTTGTTGTGTTCACGGTCGTTGTCGGTGTGGTAGTAAGGCCTAATGCTTTTCGGAGCTGCTTGCACCACGTCTGAAGAGGAACGACCGCCGGACCGTGGTGTTGAGAGGGGGCGCACTTTGCTGCCCGCCCGCTTTTTTGTAACCTCGCACGAACTGAGCAGTCTCGTTCAACTCAAGAAAGGGCTTTGTTAACTCGGAACTTTGCGTTTGCATAGCCGCCGGCACGTTTTGCTTGCGAGTTAGGCATTGTGCCACGAGGCCCTTGCGGATGCCGTTTCCGCTCCTGTGGCCAACTTAAAGGCACACCGAGAGCGTTTCGGCAATTTTGCAAATCCGGAGGAGCCACCCAGGCTTGCTGTCCGGTGCACATCGTCTCGCTGCCACCTGATGCGACGGAGCGGCCTGCATCCTGTTCGCCGCATCCATCCAGGGCAGTTGTGGCGAGGCCAGTCAGCAGTCACCTCCGGCTGTTGCTGCCCTGGCGACTACTGTAGAATCCTGGCCTGCAGTTTTCCCACGGGCCTTCTATCCACGGGCCTGCGGACACGGTAGTCCGCGGGCCATGCGAGTCGTCCGAGCGGAGACCTTCACGCCGCCTTCGGAACACCACGGAAGCCTGCGTGGACGTTGTCGGCGTGACCTCCGCTGCAAGACGTGCCTCAAGGACATGATGACCAGGAGACTCCTCCGTAGCATGAACTTTCAGGCGCGTAGATCTATTTAAGGTTGGGGGGATGCGGGTACCTGCCCTGCAGCCCCCTGTGTTTGCTTTCCCGCGGGGCACCGTGCAGCAGCAGTCTCACCTCGAGGAGAAACGCATTACATTGTCAGTTACATTAACTGGCAAGAGAGGGAGCCAGCGTCGTTGCGCGGCAGACTGCTGAAGCCAGCGCGGGAGAGAGGGGGGTGAGGCTCGGCAGCTGGGACCGTCGGCTCGAGCGGACGTGTCGCTCGCGGCTGCGCTCTTCGCCGGCGGGGCGAGGAAGTAACGGGGAGACCCGCTCCTGTACTCTCATCCCGTCCCGGCCTGCGGAGTATCCCTTGCCCTAGCGTGGGCGAACATTCGCTCGGAACTTTGCTGGTGAGTCGGACGACCTCGTTTCATTAGCAGATCTTGTTGCTAGCTGGCGTTATTGTTGCTGTAGCAATAAATGCCTGTTTGTGTCAGCCAATGTGTCGTTCCTTTCTTCCCCCAGAGCAAGGCCCGCCGTGGTTGGCGTGCGCTCGGTAGCGTACGCGATCACGGGGTGGGGTCCGGGCGGCTTTGAACCGTGTCAGCCGCGATTAAGTGGTGATAACTTATTTATATCTCCTCAAATCAACCCCGCAGGTTACAGCTTTTTTTGAGGGCCGTCATTACAGACCCGGTCATTCGTGGACTCTCCCTTCATGGATGTCAGGCGCTGCGCGTAACCGCTTACGCAGATGTCATTACTGTGTATCTATGTGACTGAATGAATCTCCAACGTGTCCTTCATCTTTTAAGAGCTTTAGATCTTACTCATCATGTTTCCACATTTTGTGGGGTCTGCTAGCACCCTTAGACCACAGCGTCATTTGAGGCAGCAACTGCTCATCACGTTTCGAGATTTCGTGGGGTCTCCACCATCCTGAGATCACAGCGCCATCCGTCGCAGCAACTAGAAAACAGCACATCTAGCATTAGGACTTGTAGCGCCATCTACAACAGCATTGTATAAATAACCACCTGCCGCGTGCCAGTGACGACGTCACGGTCTGATATCGTGGATAGAGGTGGAACGACGTGAGTATGATGTGAGGGGACGAAAGAGTGGCGTAGTTTCGGTTTATATAATCCAAGATTGCGGCCATTAAAATTGTTTCTGCCCTCCCATCTCTTCGCTCCCCCCTCAAGAATAATATTCTATGTAAAGATAAATCTATTCTGTCGGAACTACCTTTGCATACAAGGCAAACAACTATGAACACAATTTACGTCGCTTACAACACAAGGCACTTAAAAGATATACTGTAAAGCCATTTAGAAGTGTCACAAAGTGCATTCAGGACCACTAAAAAATTCATCGCAACACAAAGCAGGAGATACAAAACGATGGCTGGATGGAGGCTCATCAATTTCCCCGGGTCCCGAAAACAGACCCTGTACCATGGTTTACCAAACAACATCAAAAGGGGAACACAAGTTGACAATTATGCACACTAAAAGAGGGGAGCTGGCATCAGCTGCCTTCCGTCGCGCACAACAAAGAAACGAATATTACAGCGCTGCAGGAGCCGCGCTTCTCCATCTTGATCTAAACGGTCAGACCAATAAGTCCACGGGAGAAGAAGCACGTTCTGCAGCGCTGGGTACAGGGATCGCGCCGGCGCCGGCAGCAAAACGCACTGGCTGACAAGCCCCGCAAAAAGGCCCCGCGGGCGCCGGGCGCCTTGTTCGTAATGCACTAAAAACATGCGGCGCACCAGCCGCCATACAATGCGCGCAACTGGGCACTGAAACGAAAAGTGCTGTACAGTTTCAACTCCAGCGCAGTTTGGGCACTGCTCATTGGGCATCACGCCGCAGGATGCGAGCCGCTGTCGTGTGGGTAAGACGCCCAAGTGGCGTCGCCATTCAGAATCCCTGCCCGCAGGTGGAAACCGGCCCGTGGCCGAGGATTTCCACTTTCTCACCGCTCTGTGCCTATTATTGTCTAGCGATAGCCGGGCACAGGCAATCAGCTGCAGCTAACTTCAATGGCAGAGGCTTCTCTGATATCAACCTGAGGCAGATTGGCCTCCAACGCGCGCTTGAAGCCCGCGGCTGCGCTATAAAACGCAAGCAGTCTTTCCGCTTTCAGTCCTACATGCCTACCCGGGGCGGAAGCTCTACGCTCCGCGCTCAGCCAGTATAGCAAACGGATCGCCCCATAGCCGTGATCATCCAAAAGCTGGTATACCAACTAAACTAGTGGCATCAGCAAATCAGAACGGTTTCCACTTTTCCACAAAGAAAACTTTAGCGATCCTTTTCTCGCTGAAACGCGGCATACAAGTCGATCCATTGGTACACCTGGACGGAACACAGATACCCGTCAAAAGTAGCACAAATTTCTACGGATAACTTTTTGATAAAAAACGCACTTTCCTGCCTCATATAAACTCACCGAAAAAGAAAGCCTCCGGATCCTTAAATATACTCAAGGTACTATCACGCAAACGTTGGGGTCCTGAGAGGACATGTCTTTTGCAAATATATCGCGCCGTTGCAAGCTCTACCTTATATTACGGATGTATATTATATGGGTCAGCGAAAGCATCGTATCTTAAACGACTGGATCCAGTGCATAATTCAGGTTTACGTCTTTCCATTGGTGCATACCGGACATCACCTACAAACAGCCTATATGTAGAAACTAATGAACCATCACTTACAGACAGAAGAACCATGCTTATTGCTCGTAAATTTTAAAAATTCGTTTCCTACGTTAACATCTATGTTACCATATAGCTACGAAGTGCACATCTCGAACGCTCTTTAACAGCAAGCCTCATGCTACCAGGCCTTTGCTCTCGGGATTTGAAGAGATGTGTTAGAATATTGGCGTCCTAAACACATTACCTTGTATTGCGCAAAGACGAGATGCACTACCTCCATGGCGCAATTTCCCTGCAATCTGTGATCTTTCTTTTATACCCTTCGGGAAGAAACAACCTCCCCAACAACATATACAAGAATTTCTTGCACTGGAAGAAAAGTACGGTACTTTCAGAGCTGCTTATACAGATGGTTCAAGAACATACGCCTACGTTGGAAGCGCAGTGGTACAAGGGAATCGGATTGAAATAGTAAGGCCTCCACAGCGTGCCTCCATTTTCGTTGGCGAATGTTACGCGATCTCTGGAGCCGTACAAAAATACTGAACGAGAACCTCGCAAACAGTATCATACACACCGGCTCGCTAAGCGTGCTTACAGCCCTTCACTCTAGAAATGCAGTCACTCCTATACTTGGTGATATCATGCACAACATAGTAATAGTCACAGCTAAAGGACAAAACGTAAAACTCTGCTGGATACCAAGCCATACCGGAAATAAAGGCAACGAAAGACTGGACTTCTGCGCTGCTCAAGCTTGTTATCAGCATGTAAAACAAGTAAATATACCGTTCAATGTTTGTAATAACTTAATTGTAAAACCAGAGATAAATGGCAGTCCGCGTGGAACAACGAAGTAAACAACAAATTACACAATGTAAAACCAGGTATAGGTGAATTGAAGTCCTGCACCTACCAGGAACGTTTTAAGGAAGTGATTATGTGTCGTCTTCGTATAGGACACACGCACCTCACACAATTTCTTACTGACAAAAAAAGATCAACCTATCTGCGAAAAATGGGGACACGAAGTTACGGTTAACCACATTTAAATTTCTTGTGCTAAGATAGAAAAACTAACGAAAAGGTACTTTACTCAGTTTTATAGAAAAATACATTCCTTTTCATCCCGCACTGCTTTTAGGAGATGACGCAATTGTTGATATATCAGGTGTTTTTAGCTTTCTTAAAGAAACGAAATTTCTCAACACACTCTAAATTTTTTACCCAGTCAGTCTGAATTTTAGTACCCCTCAGCCACTTTCTCATGCGTCAGACGAAGGCTGAGGCTTTTGTATTGATTGGCTGGGAGCCTCGATATCTTTGCACAGCCAAAGAAAGCAACTGAGGTTACCCAGTCTTCTTTAAACGCTTACTAGTAGCCATTTCTACAATTTGTGTATATGTTCACTTCGTAGTTTTAACGTTTTAGGACCTCTATACCAGGGATGATTTTTACATTTCTATGTTATTCAACAAGAAGCTTTTCCTATGCCTTGTTCTTGGCGCATGATGGCCTCAGTAGTCTATGTGCCATAAAACCCAACCCAACACAACACACACCAAAACACAACACCACGAGTTCGTCAACGAAAAGAATGCAACATAACGAAAACGCGAACGAAAATAAAAAAAAACATCTGCAAGGGTGCGGAAATTGCACTCCTGCAGAAGCAAAACATCAGTGCGGAACGATCATGAAGGTGAAGCACCTGCCGTTGCTTATCGGGAGAGCGAAAACACTGCACGTTAAAAGAAGAGAAACGAAACACATCCATCATGAACCGAAAGAGTAGTTGCCGCGGTGGCTCAGTGGTTATGGCGCTCGGCTGCTGACCCGAAAGACGCCGGTTCGATCCCGGCCGCGGCTGTCCAATTTCGATGGAGGCGAAATTCGAGAGGCCCGTGTACTGTGCGATGTCAATGCAAGTCAAAGAACCCCAGGTGGTCGAAATTTCCGGAGCCCTTCACTACGCCGTCCCTCATAGCCTGAGTCACTTTGGGACAGTAAACCCTCTTAAACCATAAATCAAAACCATGAACAGAGATAGTAAAACAATGTGACAAACCTGAACAACTAATCAAGAGTAATAATAATAATTGTTTTTTTGGGGAAAGAAAATGGCGCAATATCTGTCTCATATATCATTCGACACCTGAACCGCGCCATAAGGGAAGGAGAAAGGAGGGAGTGAAAGAAGAAAGGAAGAAAGAGGTGCCATAGTGGAGGGCTTCGAGATAATTTCAACCCCCTGGGGATCTTTAACGTGCACTGACATCGCACAGCACACGGGCGCCTTAGCGTTTTTCCTCCATAAAAACGCAGCCGGCGCGGTCGGGTTCGAACCCGGGAACTCCGGAATAGTAGTCGAGCGCCCTAACCACTGAGCCACCACGGAGGGTCTAATCAAGAGTACACGTCCCACCACCGCGAAGCCGCCAGCCAAGACGCCAGCGGGGACCCACGACGCCTCCCAAATGCCCATACCCTGCGGCGGTCTTTCACCGCACCCACAGTCTGTACCCGCAGAACTGTACCGTTAGTCCATCACACCTAATCAAGAGTACAAAACAAAGCTGTGATGGACTCACGGTACAGTTCTGCGGGTACAGACTGTGGGTGCGATGAAAGACTGCCGCAGGGTATGGGCATTTGGGAGGCGTCGTGGGTCATTGCTGGCGTCTTGGCTGGCGGCTTCGCGGTGGTGGGACATGGATGCCAGGCGGTGAAAACAGCTGCGCGGTGAGAGGGTCCGGCCGATGCTCGCTGTTGTGGAAGAAACACAGAGTCAGAAGCGCATCGACACATTACCCCGCACAAACACCGTCCATCGTTCGTCAGCCGCGCCGACAGAGCCAGCGCGTCGATAAGATGTCGGTGCCAGCTGAGCGCCAGAATGGCGGCACCCAGGCCATCGCCGCACGTGGGACGAGGAAGAAGGCTGGTACGGCTCGAGGTCCTAATTTGAGGTGCCATGATCAAGACTAGGCGTCTTCGGAGACGTCCTTGATGGCGTTCTCCTCGACCGCCGTCCTCACCTTTCTCGGAGCCGGAGCGGCCGATGACGCAGCGCCCCCATCAGGTGACGAGTGCTGGCTCTTGGGCTCTTCCAGGTCGAGGACCTTGTGCACGCCAGGCCGGACCTCGCGTCGCACTGGGTCTGGGGGCAGAGCGACCGGGATGTGCATCATCTGCGGGCGCGTCCCGCTCACGCTGTCTCTGCCCTCACTGCCTTTGACGGGCGTGGGCAGGGCAGCGTCGGGGGAAGACGTCGCGGACGGCTAGATGCTCGCCTCGGCGTCCTGCTGCTGCGCCGTTTTCGGCACGTCGACGAGAGAGACCTCCAGGCTCAGAGGCCCCGCCAGGGCCGACTCGAGCAGCGACGCCTTCGAGTACGGTGAGGCCGACCTCTCAGTGTCGCAGGCACCCTCGGTCTCCTCCTCGATCTGGGGCGCCAAGGGATCACTCGGCTTCTGTTCAGCGGAGCTCGCCGCAGTCTCTCCCCGCTGAGCAGCGGGCTCGGCGAAGCTGGCAGATTCCTCGCCTGCCGCCTTGCTGGAACTTGCGGCGGCTGCGGCGGCATACGAGATGGGCTGCACGCAGTCAGAGGTTGTGTGCCGTCCACCGCAGCGCTTGCACGCCGTCTGGTAGGCCTCCGCCTCGTGGCCGTACGGGCTAGAACTACCGCACCGCGTGGCAGTGCAGGCGGCGCCCAGGTGACCCTCTCCTCCACACTGTGAACACACCCGCTTCATGCCAGGATACCCCACCATCGCGGTGGCCCGCGACGGTGAGGAAGTTCAGCGGCGTCCACTTCATCTCGAGTTTCACTGTGCGGCACCCGTTCCGGATGTAGCCCCGGCTCTTGAAGACGGGCTCCAATGCCGCTCGCATCTTCCCGCAGGCGCTCAGGGCAGCAGCCAGGGCGTCGTCCGAGATTATTGGTGGTAGACGGAACATCGTCACGCACACCACTGGCGCGGCCATCTGCGTCAGCGGCACGTGCTTTCGAGCGACGAGGAAGCTCCCCGCCTCTACCAAATCCACTTTATTTCCAACCTACAATAGCGGGTCCACCAGGCAAAAAGCTGTCACAGAAAGCTTGACTGGACCTTGGGGGCCTACGAGAAGCATCACGCAGTGGACCTCACAGCACAATCAAAAATGATAAGAAACTTTTGATAAGATCAAGGGCAACGCCACGAACGCCATAATCTTGCAATTTTGAGAGTAATATAGCATGGTTTACACAGTCAAAGGCTTTCCTGAGATCAATAAATAAGCGTACAGTAAATTGTTATCATTGTTCTTAAGTATTTCATCTTTGATTTGTAGTAAGGCCATTTAAACTTATTTTCTTTTCTGGAAGCCGTAATGAGAATCGCTGATAGCATAGTATTTAGTAAAATGGTTTCTAAGTTTGGCATTAATAACATTCTCAAAAACCTTAGAACATATGGGCAAAGCGAATATCGGGCGATAGTTTGATATATCATCAACACTTCCACCTTTCCAGACCGGGCTTATGCGCGTTTTTTAAGATCAGAAGGAAATATACCTGTTTCAATCACTTGACTGATTATAAATGCGAATGGTAAGGCTATAATCGGTGCTACATGTTTAATAGGGACACTGCTCAGGTCATCTAGTCCAGCAGCGACATCATTTAGAACTCTGGCAATGAAGCTGATGACTTCGTGGGAGGTAACGGGGCAGAATGTAACTGAATTTTCAAGCCTTGCTCTAAGTACTGAAAACAAATTAGCACAGTCTCTGTTTGGAGACGTGTATTCGCCAACGTTAGAAAAGAACTCATTCATTGCATCTAATGTCTCTATATCAGGCTTATTCCATCAGCAAAAGCTGCAATATTAAGAGGGGACTTAGCTGTAAGGTTATTGGATAAGTTATTGATTTCTTGCCATAGCTTTCCTTGGTTGTAAATTTGAGGAAGTAGACATTGATAGTAGTGCATTTTTGCCTTGCTTAAATAGGCATCTAATATGTTACGAAAGGCTTTGAATTGTTTTAGTAGATTAGTATCACGTTTTTGGAGGAAATCGCGGCACATTTTATTTTTTTACTTTTATTTTCTTATGCAAGGTGGTCGTAATTCAATGCTTGCGCATATTTTTCCTTCGGTTAGAATTGTGCACAGAGGGAAAACGTTTCTCATAGCAGGCCTGAAATTTGCTGAGTAAAAGACGATACGCTTGACTAAGAGAGCATTCGGCGTAGGTACTTTCCCAGTAAATAATTTATAGCGCTGTGTAAAAGTTTTCGAGCGAGGCAGAGCATATGTCACCATAACAAGAGCTATAAGCGACTGTGTTTGGCAGTCGTTGTCGGCAAACATGTGAAAACCGAAAGATGGTCACTGATATAAAAAAAAATGCACACCTGATGAGCACTGGTAACAAGTTACATTGGTAATGCAGATATCTAGAAGTGTGGCACTGGTATCGGTAACACGGGTGGGCAAGGAAATTATATTTTATCAAGCAAAAAGAGAGAAAGAGAATGAAGGAAACGCAGGGAGGTTAACCAGATGTGTCTCCGGTTTGCTACCCTACACTGGGGATGTGGGATAGGGGTTAGAAAAATGACAGAGAGGAAAACGCAAAAAAAAGGAACGTGCACACATGGAGACACACACACACAAGGCGTTCCAATTAAAGTCTTTCACACAGGCCGGCAGATTGTAAGAAGCGCAAAAGCGCTTGCACGGCCTTCTGCGACGGTAGGTCCTTTCGATTTTGGAGAATTCTTTTTTCGGATAGCGGTTGGTCGTCCAGTTGGTCAAGTTCGTGGTTAAGGCATGCCCTCTGTGGACTGTAATGCGGGCAGGAGCACAATATATGGCCAATTGATTCTTCATGGCCGCAGTGGTCACAGGTTGGGGTGTCGATCATCCCTATGCGGAAGGCATAGGCTTTAGTAAAGGCAACACCCAACCAAAGTCGATATAAAAGCGTGGCGTCTCTACGGCGAAGCTGTGATGGCGCTCGAAGACTTACCCCCGTATTCTTAAACAGACCTCCACTTGAAATTTCACTCGAGTTGCTCCTCGAAGCCGGTTTCGTGCTTCTTAAACCCTCCTCCACTCCTACCGGCCCTCGAACGGAGGAACTCCTCCACGCTCTCCTCCGAAATCTCGAGGTGGCGCTGCTGCTACTTTGAACGCCTCCTCGGCCGAAGCGTCCCCCCTCAGCAGTGTCAAGATGGCTGCCGGCTCGCTCGCCTAGTTCGCCGAACATGTGCTACGTGTGGACGAACTGTTTCACGATGGCGCCGACGATAGCGAAGCTGCAGTTGTGCCACGGCGGGCTTTGCGGGATAGAATAAACCCGCTGGAGCATTTCAGCGATGGGGAGTTTTTATCCCGGTACCGGTTTACGAAGGACACCGTGCGAGAGCTCCTGAAGTGCCTGCCCATGGAAGAGAGCGTCAGCAATCGCGGTCACCCGCTGCCACCGATGCTTCAGCTGGCCGTTGCGCTGCGATTTTATGGAAGTGGAACATTCCAAGTCGTCACCGGTGACTTGATAAATGTTTCGCAACCGACGGTGTGCCGTGCAGTGGAACGAATATCAACGCTGATCGCGGCACATCTGTTCCCGCGAACTGTGAAGTTCCCTGCTACAGCGGCCGAGTTCCAAGCGGATACGACGGCCTTCTACCGCCTTGGCCGTTTCCCTGGGGTGACTGGGTGCATAGACTGCACCCACATCCGAATCAAGTCTCCTGGCGGTCAACTCGGAGAAGTATTCCGCAACCGAAAAGGTTACTTTTCGATCAATGTGCAGGTGAGCCCATTTTTCTTTGTGCAAAACTTTATCGCGATCTAGGTGACATTATATCATATTAACGCGTGTTGATATTTAGAACAAACATAAGGGCCGCTTTCCTTCACATTGCCCATCATAGCTGTCGTCTTATTCAAATAATGTTCATGTAAACATTGAGCAAAAAAAGATAATCGATCTCTTGCTGTGCTTTGAACCTGCGCTGCATCACGACTTGTGCTATCAATTTATCAGTGATGGAGGGATATTTTTGTACAATATTTTAGTTATGCCTCAATATTTTGGCTTGCACACTTCTGTATCCACTAATAAATTTGTTCTCTATTTCTTAGCTAACATTGTATATGTAGGAGGAGTCATTTGTTTTTCACGTTGCTTGTTTTACATTTCTTTCTGCCTGCACCCTTCTGAAATGCCTGCATGACCTTGAGGGTAAAAATTAATAAATACCATGTATGTTACCTAGCGTTCCTGTTACATGAAGCACCAAATTTTCACTTGCATTGCAAGCAAACAATTTGCGCCGTTTTAATGAATGTGCTAATTTTTCTGGCTCTTGTTGCTTGTAAAACATAGAACCTAAGCTATATAAATAGATATTAATTGCTGAAGAGTACAGTGATTTGACATGTAGCCACAAAAATTTATATTCATTTCCTGAGAATATCTTCATGACAGAGACATAATATTTTATCCTCAGGCAATAACGGGGCCAAGACTGGAATTTTACGACTTGGTCGTCGGCTGGCCTGGATCAGTCCATGACAGCAGAATTTTTGATAACAGCCGTGCACGAGTCCTCTACGAGACGAAGAGAGTTCCCGGGTTGCTACTGGGAGACGCAGGTTATCCCTGCATGTCATTTTTAATGACACCTCTGGCAGATGCCAACCCACCAAATACCCCAGAGGGCAGGTAAGTACAAGAGGGAACTTATACATCATAGTTTCTTTGATTGAAGGCAACACAAATGTACGAATGTCATCTCCTTTTGCTGCTGTTCTGCTCTGTAAACTCTTTACATCAAAGAGTGGATCCTCCATTTTTTTTGTTACCGAAACACTTAATTTTCCCATGCTTTTCCCATTTTTCTAATCAAATTCAACACAAATTCAACATTCAGACTTAATACATTTGCCACCGGTTGACGGACAAGGCCCCTGAAGATGACTTAATACTTCCCGAGGCGTGCAAATGTAATTAAAGCTTCATTAGTAGCTGCAATGGGGCCACTGAGAATGTAATGCGCAGACTGCTGTGCTCTTCAGTTTAGCACAGCTACACAAGTTTTTACTTCAAACTGCTCGTCTTTCACGCAGGTATCAGGCGGCCCACATCAAAACCCGAAACAGTGTGGAGAGGGCTTTTGGAGTTTGGAAGCGCCGCTTTCCATGCTTAGATATGGGCCTCCAAAACCGCCCTGAGCGCTCAGCAGTTATAATAACTGCCTGCGGCGCCCTTCACAACCTCGCTGTTCTACGGAAGGACCCGGAGCCACCTGCTGTGGCCCTCCCCGTTATCCAGCAGCCACGGCCCAGCGTGCAACCCCAGCAGCTCCATGTGCCACCGCAGCCTTCTGCCAACACAGTGAATGGCTCTCATGTTCGGGTGGGGCTTATAGCCAGATCATTCCGTTAGGTGTCCTAATTACCTTCTCGGCAAATGTACACAATACTTTTCTAGTGTTAAAGAACCGTTACTTTTATGGTATTTGCATTGTTTTTGCCTATTTCTTTTTTCTATTTCTTATAGCAATTTAATGTCATCATCAGCTGAACTTCATCCACGGGAGGACGAAGGCCTCTCCTGTATCTTTCCAATTAACCCTGTCCTGTGTCAGCTGCGGCCGCCTTGTTGTGGCAGAATTCCTTATCTCATTAGCCCACCTACTTTCTGCCGCCTTCTCCTATGCTTGCCTTCTTTTGGGATCCATTCTGTTACCAATGGCCCAACATTCATCTTGAATTCACATTACATGCCCTGCCCATGCCCATTTCTTCTTGATTCCATCTAGGATGTCACCAACTCTCATTTATTCCCTCATTCATTCTGCACTTTAACCGCTACATTTATCATTTTCCTTTTTGTAGTTCTGCACTGTATCGGCCCCCCTCGCAGGTGTCGCGCAATTTTGAGTGATTTCTGGACAGTGTTGTTGTTGCTGTTGACGTCGGGCGATATTGAGGAGAATCCGGGGCCTACAACAGAGGAATACTTGCAGATTATTGTAAAGAATCAGGCAGACACGGATCGCAAATTGAAAGCTATTCAAGACGAAATCGGTGAGCTGAATGCAAGGACGGAAGGGTTATTGGACTTTCTAGCGGCATTCAAGGAAATGGGCACAAGAATTGATAACCTTGAGTCTATCATCAAAGAGCAAGCTAAAAAGTTAGTGGAATTTGAAAGCCGCGGCCGGCGTAACAATCTTTTAGTTTTTGGGCTCCCTGAACAAGCCACTGAGTCAGAGTTAGATCTGAGAAAAGCGGTTGTAGACAATATTTTCCACAAGGATCTTGGTGTTCAGGTTACTTCAGTCGAAAGAATTCATCGTCTAGGAAGAAAGAAAACAGGAGCTACTAGACCAGTAATTATGAAATTCTATGATTCCAGGGAAAAAGACAGCGTTCTTAAAAACTGCCACAAACTTAAAGGCACCTCTGTTAGCGTCAGCAATGACTACGCAAAAGATATTGTGCAAGTTCGGAAGAATTTGTGGCAGTCTGCTGCTGTCGAACGATCTAACGGACAAAAGGTATCGCTGGTTCACGATAAACTGAAGATAGATGACCGTCTGTACTCTTGGGACAACACTCGAAACGAGCGTTTGCTCTGCCGGACCCAACGTAAGGGTGCTCGAAACACCCACAACGAATCGGAGACAACAGATAACAGCCATAATGGATCACCTTCCAGAAGTGAAAGTAATTCATAGCTCAGGATAGTTCTGCTGAATGCTCGCAGCATTCTTAACAAGGTCACAGAATTGGAATTTTTATTGCTCTCAGAGGACCCGCATGTCGTTTGCATAACGGAAACATGGCTCAACAGTGATGTTTCTTCTGATTGCATTGTTCCTCCTGGCTACACAATGCTCAGATGGGATCGAGATTCCCGTGGGGGTGGTGTGGTCATTATTGTGAAGTCATCGCTCTCAGTTTCCACGATTACGAGCGAAATGCCGGAGTCAGTGTGGTGTAAAATTATATTTTCTGGTGCTGCGTACGTCATAGGAGCAATTTACAGGCCACCGAATACTTCATCCGATTTTCTAGATAAGTTAAATGAGTTTCTTTTCAGTCATGTAACTAGGAGCACCCGCCTGGTAATGACTGGAGATTTCAACTTGCCACATATTGATTGGGGATTGACTACGCCTGGGCATACAGAAATTTCTAGCGCTGAAAAATTGCTGGATATTGCTTTCTTTTACAATTTGAGACAAGTAGTTGGACAACCTACACGGATATCGCCTCAGTCACAGTCATTACTAGACTTGGTGTTCCTCTCAAATAACGTAGGAGATATTGAAACAAATGTCACCGATGGAATATCTGATCACAAAATTATTTTCGTGACAGTGCTTACTTCTGCAAACGTTCCCGCGGAACCTATGGTTCGAGTAGAAATCAAAGAGTACGGGAAGGCCGATGATACATCTATCCTGGATTACCTGGAAACTTGTTTTGATGAATTTGAAAGTGCCTCTGAAAATGCATCAGTTGAATGTTTATGGCAGCGTCTTAAAGTTATCATCAGTACTTGTGTCGACCGGTACGTTCCAACTAGAGTTAAGAAAACAAAGCAGCGTAACCCATGGGTCACCAGGGATATCATTCACGCGAAACGGAAGTTGAAAAGATTGCGTAGAAAGAAGGCCGACTTCAACGACATACAGGTTTTACGTCAAAAAATAAAAATGTTGCTATCGGCTGCAAAAGAAAGATTTTTCAATCACACTCTTAGTGGTTTTCTGCGAAATTCTCCAGAGAAATTTTGGCGCTATCTTGATAAAAGAAAGGAAAGAGTAAAGCAGGTGACAGTGGGAGCCGAACTTATTGCAGATAAAACGAATATGGCCGACCACTTCAATAAATATTTCCAATCTGTATTCGCAAGAAACACGAGCCAAAACGACGCACACGACGAAGCACATTCTCGTGAAACGTCTATCGATGCTATCAGCTTTACTCAGAGCGGCGTGTTTCAGCAGCTGATACAATTGGACGAAAAAAAAGCTATCGGCCCGGATGGAATACCTACATGCTTCTTGAGACGGTATGCTGAATGGATGTCCTTCTACTTGGTAATTATATTCCGAAAATCACTCGTAACTCATTATCTGCCACAAGACTGGCGCACTGCCATTGTTATACCCGTATTTAAAAGTGGCAATCGCACACTTATGAACAACTATCGGCCTGTGTCACTTACTTCAATCTGCTGTAAGGTAATGGAACATGTTATTGCGAAACATATTATCATTTTTTTGGAAACAAACGGACTACTTTCTGAATGTCAGCATGGCTTCCGTCGAGGGTTTTCAACGGTGACACAGTTAATTGAGACAATACATGACCTTTCTAAAGCTATAGATGACCGGGGACAGATTGATGTTATTTGTGTAGATTTTGAAAAAAGCCTTTGATAAGGTTCCTCATGACAAATTACTCCTGAAAGTGCGAAGGGCTGGCATTAATGGAGACATCCTTAGATGGATAGAAGCGTACTTGGCGAAACGCAAACAGGCGGTACGTGTTGACAATTGTGAGTCTCGCTTTTTGGATGTGTATTCTGGTGTACCACAGGGTTCTGTGCTGGGGCCATTGCTATTTCTAGTTTATATCAATGACGTAGTATGTGCTGTTGGAAATTCTGTTAAACTGAAACTATTTGCGGATGATTGCCTCATTTATGCACCTGTCACATGTGAAGGAGATCAGATTAACATTAACCAAAACCTGCAGGCTTTTGCACTTTGGTGTGAGAAATGGGAAATGAAAATCAACTTCAATAAGACCACATTTACCCACATAACTAACAAACGAAATATAATTTCTTTTCAGTACAGTATTGCAGGTCACGATTTGGTTAATGTTAGTACATTCAAGTATCTGGGGGTGTCAATTTCTCACAACCTAAGTTGGCACAATCATGTCGAAAATGTTTGTGCGGTGGCACACAGAAAACTGTGTTTTCTAAGAGGAAAGTTGGGGAGAGCAACGAAAGATGTCAAACTTTTAGCATACAAATCTCTCATACGGCCTTCCCTTGAATATGCATCTGTAGTATGGTCTCCTCGGCAGAAGATTCTTTCAATGGAAATAGAAAAGATTCAAAGACGTGCAGCGAGATTCATTTGTTCAAAATACAGGACAACAGATTCGGTAACGGATTGTCCAATATTACTTTTTGTATAGCAAGTGGTTCTACAGTGGTGTGAACTGTGTTGCGTTTCAATGCTCTCTTGTATTGTATGCTCAAAGAAGCTTGTTCATTCATGGTTATACATGCATTTTTTTTTCTGTTCACTTTCCCTCCCTGTAATGACCCTCAAATGAGGGTTGACAGTATTCATAAATAAATAAATAGGTTATAGGCTTTGCCCCACAAGATATGGCTGTTGAAGAATACTAGTAAACTGCCATTCATGGCTGGAGAGTGCCTGCCAAATGCGCTGCAACATCATTCTTATTATCCTAGTTAGTTTACACGTGTGGTGCGGATCTGTGGTCACTATGCTCTAAATAGATGCATTTACCTTACAACTTTCAATGCTTTGCTGCCTCTCGTGGGCTGTTCCGTTCCGAGTGTTAACATTACTGGAGATGTCAATATTATTTTTACAACCACCGTTCTGCTTCCTTTGCTTGTCTTCGATCATGCTTGGAAGTTTGTCCTTAGCTACTTAGCAGTGAAATATTTTTAGAAAATCTCAGATTATTGAGGCATTCGCCAGTAAATTTCATCTACAGTTGCTTCCTCTCTAGTTCTCTGTAAATATCCTGGAAGCACGTGGCAAATAGTACTGGAGACGTGTCTCCCTGCGCGACACCCTTCACAACCAGTATTTTGTCAATTTCCTTGTGAACGACTATGGCACTCTCCAATTTCGGCCAACGACGGATTTCCTTTTGGCCGCTTTTAGGC
The DNA here is from genome assembly GCF_052857255.1 of Amblyomma americanum. NCBI lineage: Eukaryota > Metazoa > Arthropoda > Arachnida > Ixodida > Ixodidae > Amblyomma > Amblyomma americanum. The sequence continues at coordinate 471,080,660 of NC_135497.1, forward strand.
TACCTCCCTTTTTTACTGATTGATCTTTTCCATATTATATTTCTTTGTGCTGTTTATACATGTGCAGTGTGTTAAATAAAGAACATTGTTTTTAAGAAACTGAAGGAATGAGCATATACTGTACGACTGCATCAAAATGACGACAGTGTTTGTAATTATACACAGAAGTGTTCCCAGACAAATATGTACAACTAAATTTTATTTTTCCATTTAGCGCTGCATTGCTTCTAACTGCTTTTTCCGAATTTGAATGTCGAGAGAAAGCAGCTTGCGCTGCATTTTGACTTTTAGCCGCTGCTCGGCCAGCTGGCTCCTGCGGAGTTGCACATCGAGTTGGTGCAGCTCTTCCTTGCGCCGCTCCTCAGCTTCAATGGCCGTAATTCTGGCAGCTAGTTCAGGAGCCAGCGTCCGCTCTACCGCAGCAACACGGGGGCCACCTGCCCTCGTGCGAGCAGTTTGTGTTGGTGGGATGCCTTCAGATGAGCTCTGATTTGGCACGACCACTGTTCGTCTGCTTGCGTTGAGGCACTCTTCCTGAACAGGAAGTTCATCCTCGTTTATGACCCGGCTGTTCAGCAATGGTGACTGTGCAGGAACATCATCTGCAAAAACATGTGCATACATACAATGCCTTCATGAGAACTCTGCAATGCTGTGACAAAATTGGTGGACTCTTATGCTTACATACAGACTGCTGTGATATGACACGCAAAGAACAAATAAGACCATGAATAGAGGCTATTCAGACCATAACAGAGAACCAAAAACATCCTTTACATGGTCACGACTATTGTAGACATCTAAAAATAAACTTATCAACATATATGTGACGTCATGAAAAATGGACCCAGTAGGAGCCCGTCAAGAAGTACTAATAAATATGTGGCCCCGCTTGCTTGAGCACATGCACATACAACGAGCAGAAAATAACTAACGTCTGCTGCAGTGCCGCTCGATCGCTGAGCACCAGTTGCGGATTGAATCAGGGATGCTGCGGCCACATATCGATAGGTGCGAGATGTGTAAATGCCCGTGTAATGCGGCATGTAATGCGGGCGCTAAAGAATCCCTTGCAGTTGAAATTAATCCATAGCCCTCCCCGACAAAGTCTTTCTCAGCCCAGGCGCAGGTTTTGGACTTGATGCACGAGGAAAACTAACCGTGACAGTTGTAACTAGTATTTAAAGAGGGCAGCCTTATTTGCTGGAAAAGTCACCTTGGCTTGTTTCGTTGCCGTTTACCATGGCCTCTAATAGTGCAGCAGGTGGCAGGGACAGCACTGCCTCGCCGACGTGGGCTCCGTCACTGTCAAATGGGTTTGGCAGTCTTGTTGCCATATGGTCAGCAACTGCGCCAACCAGTTCCGTAGCCGGACTCATTGGCCGGCATTCGAGAGTACCACCACCTGCACAAAATTCTTAATTGTGCATCTCCCACAGCACCATCCGTGCAGTGAAACACACTGAAGTGAGGTGTATTTTGTACGCAGCATGCAATGCTTGAAAAAAAAAAAGCTAACCAGAACAGCACAAACCAGCAATGTATTGTTCAAAAGTAGTTCGAAGATTTTTCACATTAAGAAAAATTAGAAGATTGCACATACATCTGCTTATGAGCGGAAATTCGAAAGCCTTTCCCTTTCCTCTCTTTCTCCCTACGTTATTTTACCTTTTTATTTTGTTTTCGTTACTAGAAATTGTTTTTATTTCAGTTAATTTTTCTTTTTGTTTTTTATTACTTGTTTTCATTTTTTAACTTCAGTTTTTTATACTAAAGCCTTCTCGTGCATTTACATCGTTTTTCATCGAATCAGTCACACAAAACCTGCTTCAAAGACAGCATTTATTTTCATTATTTCAACTTAATTAACTAATTACAATTAATCAAAAAACTTTTCCCATTTCAAGATCTACTTGCACACTGCCTAACTCAAACTTTTGCATATTTATCTCCACAGAACGACATAATCGCGCGGACAGAATTTGCGGACACGTTTTGCTGAGGTGACGTAACCATATATTTTTTTCGCATTAGTAAGAAATAACGTCAAATTGGTAGGATTAAGATGATGCCTGGAGATGAAACGTGCGAACATGCAGGAAAATGTATGGGACAGTTTCTGAATGTAAAACTGTTTCGCTCACCTGTCCGAAAGATTTCCCTATTTTCTTCGGACTTCTTCTTCTTCCAGCGGCACTTCATATTGTCCCACAGTTTCCTTAACTGTGCTACACACACAGTGCGTGTGCCGGCCAAGCTATTGTACTCTTCGCAAAGTTGAGTCCAGGCTTCGTCCTTTGCCTTTTTCGAGGTGTTGTCTGTTCGCTTGTTTTCGACAACGTCCCGATACTTCGCCATTATGTTTCTTAACACGACGCGTTCATCTGCGGTGAAAATGAACCGCGGAACTGCGGGCCGTTTCTTGGCGCGCTGGGAAGCGTCTGAAGCAGATGCCGACGGTGTCGTATCGAAGTCCGATACCTCATCATGGTCGAACATTGTGCACGCAAAAAAAAAGGAAGGGCAGATACAAAAACACCTAAACACACACGAACAGTCGAACACGCGCAAGCACAAACACTGCAACAAAGCTGCACGAAGCGAGTCGGGAGCACAACAGACGAGCAACACGCGGCGAGCAAGGGGAAAAAGGGAAGAGGGACCGTAGCAAAAATGCCGCGCCGGGCAGCTGCGACTGCTGCAGTTGCCAGACAGGTAAAGAAAACTGGTTATTTCTTCTAAAAGTACACGTTTTTTTATAGAAAAACAAAAAATATGCAGTTTATTTGTTTTTACCTTGCAGTTTACCGCTAAAATAGACAAAAGGATTTCTATATTATCAATTAGGTGGTGTTCTGTTTGTAGGAATTTACAATACTCTCAACACCAGCAGTTTCTTTCTCGTCCTCGAAAGCACTGGAGTGGAGGAGGGCAACTCGGCCAGCTCCTCGATGGAGGAATGTCCGAGGTGTGTTCAAGAAGCGCGACTGCTCCTCGGCCCGAGGATGAGCGCTCTCCTCCACTCCCAGGAGTGGAGGCGCAGCGTCGAGTGGAGGGTTGTTTGTGAATACGGGGGTTAATGTTGGATCAAGTGAGTACAGTCGCGTATTTCTTAAATGTGGCTCATTCCAGTGCGACTCGGTGCACTGCCGAGCAAGTAGGCGGAGCTTCCGTGCCGCGTCAGTTCTAGAAAGAGGAATTGGGACGTGGCGCTCCTCAGTATGGGCTGAGCGGGCAGCGTGATCCGCCCGTTCATTGCCGATAATCCCGCAGCGACTGGGAAGCCACTGGAACGTTATTTAATGGCCGGCATCACTTATATGGTGTAACGTCTTTGTAATATGGAAGATTAGTTGTTCGTGCGGTCCGCGTCGTAGAGGTGACAGTAGAGACTGCAGTGCCGGCTTCGAGTCGCAGAATATTGTCCATTTGTGTGGCGGTTCATCACCAGTGTGATGAAGGGCAGTTAAGAGCGCTGCGAGCTCTGCTGCCGTCGATGTTGTCGCGTGGGCCGTCTTAAATTTGATTGTTGTAGCTTTCGCCGGAATGACGATTGCCGCCGCGGAGTTGCTTGGAAGGACAGATCCATCAGTGTAAATATGCGTTGAGTCACGATAGTTCTCGTACAAATGTAGTAGCGTGAGCTGTGTAAGGGCTGGTGATGACAGATCAGCCTTTTTCGAGATACCAGGTATTGCGAGGTTGATTTTTGGCTGAGCGAGGCACCATGGAGGGATCGAAGGGCTCGCAGCCGGAGTGAAACAAGCTTGCAATGATTCTTCATATGCAGTTATCGTTTGGCTGAAAGATGTGTGTGGCCTGTCCGCTGGTAGAGAGGCTAAATGGTGACGAGGATTCCTGGCTAGATGCCTTATATGGGTCCTGAGTACTTCAATTTCAATGTGGGTCTTGACAAGGTGGTCTCTAGCGATTGCTATCGTAGCCACTGTTGAAGCACTCTGAGGCAGGCCTAGACAGATCCGGAGCACTTGACCCTGGAGACTTTGTATTGTGCGTAGATTCGTTTTGCCTGTGTTGATTATTGCTGGCAAGCTGTATCGCAGAAATCCTAGAAAAAGCACCCTGTACAGTTGTAACATGGCACTAGGCGACATTCCCCAGGTCTTGCCAGCGAAAAACTTGAACAGGTGGCAGATGCCTGTTAACCGTTTTTTCACGTATGATATGTGTGGGCTCCATGACAAGTCCCAGTCGATTATGACACCTAGAAACTTGTACTATCGGACCCATCGTATTATTTGGCCATTTATCATTACACTGTAGTTTGCCATGGGTTTGCGTGTAAATGGCACTAGTGCGCATTTTTCGGAGGAAAATTCCAGGCCTCGATTACGGAGGTAGATAACAGTTTGTGTGGCGGCTCTCTGAATTCTCGCTCGCAACTGTAGGCGTGTTACTACAGATGTCCATATGCAGATGCCATCCGCGTACATTGATAGCCTGACTGTGGTTGGCACGTGCTCAAGGAGAGCAATTAGTGTTAGATTGAATAACACGGGGCTAAGTACACCGCCCTGGGGGACGCCGCGGTAGCTACAGGGAAGAGAAGTATGGCCTTCCTCAGTGCTTACAAAGAAGGATCGCATGGATAGATAGCTCCGTATCCATTGAAACATCCGACCACCCACTCCTACCTCTGCGAGAGCAGAGAGGATGGCTTCATGCGTAACGTTGCCATACGCCCCTTTAACGTCGAGGAATAAGGATGCGCAGAGACGCTAACGGCTTTTCTCATGTTGAATGTAGGTCACCAGGTCGACTACGTTATCGATGGATGATCGACCGCGTCGGAAGCCCGCCATGACATCTGGGTAGGTGTTGTGGTATTCCAAGTACCACTCCAGGCGTCCTAGGACCATCCTCTCCATTACTTTGCCCACACAGCTCGCCAAAGCGATCAGGCGATATGATGAGAGCTCCAACGGCGACTTGCCGGGCTTCAGCAGAGGAACAACGCGACTTGTCTTCCAGGTTGTTGGTAGCGTGCCATTTCTCCAAGATTCATTTTACACCTCAAGAAGAACTCCTCTCGCTCGCTCCCCCAGGTGACACAGAGCTCGGTAGGAAATTCCTTCAGGTCCTGGCGCTGATGTGCGGCTACATAAAGCTAATGCTGCCTTAAGTTCGTGGATCGAGAATAGTAGATCCAACCGGAAATCACGTGGTGGCGGGCAGCTGCTCGAACGCGATGGAATGTTGGTAGCTGTGGGTTGGCCGGATAATCTGGCGCAGAAATCCTCTGCCACGTCAATCTCCGATCTCTTTTGAGAGAGGGCAAGCGCCTTGAATGGGAATCGCTGTACGGGAAGTGTCCGCAGCCCGCACATCGTTCTCTATAGTTGCGATAAAGGCTTGCGTGGATCTAGCGACTCACAGAAGGCAGCCCAACGTTGCGATTCGAGCTTGTCTAACCGGCGCTGTATCTTCTTTTGCGTGCGCCTGGCGGTCCGTAGATCGTCCATTGTTTTCGTACATCGGTAACTTAGTTCAACACGTCGTAGGATTGCTCGTAGTCGTTCTAGTTCCACATCAAAATCATTAAGTTTCGTGGAGCATGTTAGAGTACACATAGTGTCTTGCACCACGCTCTTGATTGCCTCTTCCAAGTCGAAAGATGAATTGGCGTCGCAGTTTGCTTCCATAATAGACTTAAATTTAGGCCAGTCCACTCTGGATCGTATCCTGTGTTTTGGAAGCGGTCAATCCTCTAATATTGATGTACGTGGGGATATGGTCGCTTCCGTGCGTCTCTATGTCCGCAAACCACCCTGCACGTCTGACTAGGCTTCGTGAGACGAAAGCCAAGTCAAGACAGCTGCTGTATGTGGAGCCACGTAAGAACGTAGGACTTCCATCATTCAGCAGCCAGAGTTCATTACTGGAGGCGAAAGATACCAGAGCTCTGCCTCTTGCGTTGATGATCCGACTTCCCCAGAGGGTATGATGGGCGTTGAAATCTCCAATGATGACCCAGGGATTGGAAGTTGAGGAAATAATGTCTTGTAGTCTTTTGTAATCAAATCGACTTGACGGAGATAGGTAGGCGCCTACAAAGTAAAGGCCAGATTCTTTTTCCTTACGTTTAGGCATATATATTGATTACTGTCATTAGGTGGTACAGGCTGATGAGTGTAGGTGAGGTCACGGCGAATAAACACCAAAACCTTACTGTTTTCATAAACAGCTGACGACATAAATGACTCATATCCAGAAAGCCTGATTTTGTTCGATAAGTTCGGCTCGCAAATGACGATAATGGGAAACATTGGCGTACGCGAAGCGACGAAAATCCGGAAGGCGCGCTTTGAGTGCGCGGGCATTCCACTGAAAAATAGCTGCTTGTCGGACCTCTTCCCTAAAAGACCAAGGCTGTGGAGCCATGATCTACTCAAGGGTTGCAAGCACCGGACTCAGAGCATCCAGTACTTGAAGCGCACTTCTGGCAGACAGTGTTTGCATGTTGCTTAGCAGCACGCGAATGGCATTCATTAAAGGCCTAATAAGTGCTATCACTTGCTCATCTGTATTCTGCGACTCCTCGGATACAGCACCGTGCTGTACTGGGGGCGGCTTCTTCTGCGGCTCTTCTGGCGGTTGTGTACGCGGAAGTGGCGGCCATTCCTTTGTGGAAAGAGATCTGGCAGTTTTCACCCTTCCAACATCGGTGTTCGGAGTGCTGGAAACGTCCGCTGATGATGATGCTTGACGAGGTGACTTTTCCTGAAAGCTTGATGTTTTCCGCCGTGAAGACCTTCGTCGGTGACGTCGTCCGCCGTACTTTCACAGCGGCCTCTTGGTGGGTAGAGTCGTCTCTCACCATTTGTTTAAGAATTATGATCTCTTTCTTGATCTGGGGACAGTCTTTGGAAGAGGCGCAGTGATCACCTTGACAGTTAGGACACTTCAACGTGGTTGCGCTGTAGTTGTCTTCTGAGTGGGGTTCGGCACATCGAGGGCTCACGGCCGAATTTCTACAAACACCCTTCACATCTCCAATCTTCTGACAATTGAAGCATTGCATAGGTCTTGGAATAAATGGTCGAACCTGGTGGCGAAAGTGGCCGACCTTCACGTAGGGTGGAAGGCAGTCGCCTTTGAAGGTTATCCTCACACAACGTGAGTTGCCGATGCGACCAACATGCACAATCACGTTGTGTTCGCTTGCTGGTTTTATGAGAATTGGTGTCTGTATTAGATATTTCATTGTCAATGTCATATATGACTCCTGTTATTGTGGCCCCATTCGTTGTCACGATGGATCGGACCTTGATGTTTCCCAGCTGCGTTACATGTTGTAGTATGGTCAGTGCGCTCGGGTTCATCACATCGATTGCCAGGATGTTTCGCCTAGTGTTTATCCTAACATCCTTGATCTCATTTGGCACGGTGTTCTCCAGATACACAGAGAGTGCTTGCCTGTTGAGGACGCGCAGGTTTTCGGTAGCGTTCTGTGGCACAAACAGGATGGAGTGAGGCCATCGCTGAGGAACTGTTTTCACAGTGTCCGAGCTGGACGCCGAAGATGAGTTGATAATTCTTCGTTTGGCCTTGCGGTACTGGCCAAGTCGAAAGCTGTCTTCCGAGGACTCGTCACCTGATGCGCAGTGCAGCTCTGTGTCCTCGCTACCACTCGACGTATTTCCTCGCTTCCGGGAACCGATGTCCGCGGGTGAACGGGAACCGGGAGGATCCTCGGGGTGTTGCACATCCATCACCGCGATGGAGGGGGCGGTAGACCCCACAGGTGCAGTGAGAAGTCCAGAAAAACACAGAGACGTGCGAGATGTGTTCCGCAAGAGAAGCACTTCGTCTTCCTCCTTATCAAGCAAAAGTTCGAAGTATGGTTTCTAGGTGCTCAGAAGATCAATCCATCGAGAAAATTGATATGATATTCACATCACCCATAACTAAGAAGGCTCCTTGCATTAAAAGGAGGCTTGACAGTAGTTTCCATGTATTCAAAAAAATTGAGACTTCTATCCTAATGGTGGCCTATAGAAAACTGCTATAAGAATATTTTTCAACCGTGCCACAAGGCAGTCAACACTGGGTGTAATGCACGTTAATTCGTAGACAACTTCACAGTTAATTGAGGCTTTGATGAACATATCAATTCCACCGCTCGTGTTTGCGGGCCGCACGATGCCGTGATAACAATAGTCTTGTATTGTTGGTGCACTATCATTTGCAGAAAGCCAGGATTCTGTGAATTATATAGTATCAAATTTATCCGATAAGTTATGGATTAACATGCGCAGATCGTGGAGTCTATATTTAATGCTTCGAGTAGAAAGGTGGAATTCCCTGAAGTAGAGAGACGGTACTTTAAATGGTTTGTTGAAAATGACAAGTTCATAATATTAACACTGTGGTGCGCTAGCCATATCGCTGCTAGTGCGAAATTGAGTCTGGAAAAGTATTGCAAGTCCTACTAATGCACTTTGTTCAAACATTCTAGGCAGGTGATTCTTATCATGTCTGGTGAATCTGTCTTCCTAACACAAATTTTTCCACCCTGTGTCCAAATTTCCATCCTGCCTTTCGTTTCTGTGCTACTGCGGCTGCCAAAAGCTGTTTGACAATCCTAGTCAGATGTTCATTGATAAATACAGTACCATCGGTTTCAAAATCAATGTCTTGAGTGACAAAACGTGCCTTCCTGGCTTTAGCCAGTACAGAATTTCTCTTTTCATGTCGCACAAAGCCTACTATAATTCGTCGGCTGAGCCAACCATTTTCGTCGCCTGAGCCATCGAGCTCATGGAGCAATGGAACTTTGTTCCGCCGAGGTGCTGCAGGTACTGCAGCCCTCCGACACCGACGAACGCCTCGATGGCGTCGATGAGGGCGTCCGCCGGAACAGGCTCCGGCACGGCAGAGTAAAAACATTGCGCCTTCGTGGGGCGCGTCGCCGGAGGCGGGAGGGTCATGGTCATCGAGCCCTGGACACCAAGACACCAGGCCTGGTGCCGGGGCCGGGACGGCTGGTCCTCCGAGGTCGCTGGATCCGGGGGACAGGGGGGGGGGGCGCCGGGACCGGAACCTGGAATGAATAAAAATTTCTGCATGCAGACGGGCCGTGTGATGGCCGCTTAGCAAATTGTGCTGTTACGGGACAGCTATATGTGCATATATTCGTTGCTGCTGCTGCTGCTGCTGCTGCTGCTGCTGTTGCTGTTACTGATTGAAGCGTTACCATATCGCACCGCAAGCCGAATTCTAGGTCCACCTTGACCTCCCAAAGGAAGCAAATTTCGTTTGGGACGTATATTGAGCGGGTGTAACTCGACAACGGGTAGACGTGCATCGTAATTTCTCTGATAGATGGTGCTAGGCGTCGATCGTTCCGCTAGGTGGCGTGCGTGCACACGTAGCCGAGCATGGTGGAAATCCACCCCGTTCCAGAAGGTATTATATTTCGTTTCTCGAGACGAGCGGTGAGCTCTTCCTTTCTTTGTCTAGTAAACCAAACAGCTGACGCTCGTTACTTCAACGTCTTCCAGACGGTGGAGGCCTTTTTTACAGGTACGACAGTTTGGCTGGGGCTGCCCTTGGTTTTTAAAAAAGTAAATATTTCGTAATTGGCTGGCCAGAAGCGCGCCTCATTGGTGCTCTGCCAATTGCGGACAACGACAGCATCCATCACGAACCCCTCCCTACAACCGATTGCTACCCTTCACATATCTCCCACTACCACTTCGCAGGAGGCTGAAGAGGGCGCTATTGCCCTAGCCATCACGCGCACGGAGGCCCGGTATATACTATCGTACTCTAAAACTTCCGTACTAAAGTTAACCCGCGGGAGAGTTGACGTCCCTGCATTTCGCATATTGAACTCCCTCGCCGCACACCCGCCCCGCCACATGGAGCTCATATGGGTGCCTGCCCACTCCGGGAATCCCGGAAACGAGGCTGCCAACGCTTTAGCCCGAGGTTCTCTCAACCGGGCACCGGCGGCCTCCGATCTGGTGTTCTCACGGGAGCGCATGCATCCCTTCAGTGAACTGACGCAGGCCTGCAAAGCCGAGCGTCGGCTGTACCCCCACCCCTCCCTCGACAATTATCAACAGACACTTTGGAGGCGGCTCCAAACACGCACCTTACCCTCCCCTTATATACTCTCGCGCTATCACAAATTCCACGCAAACCCCTCCTGTACCCTCTGCCACCACCACAAAGCCACTCTCGATCATATCCTTTTCCTCTGTCCGGCGGATCCTCCCCCGTGGGGCCTAGAGCACCTTATCACTTGGGAGGCTTCGGAGAACCTACTGCGCTCCGAGGACCCGGCCAAGCAAGCCATCGCCACAGGCCGGGCTGCCAGCGTTATGAGCCTCCGGGACATGAACGTTTGAGTGCACTGGGGCCGTGCGGGGGCCCAAGGACCTGCGTGTCCTAAACTCCCCTGTATGTAATAAAGTTTTCACCACCACCACCATCCGCATACTTGGCATTGATTATGAAACACTTGGGGTGGGAACTTCGGCGTGGAATTCAGTCCTCGACGAGGTGCGCAGGAATGTGGCAATGGTCAGTGCCTTGTCCTTGTCCGCTACCTTGTCCGCTCATGTGGCCGAGTATGGTACGTACATTATCTCTCGCATGCAACTCATCCGCCTGTTACGGTTTAGCGCTCCCTTCAATCTGTAGTCACTTCTTTTTTTTTCAGAAAGGATCGCACGGAGCTGGTGCGCTGTGCAGCGCTCGAGTAGCTACGTTCGAGGGGTGGGTCCGGCTCTACGCTACATTTTCGCTTGTTGCAGGGGACTGAGTGCACAGTGCGGATGGTCGCCTTCTATTTTTTGGGCGCAAGGATGAGGGCGCTAGTACCTTGTGTAGCACTCAACAGGGGTCCGCAGGTTTTTCGGATGCCCGTCTTTTACTCATCTATGGTGGCGTTTCATCGTCACGCCCACTGTATGAGCCCGGACTTACACAACCCGGCAAACAGAGTGGTAGAGTCATTGCGTGCATTGCTTCTTCCTCTGGTAACCTTCAGACCGCAGGCGACGGACAGAGTCCACTTCTTGTTTGCCGTTTTCGGCGTCTTTTCTTCTGGGGCATCTACGTAACTTTATGAGACTCTTGGAGGGGGGTGTTTTGCCTACACGAGACCGGCTACAACAACTGGGCTTTATGATAGCGCCCGTCAATGTTATGATAACAAAACCTCGTTGAGAACATTCGGCGTAGGACGCTGCGCTTGAACGAGCGACGCTGTCTCCACCTTAGCGGTCATTCCGGAACCAGGAGAGGCACATCCAACACAACGAGTGAGGGGTGGAGAGCAATAGAATGAGGGAAAGAAGAAAAGGAGTTAGGACTGCCGCAGTGGACTTATACAGATTAATTTCTACCGGAGTAATGTCGGGATCTATAATATGCATGGACATCACATAGCACAAGGGGTATTTTTAAAGCGAAAGCTTTATTGGCCGCGAAATTGCGATTTCGCTGTGGCGGTACTCCGAGGAGGCACATGACGTCACAAAGCGCACCTCGACGCAGATATTTCGCTATCTCGCTCCCTGGTCGCTACTGCACATGCGAAGCTTATAACACCGAGCTACAGGTGCTCCGCCGCTGCGCAGCGCCGCGCCTTTCCTCAAAATCCAACTTCCAATTTTCAGTTTTCTCTTCTTTCGCTTTCTCCTTTATTCCTTCCTTTACAGCGCGTTTCGGGTGTCCACTAAGATAGGTTAGGTGGTTCCTGTGCCATTTCCTTTCATCCAAACCCAAACAAAACAAGTGAGCCGACGGCGTTCATGCAGTTCATTGGCGTGGAGAACTTTGGAAAGACCGTTCATTTTCACGAAAGGAAAGGCGCACAACCAGCTCCGTGGGTCAGTGGAGACCTCAATCTCGCTTTCTTGTCCGTGACGTTGGTGTCCCTGCAAAAACTTCCTTAGATTGCGTTCTGCACAATGATTAGGTAACGCACCCTCCCTTCCACCCTGGTAGGTGGCATGCAGTTAATGGTTGATCGCAAGAGATTGATCACCAAATGAACGCTGCGGCCTAGCTATTGCTGCAGTGCCACATGTGAGCCACAAAGCTGTGAGCGCTAATGCATTCCGGCCACATCTCTTTCTCACCACCGCAACATGTATCAAAGCACGAATGAGGCGTCCGCGTATCCAGGGAGCCAGTTATGCGCCCTGGATATCGGTCCATGCGATCGTGTGCTGTGCAATAACAGTGCACGTTAAAGATTCACAGGTTGTCGAAAAAATTCCGGAGCCCTCCACTACAGCACCACTTTATTTTTCGTTCACTCCCTCCTTTTTCCCTTCCGTTACTACGCTAATCGGCTGTCCGCCGATATGTGCGACAGATACTGCACCATTTCCTTTCCCCAAAAACCAATTACCATTTTACTCAGGCCAAATTTGAGGTTGCCGTCAAAACAGGGCATCCCGATACTACAAAAATTGAAAATTGATTTTTAGGAAAAGAAATGGCCCAGTATCTGTCTCACATGTACGCCGACATCTGAGCCGTGCCATGAGAGAAGGGGTAAAGGAGGGACTATCAGTAATGAATTGTCATGGCGCGAGCACGTAACAAAGCTAATATCTTCTGCGAATAAAAAACTAGGCTTTCTTAAACGTCATATTCACGACGCCCCTGAGAACGTAAAGCTACTTGCTTGTAAATCACTAATCAGGCCAAAACTTGAGTATGCATCCGCCATCTGGAATCCACAGCAAGCTTACCTCACTGATTCATTAGAAGCCGTGCAAAACAAAGCCACCCGTTTCATTCACCGCTCATACTCATCCTATATTAGTGTTTCAACTGAAGCTACAGTCCCAGTTATACACTTTCCCTCCGCGGCCGTATTTCTAGCCTGTGCCTATTTCACAAATTTTTTTATTCCCAGCTCAAACAGCAGCCATACATCTGCACACCGCCATCACGCACGTCTCACCGCATTGGTCATCAGCTGAAAGTTTTACGCCAACGTGGCCGTAAGACTACATTTTCCAAGTCATTTTTCCTCCCAACAGCAAGCGATTGGAATGACCTTCCCCATGAAATTGCAGTCATCACCTGTCCATCAACCTTCCTAGAAAAAATTACATCCCACCTGTCATCATGAAAGAATATTTTGCTTCCTCATGTTAACCCCACTCCTTATGTAAAACTCCCTACACGGGGTCTTTAAGGAAATAAAAATGAAATGAAATGAGTGAAAGAAGAATAGAAAGAGGAGCTGTAATGGTGGGTTCCGGAATAATATGGCACCTCTTCATTCCTTTCTTCTTTCACTACTTCCTTTATCCCTTCCCTTACAGCGCCGCTCAGGTATCCACCGGTATGCGAGACCGATACTGCGCCATTTTCTTTCTCTAAAAACCAATCTTAAATTTTCTGTCGCACCGGGAATGCCCAATTATGGTCGGGCATCGATTTTGATTCAGTTCGGCCAGGTCAAATTTCGGGGCTCGCCTGGGCCAAGTTTTTGGAAATGAATGGGTCTAAATTTATAGGCTGCCATCGTATCAGGCATGCTCAATTATGGTTTGACATCGTGTTTGCTCTAAATCGTCCAAGGAATCAATTTTGGAGGCCACACAAGCCAAATTTTGGAAGTTACCCGGGCCAAATTTGGAGGTCAGCGTCGTGTCGGGCGTTGTAAATTTTGGTCGAACATCGATTTTGGTCCAAATCGACCAATGTCATATTTCGGGTGTGGCCCGAGTAAAATTCTTGCCGCTTGGTGTCACAGTTGCTATGGCAACGAGCGATACACAAACGCGTGCACGCTAGGTTCGACCGTCTACAGCTCGAGACATCCTGCTGGCTACCATGGTTGAGTGTATGGTGATTCGGCAAAGAGCGCACATTTTCTCGGCACTCTAGCTGAGATTTATACGTTTTTAGTGCTCTCGGCCGCGCTTGCGGGCTTTTGCATTTAAGAAACGTCACTCTAGTTACGGTCAGTGACGCGTTGCATAATATTAGATTTTTCTGACTAATTAGCTCGCGAAACTTTCAACAAAGGCTCCTACTATGCGGTGTACATTGCCTATTTTTACTGCTAGACTTTGCAGGAAATGTCATTGTTAACCTGATTTCAATAAGCCCCACAGGAGTGTTTCGATTCTTTAAAGATCTAGATGTGTATTTTCTTGGAGGACGTTACGTTGTGATGTTGGGTGATTTCAACTGTGCTCTCGATAGGTCGCTGACGTTCTGGGCCCCGTTTATGCTCACAGACGCTTATGTGCTCCTGTATGGCGGTGTCTTTGTGTGGATTTGGCGTCGCGGATTATCAACGAGCAGCTAAGACAGGGCATATGTAACGACGGGCCTTTTGAAAAGTGTGAGCTGCTTACGTAATATGCTGCCATCCTCGCCGGTATACATAACAGACCATCGCCCCTCTCTTCTTTCAATCGGAGTTCCGGCGACTGCAGTGTCTCCTCACAGACCATGGGGTTTGGAAGTGCGCATCATTCACGACGACAGCACGAGAGAAGGGCAAACGGGAGCCTTCCGTTTTTCGGTTGTTAGGGACGTGCCTGGTGACGGGAAACGTCTGAAGGAGCAGTGGCGTCACCAATGCGCAGCTTCTGGTCGAGTCCTTGGGGCCTGTGGCGGGAGCTGCGCAGCGCGAGACAAGAGAGAGGCGGGACATGACGCTCTCCCCTTAGGGCTCCCGTCTCAGATGAGGTGCGTGTGTCGATGGCGAAGCTGCGTATTGCTCAGCGCACCCCGCCGCCATCGTCGTTTTTGTGCGCATGGAAAGAGAAGCATTCGGAGCGTCTACAGCGTCTTTTGCGATCATCCTCTGGCAGCGGCTGCATTGGGTGTCGACACAGTCCAACTGCTCATCCTGAGGTACTTCGGTTTGCGCGTCAGGAGCTGTTGTGCCCTCAAGGTGCCCCTGCTTTTACATCTTCCGCCAGGGCTGTGGCCCAGCCAGTTGGCAGGAATTTCATTGCGTTTTCCGGCCATTTCCACGATATTGCTCAGTCGCTCCTTCTGGTTGATCGCGATGCCGTTTCCGCACACCCATTTTTGCAGCTTGCTCCAGGTTGCCGCTGACAGCCTTATGGCTCCGCCAACAACAGGTGAATCAAGGAGGTGTTAGATTCAATGGAACGAGGCTCAGTACCTGGGCCAGATGGTCTTCCAGTGGAGTTCTGTTTACAGTTCAGGCGTATTATAGGCCCGATTTTCTTGGATGTGTTAAAAATCTGATTCACTCGGCATGTTTTTCCTGAATCATTTAAAGAAGAACGCATTGTTCTTATTTTTAAAAGTCTCTTTTCTCGACATGTCGTTTAGATTGGCGCCCTATCAGCCTACAATATTCGCATTACAAATTATTAGCAAAATTACTCGTTCACCGTCTACGGGCTCTCCTCCCGTCCCTCATTTCCTGCCACCAGGTTTGCTTATCCAGGGCTCTGAAATACATAGTTTATCTTCCTTAACCCGAGATATCCTAGAGTGTACTACAGAGCGGCGCGCACAGGGTCGTCTTGTTTCTCTGGATGAAGAGAAGGCGTTCGACGTTTTAGAGCATGACTTTTAAGGTACACTGGATTCTTTCGGTTTCCCGCCTTCTTTCGTGCTTCTCATTCAATAGAGGTACCGAGATATTTCAGCGGGGCAGCGATGGCGTAGAGGTAGAACGTCCGCCTCGCGTGCAAGAGGACCGGGGTTCAAATCCTGGTGCCGCGCAATTCTCCACCGGGTATTAAAAAAAATCCACGTGTCGATGGAATTGCATAACCAGGCCTGGAGTGCGGCCTGATCTCGGTGACCAGAACCGACAACGCACTCTCTCACCAAAGCAGGATTTGGCCACAACCTTCTATGACCAAACCAATTAACCCTCGGCCCTCAGTCCCCAGCGGCTGCAGAGCAACTGACCACGGCGGCGGTCAGACCTGTGACGCAGCGGAGGGTGCTAAGAATCTCTGGCTCCGGACAGGCCGCCATTGGAATCTGAACCTGGCAACGTTTAACGCTAGAACTTTAGCTAGTGAGGCTAGCCTAGCAGTGCTGTTTGAGGAACTAGCGGGGATTAATTGGGATGTGATAGGGCTTAGCGAAGTTAGGAGGACAGGTGAGGCGTATACAGTACTAAAGGACGGACACATACTGTGCTATCGAGGGTTAGAGGATAGACGAGAACTAGGTGTGGGATTCCTCATTAATAAGGATATAGCTGGCAACGTAGAGGAGCTCTACAGTATTAACGAGAGGGTAGCAGCTGTAGTAATTAGGCTGAATAGGAGGTACAAGCTGAAAGTGGTGCAGGCCTACGCACCCACATCCAGCCATGATGACCAGACCGTTGAAAGTTTCTATGAAGACGTAGAATCGGCAATGAATGAAGTAAAATCGCAGTACACTGTACTGATGGGCGACTTCAATGCGAAGGTAGGCAAGAAGCAGGCTGACGACCACGCGGTAGGTGACTATGGGATAGGCTCTAGAAATAGCAGGGGAGAGTTATAGTCGAATTCGCGGATAGAAATAATTTACGGATCACGAATACCTTCTTCCGCAAACGAGAAAACAGGAAGTGGACCTGGAAGAGCCCCAATGGTGAGATTAAAAATGAAATCGACTTCATACTATGCGCTAAACCTGGCATCATTCAGGATGTGGCCGTCCTCGGAAAGGTGCGTTGCAGCGACCACAGAATGGTAAGGTCTAGCCTTAGCTTAGACTTGAAGAGGGAACGGAACAAGCTAGTGAAGAAGAAGACCATTAACGAGTTAGCCATAAGAGGGAAAGCACAGGAGTTTAGGATAGCGCTGCAAAACAGATATTCGGCTTTAACTGAGGAAGCTGACCTTGATGTTCATTCAATGCACGATAATCTGACATCAATAATTACGGAGTGCGCAGTAGAAGTAGGCGGTAGGAGAGTTCGAAAGGATACCGGGAAGCTATCTCAGGTGACGAAAGATCTGATTAAGAAGCGCCAAAACATGAGGGCATCTAACCCTACCGATAGAATAGAACTAACGGAGCTTTGAAAGTTAATAAATAGGCGCAAGGTAGCCGACATAAGGAAGTTTAATATGGAGAGAATCGAGCATGCTATAAAGAACGGAAATAGCCTATAAACAGTGAAGAGGAAACTAGGCATAGGTAAAAACCAGATGTATGCATTAAGAGACAAGCAGGGCAATGTCATTAGCAATATGTATAAGATAGTTAACGTAGCCGAAGAGTTCTACACAGACCTGTACAGTAGCCAATGTAATCAGAGCGTTAATGAGAAAGACAGCAGTGCACAGGAATGCGTCATCCCGCCAGTAACGAAAGATAAAGTAAAGAAAGCCTTAGAAGCAATGAAAAGGGGAAAAGCAGCTGGGGAGGATCAGGTAACAGCAGATCTGTTGAAGGATGGAGGGGACATCGTGCTAGAAAAACTAGCCACCCTGTATACGCAATGCCTTATGACCTCGACTGTACCAGAAGCTTGGAAGAATGCAAACATTATCTTAATTCATAAGGAGGGAGACGCCAAGGACTTGAAAAATTGCAGGCCGATCAGCTTACTATCCGTTGCCTACAAAGTATTTACTAAGGTAATCGTTAATAGAGTCAGGGCAACGCTAGACTTTAATCAACCAAATGATCAGGCAGGCTTTCGTAAAGGATATTCCACAATAGATCATATTCACACTATCCATCAGGTGATAGAGAAATGCGCAGAATATGACCAACCTCTATATATAGCTTTCATTGATTACGAGAAAGCATTCGACTCAGTAAAAACCTCAGCAGTCATACAGGCATTGCGTAATCAGGGGGTAGAAGAGCCTTATGTCAAAATACTGAAAGATATATATAGCAACTGCACAGCTACTAAAGTCCTCCATAAAGTCAGCAATAAAATTCCAATAAGGAAGGGCGTCAGGCAAGGAGACACGATCTCGCCAATTCTGTTCACCGCATGTTTACAGGAGGTATTTCGAGGCCTGAATTGGGAACAGTTGGGAATAAGAATAAACGGAGAATACCTAAATAATCTGCGATTTGCTGATGACATTGCCTTGCTGAGTCACTCAGGAGGTGAACTGCAAATCTTGATCAATGAGTTAGACAGGCAGAACAGATCGATGGGTCTAAAAATTAACATGCAGAAAACCAAGGTAATGTTCAACAGCCTAGCAAGGGAACAACAGTTCACAATTGGCAGCGAGAGCCTAGAAATTGTGACGGAATACGTCTACTTAGGGCAGGTAGTGACAGCTGATCCGGATCATGAGAGGGAGATAACTAGAAGGATAAGAATGGGGTGGAGCGCATATGGCAAATTCTCGCAGATCATGAGTGGCAGTTTACCAATTTCTCTCAAGAGGAAAGTGTACAACAGCATAATCTTACCGGTACTCACCTACGGGGCAGAAACGTGGAGGCTAACGAAAAGAGTTCAGCTTAAGTTAAGGACAACGCAGCGAGCCATTGAAAGAAAAATGATAGGTGTAACGTTAAGAGATCGGAAGCGGGCAGAGTGGGTGAGGGAACAAACACGGGTTAATGACATCCTAGTCGAAATCAAGAGAAAGAAATGGGCTTGGGCAGGGCATGTAATGCGAAGGCAAGATAACCGCTGGTCCTTAAGGGTAACGGAGTGGATTCCAAGAGAAAGTAAGCGTAGCAGGGGGCGGCAGAAGGTTAGGTGGACGGATGAGATTAAGAAGTTTGCAGGCAAAGGGTGGATGCAGCTGGCAAAGGATAGGGTTAATTGGAGAGATATGGGAGAGGCCTTTGCCCTGCAGTGGGTGTAGTAAGGCTGATGATGATGATTATGATGATGATGATGATGATGATGATGACCGAGATATTTCCAGCACTCTGTTCCTCGATGGCCGGGAAAGTATCGCTTGTGATGTTGGCCGTGGCGCCCGTCAAGGTTGTCCGCTCTCTCCCCTTTTGTTTGTCTTAGCATTAGAGCCTTTCCTGTTGGCAGTCAATCGCCACTCCCTTATTATAGGTCTAGCTTTGCCAGGCACTGAGCAGTACGCATCACCGCTTGTGCAGATGACATCACATTCTAGTTAGCTGATGAACGCAGCATGCTCGAAGCATTAAACGTTTTTCGTGAGTATGCCTCCTTGTCGGGGGCTGCTCTTAATTATTCGAAGAGTCATTAGTTTTTGTTGCGTCTCCTCAGATACGTATTACATGTGCGATATCTTTGCAGCGGTGTGCGCAGATGCACAGTTTAGGCATGGCCTACGACTGTGCTGGAATATAGGATCGTATGTGGTCTTCGGTCGTAGAAGGCTTTACAGCGCGTGTGCGGAAGGCGCAGACATTTGACCTCCCCTGCTTGAGAGGCGCTACCTGATTCAGTCGGTCATGCTCTGTGCCTTTTGGTACCTTTGCCACATTTTTAAACCGCCCCTACGCGTCATAGGCGGGTGCAGACTACGGTTTTTTTTTTTTTGGTCAGGCGGAACCGAGCTTGTGGCTCGTGCTCTTCTTGGACAACCATGAGAGAGAGGCGCTTTTGACTTTCCAACGTTGTCCATCGCGTGCTCGCTGTTAGCTTTAAAGTGCATTTTGCTATTAGCTTTAAAGTGCACCGTCACTGTTCCCTCTCCCTCCACACTCGAAGGAGCAGGGCCTGCCCAGCACGAGCCCCATGGAGCCCACCTCCAGCCTGCTGCTGATGCTCCTGCTGTTGCTGCTGGGGCGATGGCGCCCGGAAGAAAACCGGGTGCGACCTCACCAAATCCCGCCGCACGAGACCAGGCTGCGGCTGGGGCTTCGTCTGCTGGCAGCGAGCGCGCCCACCTCCGCGGCGTGCCGCAGCAAAGCGCCGCAGACAGCGGCGACGCTGATGCTGGGGCCAGCCTGGTCCCGTGGCGCACCATCACTACCAAGGCGCAGCGGCGTCGGAGAGCTGCCCTGGAGCCAGCTGCGGCTGCCGTGGAGGTCCCGTCCAGCTGGGTGGGGACGTTGCTGTTTCGGCCGGCGAACCGGGGCTCCGCCTTCACCAGGGAACAGGGCTGGGTGTTGGCGGAGGAGATCGGATCCCGCCCGGGCGTCCTCGCCGTTCGGGTAAACATGCGGCGGAATGTGGTGGCAGTGGACGCGGGGAGCAGCGATGCTCTCCAGGCCCTGCTAGCCACAGCCGTCATCCGCGGTGTGCCGGTCTGCGCCAAGGAGCCTCCTCCTCGGAACCAAAGCTCCGGCCTGGTCTTCGCTGTGGACGGGCGCAGGACGGCGGAGGAGCTGCTAGCGGCGGCGGAGTCAACGGTGCCGATGATGTCGGCGTCTCTGTCGGGCAGCACACACGCTCTCTGTTTTGCGGCGACGACACCACCGGCGTTCATCACCACATTCAAGCGTAGACTTGCGGCCCGCCCCTTCCGTCCCCGGCCGCTCCAGTGTGAAAAGTGCGCCAGCCAGGGGCATGCCACTGAGGTGTGTCGTGCTCCTGCCCGATGCACGCGCTGCGGCGGGTCGCACGAGCCTGGTACCTGTGCGAGCAAGCCCCGCTGCATTAACTGCGGGGGACGGCACGCTGCCATTGACCCAGCGTGTCCGCACTGGCAGCGAGAGCGTTACGTGGCCAGTTTAATGGCCACATCCATAGCACCAATGTCCAGGCGGGTTGTCCGCACCGTCGTCCAGACTGAGACAGCGGCCCCAGCCCAGCAACATCAGCAGATGCCGCGCGCGCTTTCTTAAGCGCAGGCCGTCAGGGGAACACCCCAGCAGCACCAGTCACCGAAGCAACGGCAGCGCCGGCAGCGGCAGCGGCGATCCGGTTGCCCGGCGTCCCGTAAAGCACGGCCAGAGCCGGCGGCCGCTTCTCATGGCCGGCCCACTGAAGCACGGGACGCGGAGATCACGCGCCTAAAGCTGGCGTTGCGCGCCCTGAGCGCACTTTTCCCGGAGGGTACCGATGGGCACCGGGCTTGCTTAGAAGCAGCGGGTGCTCCCGCACAGATAAGCCAGCATGATGGCTAGCCGCCGGACTCCCTCCCGCATACCATCCATCCTGCAGTGGAACCTGCGCTCACTTTCGGCGCGGTACGCCGAAATGCGAGTTCGCATCGCACAGGATTCGCCGGAAGTTATCTCGCTGCAGGAGACGTATGTACGTTCACATGACGGGGAGCCCCAGATGCGGCTACCTGGCTACATTGGCTACCACTCAGCCACCACGTGCCAGGAACCCACCTGTGCCGCAGTGCCCTGTTGTGACACATCTCATCGCCCCGGGAAATCAAGGTGCGCGATATACGTGCGACAGGACGTCCAGCACACCCTCGTCGGTTCGGCGGCGGCGACATCTGACGCCCAGGAGTGCGTGGTGGTGACAGTGCGCGTAGGTGGTGTTGACACGTTGGTGGCAGGTGT
The DNA here is from genome assembly GCF_052857255.1 of Amblyomma americanum. NCBI lineage: Eukaryota > Metazoa > Arthropoda > Arachnida > Ixodida > Ixodidae > Amblyomma > Amblyomma americanum. The sequence continues at coordinate 471,102,038 of NC_135497.1, forward strand.
TTATGTGCGTCGAGCTGTCGCGCGGAACGCGCCGTGTTTTCGTGCTGTGTCTTCGTGCTGTGCCCCGTGCCAAATCATGTGTGGTGATTTTAACGTACACCATAGTGTGTGGGGCAGTGCGCGCCACTCCGCGCGTGGAGACGACCTGCATGACGCAGCAACGCAGCTGGGACTCAGCCCCTTGAACACCAGCGAGCCAACCTTTCGACGACGCGGTACAACCGGCTCTTGCATCGACGTTGCCTTCGCATCCAGAGGCATCGAGGCGACATGGCGCCGATCACCATCACTCTGGGGCTCGGATCATTACACCATCCTAATCGAACCCACTGCGTTGGAGCCGCGCCCCAAACGTGCCTACTCCATTACCAACTGGAGTGAATTCAGGCGGGCGGTCGATGAGGCGGCGGCCACTGGCGCAGATATCTTTTCAAGTCTAGTCCGAAGCCCTCTCGCAGCCGCCCAACGAGCAGAGGTAAGGGCAGGGCAGCCCACACCTGATAAGAAGCTGCTCAATCTGCGCGAGCAGAGAGATCGCGCAAAGCGACGGGCGCGACGGACTGACAGAACCGCCGACTGGACTGTCTACAACCGTTTGGACGCGGTAGCGCGCCGCCACGCCAACAAGCTATACCGCCGGCAGTGGGCTTCACTATGCCAAAGGATGGAGGAAGATGTCAACTAGCGGAGGCGGTTTGACACCCTGCGGCGCATCACCGAACCACAGGCAAACCGTCAACCCCTGGCTGCCTTCCAGCGGGCTCAGCTTTGAAGAGTTGGCAGAGCTGTTTGACGATAGATTCGCGGCGCGCAGCCCCGCAAAGGCAGCTAACATAGCTGCTCCTGAGAGCCCCAGAACCGACGCCAGTCCCACGCCCGTCGCCTCGGAATGTCCATGTGATGCGCCGTTCACTGCGGCGGAACTGAACAATGTGCTGCAGCGCTGCCGCCGCCGCTCTGCGCCCGGACCGGACGGGGTGACATACCAGATGCTGCGAAACCTGGATGCGCAGCAACGACAGATCCTCCAGCAGCAGATCAACCTGGTGTGGGAACGCGGGGAGCTACCAGAGGATTGGCGAACCGCGGTCGTTTGTCGCATCCGAAAGGCAGGGCACCCACCTACGGAGCTGAGCGGATACCGGTCAGTGGCATTAACATCGGCGGCAGATAAGCTCGTGGATCATATGGCGTTGCAGCGTCTGAAGTAGCGGGCTGCGGAGGCTAATTTGTTTGACGAGCTGCAGACGGGATTCCGTGGGATGCGGTGCACGGCTGATTCTATATCAGACGTTGTTACAGCGCTGGAGCATGCCAAGGCGGCAAGCCAGGTTGCGCTGCTGCTACTACTGGATGTCTCGGGCGCATTTGACAACTTCACCGCGCAGCAATTCTCGCGGTACTTGAGGGGGCCGGTGTGAGCGGGCGCCTTTTGCGATACGTTCATGGCTTCCTGAGCGGGCGCACTATGCGCGTACGAGTAGGGGGTAAGCTCTCCAAGCCTCGCCCGGTGGACAAGGGCGTGCCGCAGGGTTCTGTCTTATCACCAGTTCTGTTTAATGTGGCCATGTCGGTGGTGCAGGCCTCCCTCCCCACGAGCCGCCGACACCATGTGTACATGTCCATATATGCAGACGACATAGCTCTGTGGTGCCGGAGACCACTGGGCGAGGCGTTCCGCGTGCGGGGGTGCCTTCAGGGAGCCCTGATCGCAATAGATGCCAGCTTGAGGGGCCTTGGTCCGTCGCTGAGCGCGGGAAAATCGGTGGTCATGGCCTCCGTTTCGCGCTCGCGCGCGCACCTTGCGCCACTGTCACTGGACGGGACTCCGATTCCTTGTCGTAAATCGGTGCGGTACCTTGGTCTAGACATCGATTGGCGCCTTTCCTTCCGCCCCGTGGCGACCAAGGCCTGTCTTCAGATGAAGAGGATCACCGCCGCCGTGCACAAGCTCACCGCCCGAGGCTAGGGCATCTCCAAGCAAGCCACGCTGCGGCTATGCAATGCCGCAGCTTTTCGGGCGGTGCTCTATGCGCTGCCGCTAGTCACAGTGCGCAAGCCGTGCTGGAAGATACTAGAGCTCCAGCACCGCAAGTCCCTTCGCGTGTGCCTAGGCCTGCCCTAAAACACGTAGTGCGCCGCAACGTTGGCCGAGGCAGGAGCCTGGCCACTTCAGCTCCAAGCAGCGAGCAAGGCACTGAATCACATCGACCGGATTCACCGGGCACCGGACGGCGGTTCGCTGCTGCAGCGTATGCGCTCGCACACGCGCTCACGAATGGGCACGGTGCTGCTCGAGTATGAGCAATTGACGCAAGGCCCACCCCCTTACGGGTCCTGTGCGCCCTGGCCTGCTGCCTCGGAGGTACAGCGAGAGATCGTCGGCATTGCGGGAAAGCGGAGCACACGTCTCTGTGCTGTGCAGCAGCTGGCGAGAGCCGTCATACACGAGGAGCTGCAGGACCATCTCCTCGTGTACACCGAAGGCTCAGTGGCCCGCGACAGCTGCTCCATTGCTTCTGTGGCTACCATCTCCGCCCTGCGACTGCACAGCCAGCAACACGCAACCTTCCTAGGTTCCTCCACCACGGCGGAGTGTATGGGCATCCAGCTCGGGCTGGACGTGCTGCTCACCCTCGGCCCTCCACCGCCCAGGAGTTCTCTGCTGTGCGACTGCCGCGCCGCCCTCAGCCGCCTGTAATCTAACGGCCGCGGTACTCCACTAGTGCGGGAAATTCGCTCGCACAGAGAGGATGTGCCGTGCGTGCACAGTGGGTGCCCGGTAACTGCGGCATCGCCGGCAGCGAAGAAGCTGACGACCTCGCGACCGCTGCACACCAACTACCTGCCAGCGATCAGCCCCTTGCGCTGGAGGACGTGCGTGCGGCCATCCACGACCATCTCCGAAAGCAGCACCCCTACCCACGCATCGCAGGAGGTGAGCGCATCGACAGTATCACCGGCTGTCGCGGACTTACACGGTCACAACGTGCAATGATCCTCCGCGCGCGCATTGGCTGGGTGTGGCCCGGGGAACGACGGGTGCGTCACGGAATCGCGACGAGTGATGTGTGTGACGGATGCGGTGCAGTGGAAACACTAGAACACCTGCTCCTGCACTGTGCCGCGTTCGCCGATGCTTGTCTCGATATGCTCGCGGCTTATAGGGCGCATGGCATCCTACCAGACTCCATCAATACGCTATTGTCGCCGCAGAGCAGTACGCGCACTCGTGAGCGAAAATTGGTGAGCCTCTGTGCATTCCTCGAACACACGGGCTTGACATCCCGTCTGTTCTCCGTCAGTTCTCCGTCTGTTCTCCGTTTTTCCACATCAACCTTGTATACGCTCCCCCCTTATGTAATACCCCGACAGGGGCCTTTAAGGGACAATAAATGATGATAAATGATGATGATGAGGTAGTTACACGCAGTGACCGAGCGCTCCGCGAGTTCTACCTTGAACGTTTAATAACTGGACGCCCCACTCCAGTTGTAGCCAACACAGTGCTGTGCGCGTGGGTGATTTAATTCCTCTAAAATGAACTAATCACGCGCACAACCTGGACACATTTCTTATTGTGTAAATAGTTTGTACGTGTTACTTCTCCCCTAACCTCTCATCCTGTCCCTTCACCTCTTTCTTTTAATTTCTCTATTCTGTCTGCTATCCTTTACTTCCGCTGCCCCAGGTCAGGTGCTTTAGTATCGATGGCAGATGCCGGGACTAGCAAAAATCTTTTCCTTCCTTTTTACTATTATTTTAATAAACAACCACCACGACTATCCTGCTGGGAGACGCGTCTCCGGAGCGAACCTTGGCGCGGTACTTTTTGGACCCTTCTTAGCTCTTTTTGAATCCCTCGGCCCCTGTTAATCATGGACTTCAATCAGAGCAGCCTACCGCTTTCTATGCTACGTCAGTGGCGTTTTCAGACATGCGAGCGCAGTAGCACAAAATATCAACATTGTTGCAGACCATGTGGTCGACATTATGAGCTCACTGATGTTGCCTGTTGTGCCGTCGGCTCACCACTCACCGAGGAGGAGGAGGAGGAGAAGGACATTAATGAAACAGGAGTAGTCTGCCTTGTTGTCGACCTGGCATGCTAGTGCGCGTTGAACGGGCACGCATAGCGTCAACACCTCTCCCAGACCATGTACGCGACTTTTGTTCGGAGACTTGGTTGGGCAGTGCTCTCTACTGGTGATTGGCTAGAGCGGTGGGGTGTTTTACGCTCCAGTACCTGTCCGAACTATCCGCTTCCGGAATATAATCGCCACGCTACAGTCTCGTGCGTGGTAGCGCTTGTCTTTTGGCGCGCAGCTCATGCGGGATTCCGTTTTCAGGACATTTCGAGCTTCGTCCCCCGCCGCCGTTTCCCCAGCGGCCATTTTGCTTGCCAGTTAATTGTTGCGGGTCTTTTTAGTTTATGGCGCAGTCGATACACCACGGTCGATGATGGCTTTCGACGTCGCGCTCTGTGGCCAATACGTAGCCGTCTTCGATGAAAACTGATCAGTTTCTTGTTGGAAAAAATTCTTCTTGGGAGAGGTAGAGTTTCTCCGGGAGTGGTCGTGCCCATTCAATTCTGTTAGCAACAATCGTCTCGTTCTGGTTTTTAGGCCAAACTGATGATAAGGTCTTCTTTCTTTTTTTCTATCTTTTATATATATTTCTTTCTTTGTCAGATTATTGCTGCTTCTCTCTTTTGTCCTTGTGTCAATAAGTATGCTATCCCGTTGTACCTCGCCCCCGAGCAATTCCTGTTAGTTATTCAAAGGTGCTTATGGTACCTCTTTAATTGGTTCGCTTTACATGCCTAGCGTCATGTCTACTTATGTTGTGTGTTGTGTTGCGTTTAATGGCGCATAAGCATCTAAGGCGATCTTGCTCCAAGCTTAAGGTGTAGGAAAATTGTTTCTTTCAAAATTTTACAAATATGAAAGCCTATCAGTTGTGTACAGGGCCTAAAACTTTAGTTCGTGCTTGTTAGTAATAGGAAAGTAAAGGAACTTTAATAAAGGCTATTAGTGAAAGCTTTAAAGAGAGTCGGGTAACCTCAGAAACCATCCTTGCCCCAACAAGGATCTCGAGGCTCCCAAAACATCAACATAAAAAACTCCAGCCCTCTTCTCAAGATTGAGAAAGTGGTTGAGGTGCAGCACCATATGCACTCCCCTGCGGCCACAATAGCCTCTTGAGGAAGTCTGGTAGTATGCCCAGCGCTCTATAGGCCGCAAGTATATCGCGACGAGCATCGGCGAACGCGGCACAGTGAATGGAGCAGGTGCTCTAGTGTTTCCACTGCACCGCACCCATCCCACACATCCCTCGTCGCGATTCCGTGATGCTCCCGTCGTTCCCCAGGCCACACGCAGCCAATCCGCGCGCCATCCGGAGGCACAACATAGAGACTGCGAAAGGAAGTTGCTATAGCGCTCGCCTGCGTAGGAACAAATGCAAAATTCGTAGCAAGCGACAGTAGAACTGCCATTGAAAATTTTTGAAGAGGCAGGGTGTCAACGGAAGCTGCCAAGATCCTTAGGAAAATTCATTTAATTCATTTATTTGGACACCCGCACACGCCGCCGCCCCCGGTAACAAGGCGGCTCACAAGCTTTAGCCGAATTTTTCTGTTTCTGGGTAGCCGTAGAGCCCCCCGCGCACTGGGGGAAAGAGGAGCGCCTGCAAAATTACGGGTAAATTGTTAACCATTACAAATTGGGACGTAAGCTGGTGCCCCCACCAGACCCAAAGTTAAACAATAGAGAAGCTGTTACGAGGAGGCGACTTCAAACCAATACACTTATGAACCCGGTATAGGCTTACCACGTGTACACAGAGCGGAGGTCGCATGATCGATGCACACACTGTGAGGCGAGAGGGACCCTCGACCACATAATTCAGGAGCGCTCAAATTCTCCCGGGGCAGTCAAAAATATTGATAGCTGAGAAACCTGGGAGACCCTGCTCAGAAGCCCGGATTCTGAGCTCCACCGCAACACCATCCATATGGCGGAAGAGGCCGCTGCCAGTCAAGGAATACCAGTCAGCCTCTAACCGTGGAAGCGCAACTCCCCGTCTCCCAGGCCTGAGTGCCGGGGACGGGGAGAAAACTCATTTCTTGTGGAAATTAATGTTCTTCAATCAATCAATGCCACTGCGAGGGGGAAACGGCGTCGCGGAGGAGTCCAAATGGTGTCCCCAACCTGAAAGGCGAGGAGAGCGGGCATTCAGGCACCCTATTTAGAAGGGATGTTTCCGGAAACAAACATCCACGGATGTTGCAATTTGTATTCTCCGAGTGTGCTAAGCACACAAATGTAAACACTTGAAGCTCCCGTATTTAACGCACTCAAGTCGAACACTGAGGCTGTGTTGGAGAAATTAATAATTGTTTTATTTACGTGGAAAGGAAAATGGCAAAGTATCTCTCACATATATCATTGGACACATGAACGACGCCGTAAAGGAAGGGATAAAGAGGGAAATGAAAGAAGGAAGAAAGAGGTTCCATAGTGGAGGGATCCGGATTAATTTCGACCACCTGGGGATCTTTAACGTGCACTGACATCACACAGCTGACGGCCGCCTTATCGTTTTCCCTCCATAAAAACGCAGCCGCCGCGTTCGGGTTCGAGCCCGGGAAATCCGGTTCAGTAGCCGAGCGCTCTAACCACTGAGCCACCGCGGCGGGGTTGTTGGCGAAATGAAAAATTTGTTTTCGAGGAAAGGTAATCACACAGTAACTGACACCGGAACCGCACCGCAAGTGAAGAGAGGAAGGTGGGGATGAAAGAATAATAATAATAGTAATGTGGCCCAGTGGAGAGTTACGGAATAATTTCTACCCCCACATAACTCCATGCACACCTAAACCACGCCTTCAGGGAAGGGATAAAGGAGGGAGTGAAAGAAAAAAGGTGGGAAGAGCTGCCATAGTCGAGGTCTCTGGCAATAATTTTTAACACATTGCGACATACTCGGGCGCGGCGATGCTCGAGTATAAGCAATTGACTCAAGTCCCACATCCCTACGGCCCCTGCACGCCCTGACCTGCTGCCTCGGAGGTACAGCGAGTGATCGTCGGCATCGCGGGAAAGCAGAGCACACCCCTCTGTGCTGTGCAGCAGCTGGCGAGAGCTGTCATACACAAGGAGCTCCAGGACCATCTCCTCGTGTACACAGACGGCTCAGTGGCCCGGGACAGCTGCTCCCTTGCAGCGGCGGTTACCATTCCCGCCCTGCGACTGCACAGCCAGCAACACGCAACCTTCCTGGGCTCCTCCACCACGGCGGAGTTGATTGCGATCCGGCTCGGGTTGGACGTGCTGCTCACCCTCGGCCCTCCCCCACCCAGGATTGCTCTGCTGTGCGACTCCCGCGCCGCCCTCAACCGCCTGCAATCTAACGGCCGCGGTACCCCAATTGTGCGAGAAATTCGCTCGCGCATCGAGCGCCTCGCCGGCACCGCCGGCAACGAAGAAGCTGATGACCTCGCGACCGCTGCACATCAACTACCTGCAAGCGATCTGCCCCTTGCGCTGGAGGACGTGCGTGCGGCTACCACGACCATCTCCGAAGGCAGAACCCTGACCCGCGCATCGTAAGAGGTGAGTGCATCGACAGCATCACCCGGTGTCGCGCACTTATGCGGTCGCAACGTGTAATGATCCTGCGCGCGCGCATTGGCTGCGTGTCGCCCGGGGAACGACGGGAGCGTCACGGAATCGCGACGAGTGATGTGTGTGACGGATGCGGCGCAGTGTAAACACTAGAACACCTGCTCCTTCACTATGATGCGTTCGCCAATGCTTGTCGTGATATGCTTGCGGCCTACAGGGCGCCGGGCATACTACCAGACACCCTCAAGACACTACTGTAGCCTCAGGGCAGTACGCGCACCTGTAATCGAAACTTAGTGAGCCTGTGTGCATTCCTCGAACACACGGGCTTGACGTCCCGTCTGTTCTCCGTCAGGTAGTTACACGCAGTGGCGGAACGCTCAGCGGGTTATACCTTGAGCGATTAATAAATGGACGCCCCACACCAGTTGTAGTCAAAACAGTGCTGAGCACGTGTTTTTATTGTTCCAACATGATCTAATCACGCACACAACCAGACACATTTCTTATTGTGTAAATAGTTCGTGTATATTACGTCTCCCCCTATCCTCTCCTATTGTCCACTCACCTCTTTCATTTCATTTCTCCATTCTGCCTGCTATTCTTTATTTCCGCTGCTCCAGCTCAGATGCTTCAGTATCGATGGCAGATGCCAGGGCTAGGAAAAATCTTTTCCTTCATTTTTATTATTATTTTTATAAAAACCACTTACTACTACTGGGGAACTTTCACGTGAAATGAAAATAAAAATCGCTTTTTGAGGAAAGGAAATGGAGCAGTAATTGTCTCATACATCGGTAGACAACTGAACCGCGCCGCATGGGAAGGGAGGAAGGACCTTTAACGTGCAGCGACATCACACCGCACACGGGCGGCGGTGGTGGTGGAAACTTTATTACATACAGGGGAGATTAGGACGCGCAGGTCTTTGAGCCCCCGCACGGCCCCACTGCACTCAAACGTTCATGTCCCGGAGGCTCAAAACGCTGGCAGCCCGGCATGTGGCGATGGCTTGCTTGGCCGGGTCCTCGGAGCGCAGTAGGGTCATAATAATAATAATTGGTTTTTGGGGGAAAGGAAATGGCGCAGTATCAGTCTCATATATCGTTGGACACCAGAACCGCGCCGTAAGGAAAGGGCAAAGGAGGGAGTGAAAGAAGAAAGGAAGAGAGAGATGCCGTAGTGGAGGGCTCCGGAATAATTTCGACCACCTGGGGATCTTTACCGTGCACTGACATCGCACAGCACACGGGCGCCTTAGCGTTTTTCCTCCATAAAAACGCAGCCGCCGCGGTCGGGTTCGAACCCGGGAACTCCGGATCAGTAGTCGAGCGCCCTAACCACTGAGCCACCGCGGCGGGGAACGGGGGCGCTGTGAGCGCGCGAAGCGAGTGGACATACAGCGCATCGTCTCCACCAACTTTTGGCTGGAGCCACGGTTCCTCGGCCGGAACCCCGTCAACACAGCCGCGTCTGTGTTCGCGAAGTCGACAGCTACCTGTGGACACCACTCACACACAGGTGGGGCAACATTTACGCATTTTAGGGCCGATCCTCACTTGCGTTTCGTGGCGACGGCGCTAGGCCTAACGCCTACGCCGACGCTCGGCCGTGAGTGAGTCGCCCACCCGTGTCAAGATGGCTGCCCAAAAAGTACAACGCGGCTACGACCCGGACGCCATGGCCTGGTCCGAGGTTCCTTCAGCTCCAACGCCTGAGAGTCCGGATTCTGCGCCCATCGAGAACCCCAGGCTCTTCAAACTAGTGGAACGCCGCTCCCGCAAGCGGGACGCCGCCTCCAAGAAAGCGGACGCCACGTCGGCAGGCCGCTCAACACGGCACAGCGCTGCTGCGCGCGCTGCAGCGCTTCACGGAGGGGCCCAGTCTAAGACCGGACCCTCTTGGAAACCAAAGCCACTGCCGCGACTTCATCCAGAAGACATCGTCATCATCCTGAAGCCCCGGGTGACCGTCGCTCTCAGGGATGTCTACCAACATGGCGAGCTGGGAGCATCTTTCGCGGACTACCTGGGCGCCAAGGCCGCAGCATCCCTCAGCCTGCTCCCCACATGGGAGCAAAACCTTATCGTCGCAGGCACCAGAGAGCCGCACGTCGCGGACAAGCCTCTGCGGGATTTTCAACTAACATCACCGAAGGGCCAGCTCTCCATGTACGGCCAGTTGAAACTCACTGGAGACGTGTGCCGCGGCGTCATCACCGTGGCCAAGCACGAGACCAGTGAGTCCCTCCAAAACAAGATCCAGTGGCGTGCTGGAGAGCTTGCCGATATCCGCAAGCTTGGCAAATCCGACGTCGCGTTACTCACCTTCGTGGGAAAAGTGGTGCCGCGATATGTGCATTACAACTCTGAGGTGACCCTTGCGCGTCCGTACAAGAGAACCATTCCGGCCTGCGTGCGGTGCGGCACTGTGGGCCACCGAGCAGACACCTGCCCCTGCCCGGATGAAAAGTGCGGCCTGTGTGGCCAAACGGCGCCGACCGTCGACGGAGTCAAGGCGCAGCATGAATGCAGTCTGTCCTGTGCAGTCTGTGGGCAAGCCCACGCTACCAACTCCCGCGACTGCACGGGAAAATTCCGGCAGCTCAAGGTGCATGGCCCCAAGGCTAAGCGCCCAGAGGTGCCAAAAAACCAGCGACCTGGCAAGCAGCCAAGTCATTCAAAACCAGGTGCCGGTGGCGGAACGCTGCGTGGTGCTCACGGCACCGACCACAAGACATCGTCACCTTCTTCACCGTCGGTGAAACCAGCGCCCGGGAAGAAGACGGCGCCTCCACCGCCCAGCGGCAGAGACACTGGCCACTTCCCGGCCCTCAAGACAATTGGCGCTGCCGACGCACGGGCATCAGCGCCTCAACACCACAAACAGGTGAGCAGCTGGGCTGAGATCGCCTCCTCTTCCTGCCATCCCTCACCCTCCCCCGTAACCGTCTCCGCACTCGACGCGGAATACAAAAACAGATAGACATGCTCCAGGCACAGAATGAGCTTTTGCTCAACAAAATTCAAAATTTAGAATCAAAATTGGTGTCCGCCACACCGAGCCCGCAGAACTCGGACGCAATGGAGAGCGACGCGGAGATCTCGCCTGCCCTCGTGACAGCCATCTCTGCGATGGAGGAGCGCTTAACCTCTAAATTGCGATATATGATCGAGACCGCCAGGGACCAGATCTTGACAAATGTCAAATCTGCCGTCCCCGCGGTGGTCTCAAAACACATCTCGGAAAACCCCCACCTCCTCCGTCGGACGGGACCCATTAGGGACGTATCCCGCCCTTCAAAATTCACCCGTCTGATTATTGATTCGGACAATGAGGACAACTGCCCCGCTCCTTCCGTCATCACCCCCTTGATGGCACAAGTAGCTGGCTCTGAGGCAGCCAATCCCTCCTCCTCCCCCCCCAAGAATTTTAAATCATGGCGAGACACCTTAATCAAAGGAATTCCTCCATCTCCAATTCGGCCATGTCAACTTCAATAACACAGTGGAACTGTAGAGGCTTTAGGACCGCACTAAGCGGGCCAATTTCCGCATCTACCTTGAAACTTTCGAGTCCTTACCAGCCGTGGTTGCCCTCCAAGAGCCAGGCCTGGGCGCCACAATTTCAAATTACACGACGTTCCAACAGGATCCCGCGTCTTGTCTTCTTGTCCACAAAGACTACACAGCAAATCTAGTGGATCTCGACCTCCCACTAGAGTACTCTTATGTAATGGTGACCCTCCTACCAGTCCGCCGCAGGGACCCACCGTTGCATATACTCAACGTGTACTGCTCTCCCAAACTAAAGCGAGTGACTTTTGCGGACCTCTTTAGCCGCGCGCTAAGAGTAGCGGGCCGCGATCCCATGCTTATTGTGGGCGACTTTAACGCTCCCAGTCAGCAATGGGGGTATCGCAAGGAGGAGTCACGCGGGCGTAAGCTGGCGGAGCTTGCGTCCACGTTGGGCCTCACCCTCCACACGGACCCTGTCCACCCAACCCGGCTAGGAAATTCCGTGACACGGGATACGAGTCCGGACTTAACCTTCACTCGCAACATACAACACGCAGACTGGCTCAACACCAAGGAGACCCTCGGTAGCGACCACTGCATCATTAACACTACACTACGCACACGCCCCCTCAAGCGTCCCAGAACACAAGCCCATATCCCAGATTGGACGAAATTCAGGCAAAATTTTAACTCACTAGATAATACACCCATTTCCGCGCAAGGCTACACAGCATGGTCCCAACAGCTGCTGGTTCACCTTTCCTCGCATGAAACACACATCCAGCTCTCAGAGGCGGTCACGGACGTGGATAACCACCTTCTACACCTCTGGGAAGCCCGGCGCAGCCTCGTCCGCCGTTGGCGACCCCAGAAACACAACAGAAAGCTTAAAGCTCGAATTGCCGAGCTTACCCAGAAAGCGGCAGAGTATGCGGCCCAACTCGCCGACTCCAACTGGGTAAATAGATGCAACACGGCCGCGCGACAAATGTCCAGCCGAAACACTTGGCGTCTCTTTCGAGCCCTACTCGACCCAACCGAAACACGAACCGAAACACAAAAACATTTGCAGCGAGCCATGCACCATATTCCTGGCAACACGACTCAACTGGCACAGAAACTTCGGGACCAGTATCTGTGTACAGCCCAAGACCCCCGTGGATCTGCGTACTCTTATGCAGGCAGAGAGAACACGGAGCTGGATCAACCTTTCCAGCTCCATGATCGGCGGGTGGCTCTCGCCAAAATGAAACGGGGCACTGCGCCAGGACGGGATAAGGTCACCGTCAAGCTTTTGACGAACCTGCCCGACTTGGCATACCAGTCCCTCCTGGAATACTTCAATGCGATTTGGTGCGGGGACACCCCCCTGCCAATCGAATGGAAAACGGCTTTGGTGACTTTTATTCCTAAAGCTGGCAAACCAATTGACACAGATAACCTCCGCCCCATCTCTCCCACCTCATGTGTGGGCAAACTAATGGAGACGATGGTGCGGGATCGGTTATCTACATATCTTGAACACAAACAAGTCTTTGCGAGCACCATGTTCGGATTCCGCCCACACAGATCCGCACAGGATGTCCTCCTGCAACTCAATCGGGAAGTCCTTGACCCCCTCGAATGCCCCCATAATGACCGGGTAGTACTCGCCCTGGATCTTAAAGGGGCATTTGACAATGTAACACATGAGATCATACTCACTAACCTAAGTCACACCGACTGTGCCTCAACACATTCCAATACATAAGCCAATTTTTAATGGATCGTCAATCCTACATTCGAATTCAAGATAGAGACCATGGTCCTTACCTACTCGGCACGCGGGGAACCCCTCAAGGCGCGGTACTTTCCCCGCTGCTCTTTAACCTGGCCATGATGCACCTGCCGGCCCAGCTGAGTGGTGTCGCCGGCGTGCTGCACGCCCTGTACGCCGATGACATCACTCTGTTGGCCACACAGGGCAGCACAGGAGACATTGAAACCAGCCTGCAAACAGCGGCGACGATAGTAGACCGCTACGCCCGCCGCTGCGGTCTTCAATGTTCCCCTCAAAAATCGGAATTTGTGCTCCTCCGCCCCTCACAGAAGTGCACAACTAAAATATCTCTCTCTCTTGAGAGCGGTCCCATACGCGAAAGTGATGAGATACGGGTACTCGGACTCTACATCCATAAACACAGGCGGCCAGACACTACATTGGCCAAACTCCGTAAGGTGGGGGACCAGGTGGGCCGCATGGCCCGCCGTGTTTCCAACAAACGCGGAGGGTTACGAAGTAAGCATGCCTTGCGGCTGGCAAACGCCTTCGTAACTAGTCGAATTCTCTATTCGACTCCTTATCTCCACCTACGGAAACAAGAGGAGGACGCCCTTGAGATTCATCCTTCGTAAAATTGTTAAACGTGCCTTTGACCTCCCCATCACTACTTCAAACAGCCGGCTTATGGCTCTTGGGGTGGTGAACACTTTCCGGGAGCTCCGGGAGGCGCACCTTACAAACCAGTATACGCGCCTGTCGCTAACGGAGTCGGGTCGCCGCCTTCTTGCTCGACTCCATATCCAAAACACCCCTCCAATGGAAGACAGGTTTCGCATCCCGGAACTGTGGAGACGTGCCCTCCACGTGCGGCCTCTTCCAGCAAACATGTCACACGAAGACCATAATGGTCGGCGCCTGGCACGAGCGGAAGCGCTAGCACGATATTATGGCAACAAAACAGGTGTCTACTACGTGGACGCCTCCGGCCCTCACCACGGGGGATGGTACACGGCCGCGGTAGTTCACAACAGCAACACAGTTAACGGCCTAACTTTCAGAGCCCGCAGTGTAACACAAGCAGAAGAGGTCGCGATTGCTCTCGTGGTCTCACATTCCAATTCAAAATACATAATCACCGACTCGCGAGGGGCCTGTCGGAACGTCGAACTAGGCTGCACTCCCTTCCTAGCCTATCGAATATACCAAAATTGCATACGGGATACGGACCCCGCACACCATTACCTCATATGGGCCCCTGCTCATCAGGGGTTGGCAGGAAACGAGGCAGCAGACGCAGCCGCCCGCGCGCTCTCTCACCGGGCTGTTTTCTCCTCCCCATCCGATCAGGAACCCAATTTTAATCCGGTCTATACATTCAAAGATATTACAACATATTATCAAAATTGTCGTCGCCTTTACCCTAGTCCATGTAAAGGCCTGAAGAAGGCGGATGAGCGGCTCCTTCTCCGCCTTCTCACCAATACATTGCTGTGCCCGGCAGTGCTAAAACATTTTGACCCCTCCTTTAGTGGCAGCTGCCCACACTGTAGTGCAGTGTCCTCAGACACCTATCACATGGTTTGGGCCTGCCCCTCCAACCCCGCTATTCCCCCCATCCCCAACCCAACCCGGGAGGTCTGGGAGGCGACCCTGCTCGGCTGCCATGACTTACAGGCCCAACAAGCCTTAGTCGGGCGCGCCCGGGCGGCGGCAACCGCCACTGGGGTCCCATACTAGGGACCTCCACCTAGTGCTTGTACGGATCGGTCCCTTACGGGCTGATCCAAACATACCTCCTATTCATCCGTAATAAATGTTTTCACCACCACCACCACCACCACCACCACCACCGCGGTGGGGCAGTAGGGTCTCCCAAGCCTCCCAAGTGGTAAGGTGCTCCATGCCCCGCGGGGGAGGATCCGCCGGGCAGAGGAAAAGGATATGATCAAGAGTGGCTTTGGGGTGGTGGCACAGGGTACAGGAGGGGTTTGTGTGGACTTGGTGATTGCGCGAGTGTATATAAGGGGAGGGTAAAGTGCGTATTTGGAGCCGCCTCCAAAGTGTCTGATGATAATTGTCGAGGGAGGGATGGGGTGGGGGGTACAGCCGACGCTCGGCTTTGCAGGCCTGCGTCAGTTCACTGAAGGAAAGCATGCGCGCGCTCCCGTGAGAACCCCAGATCGCAGGCCGCCAGTGCCCGGTTGAGAGAACCTCGGGCTAAAGCGTTGGCAGCCTCGTTTCTGGGATTCCCGGAGTTGGCAGGCACCCATATGAGCTCCATGTGGCGGGGCTGGTGTGCGGCGAGGGAGTTCAATATGCGAAATTCAGGGACGTGTACTCTCCCGCGGGCGAAATTTAGTATGGCAGCTTTAGAGTCTGATAGTATATACCGGGCCTCCGTGCGCGTGATGGCTAGGGCAATAGCAGCCTCTTCAGCCTCCTCCGAAGTGGCAGTGGGAGATATGTGAAGGGTGGGTGGTGGTGGTGAAAACATTTATTCAGAACGAACAGGAGTTGTTTGGATCCGCCAGTAAGAAACCGATCCTTACAAACACTAGGTGGAGGTCCCTAGTTTGGGACCCCAGTGGCGGTAGCCGCCGTCCGGGCGCGCCCGACTAAGGCTTGTTGAGCCTATAAGTCGGGGCAGCCGAGCAGGGTCGCCTCCCAGTCCTCCAGGGTTGGGTTGGGGATGGGGGGAATGGCCGGGTTGGAGGGGCAGGCCCACACCATGTGATAGGTGTCCGAAGACACCGCGCTACAGTGCGGGCAGTTGCCGCTAAAGGAGGGGTCGAAATGTTTTAGGGCTGCCGGGCACAGCATTGTATTGGTGAAGAGGCGGAGAAGGAGCCGCACATCCGCCTTCTTGAGGCCTTTTCATCGGCTAGGGTAAAGGCGATGGCTATCTTGATAGCAGGTTGCGATATTTTTGAACGTATAGACCGCATTAAAATCGGGTTCCTGATCAGGTGGGGAGGAGAAAACAGCCCGGTGAGAGAGCGCGCGGGCGGCTGCGTCTGCTGCCTCGTTTCCTGCCAATCCCTGATGAGCAGGGGCCCATATGAGGTGACGGTGTGCGGGGTCCGTATCCCGTATGCAATTTTGGTATATTCGTTAGGCTAGGAAGAGAGTGCAGCCTTGTTCGACGTTCCGACAGGCCCCTCGCGAGTCGCGACCTCTTCTGCTTGTGTTGCACTGCAGGCTCTGAAAGTTAGGCCGTTAACTGTGTTGCTGTTGTGAACTACCGCGGCCGTGTACCATCCCCCGTGGTGAGGGCCGGAGGCGTCCACGCAGTATACACCTGTTTTGTTGCCATAATATCGGGCTAGCGCTTCCGCTCGTGCCAGGCGCCGACCATTATGGTCTTCATGTGACATGTTTGCTGGAAGAGGCCGCACGTGGAGGGTACGTCTCCACAGTACCGGGATGTGCAACCTATCTTCCATTGGAGGGGTTTGTTGGATATGGAGTCGAGCAAGAAGGCGGCGACTCGACTCCGTTAGCGACAAGCGCGTGTACTGGTTTGTAAGGTGCGCCTCCCGGAGCTCCCGGAAAGTATTCACCACCCCAAGGGCCATAAGCCGGCTGTTTGAAGTAGTGATGGGGAGGTCAAGGGCACGTTTAACAATTTTGCGAAGAATGACCTCAAGGGCGTCCTCCTCTTGTTTCCGTAGGTGGAGATAAGGAGTCGAATAGAGAATTCGACTAGTTACGAAGGCGTTTGCCAGCCGCAAGGAATCCTTACTTCGTAACCCTCCGCGTTTGTTGGAAACCCGGCGGACCATGCGGCCCACCTGGTCCCCCACCTTACGGAGTTTGGCCAATGTAGTGTCTGGCCGTCTGTGTTTGTGGATGTAGAGTCCGAGTACCCGTATCTCATCACTTTCGCGTATGGGACCACTCTCGAGAGAAAGAGATATTTTAGTTGTGCACTTCTGTGAGGGGCGGAGGTGCACAAATTTCGATTTTTGAGGGGAACATTGAAGACCGCAGCGGCGGGCGTAGCGGTCTACTATCGTCGCCGCTGTTTGCAGGCTGGTTTCAATGTGCCCTGTGCTGCCCTGTATGGCCCACAGGGTGATGTCATCGGCGTACAGGGCGTGCTACAAGCCGGCAACACCACCGAGCTCGGCCGGCAGGTGCATCATGGCCAGATTGAAGAGCAGCGGGGAAAGTACCGCGCCTTGAGGGGTTCCCGAGTGCCGAGTAGGTAAGGACCATGCTCTCTATCTTGAATTCGAATGTAGGAATGACGATCCATTAAAAATTGGCTTATGTATCGGATGTGTTGAGGCCACAGTCGGTGTAACTTAGGTTAGTGAGTATGATCTCATGTGTTACATTGTCAAATGCCCCTTTAAGATCCAAGGTGAGTACTACCCGGGGGCATTCGAGGGGGTCAAGGACTTCCCGATTGAGTTGCAGGAGGACATCCTGTGCGGATCTGTGTGGGCGGAATCCGAACATGGTGCTCGCAAAGACATGTTTGTGTTCAAGATATGTAGATAATCGATCCCGCACCATCGTCTCCATTAGTTTGCCCACACATGAGGTGAGAGAGATGGGGCGGAGGTTATCTGTGTCAATTGGTTTGCCAGCCTTATGAATAAAAGTAACCAAAGCCGTTTTCCATTCGATTGGAAGGGGGGTGTCCCCGCGCCAAATCGCATTGACGTATTCCAGGAGGGACTGGTGTGCCAAGTCGGGCAGGGTCGTCAAAAGCTTGACGGTGATCTTATCCCGTCCTGGTGCAGTGCCCCGTTTCATTTTGGCGAGAGCCGCCCGCAGATCACGGAGCAGGAAAGGTTGATCCAGCTCCGTCTTTTCTCTGCCTGCATAAGAGTACGCAAATCCACGGCGGTCTTGGGCTGTACACAGATACTGGTCCCGAAGTTTTTGTGCCAGTTGAGTCGTGTTGCCGGGAAATGCGTGCATGGCTCGCTGCAAATGTTTTTGTGTTTCGGTTCGTGTTTAGGTTGGGTCGATTAGGGGTCGAAAGAGACGCCACGTGTTTCGGCTGGACATTTGTCGCGCGGCCGTGTTGCATCTATCTACCCAGTTGGAGTCGGCGAGTTGGGCCGCGTACTCGGCCGCTTTCTGGGTAAGCTCAGCAATTCGAGCTTTAAGCTTTCTATTGTGTTTTTGGCGTCGCCAACGGCGGACGAGGCTGCGACGGGCTTCCCAGAGGTGTAGAAGGCGGTTATCCACGTCCGTGACCGCCTCTGAGGGCTGGATGTGTGTTTCATGCGAGGAAAGGTGTGCCAGCAGCTGTTGGAACCATGCTGTGTAGCCTTGCGCGGAAATGGGTGTATTATCAAGTGAGTTAAACTTTTTCCTGAATTTCGTCCAATCTGGGATACGGGCCTGTGTTCTGGGACGCTTGAGGGGGCGTGTGCGTAGTGTAGTATTAACGATGCAGTGGTCGCTACCGAGGGTCTCCTCGGTGTTGAGCCAGTCTGCGTGTCGTATGTTGCGAGTGAAGGTTAAGTCCGGGCACGTATCCCGTGTCACGGAGTTTCCTAGCCGTGTTGGGTGGACGGGGTCCGTGTGGAGGGTGAGGCCCAACGTGGACGCAAGCTCCGCCAGCCTACGTCCGCGCGACTCCTCCTTGCGACACCCCCACAGCTGAATGGGAACGTTAAAGTCGCCCACAATCAGCAGGGGATCGCGGCCCGATACTCTTAGCGCGCGGCTAAAGATTTCCACAAAGTCACTCGCTTCAGTTTGGGAGCGCAGTACACGTTGAGTATATACAACGGCGGGTCCCTGCGGCGGAGTGGTAGGATAGTCACCATTACATAGGAATACTCGAGCTTGAGGTCGAGATCCACTAAGTTGGCTGTGTAGGCTTTGTGAACGAGAAGACATGACGCGGGATCCTGTTGGAACGTCGTGGAATTTGAAAGTGTGGCGCCCAGGCCTGGCTCCTGGAGGGCAACCACGGCTGGTAAGGACTCGAACGTTTCAAGGCAGAGGCGGAAGTTGGCCCACTCAGTGCGGTTTTTAAAGTCTCTACAGTTCCATTGTGTAATGGAAGTTGATATGGCCGAATTGGATATGGCGGAACTCGTTCGATTAAGGTGTCGCGCCATGATTTAAAATTCTTGAGGGAGAGGAGGAGGGATGGGCTGCCCCAGAGCCAGCTACTTGCGCCATCAAGGGGTTGATGATGGAAGGAGCGGGGCAGCTGTCCTCATTGTCCGAATCAATAATCAGACGGTTGAATTTTGAAGGACGGGATACGTCCCTAATGGGCCCCGTCCGACGGAGGAGGCGGGGGTTGTCCAAGATGTGTTTTGATACTACCGCGGGGACGGCAGATTTGACCTTGGTCAAGATTTGGTCCATGGCGGTCTCGATCATAGATCGTAATTTAGAGGTTAAGCGCTCCTTCATCGCGGAGATGGCTGTCACGAGGGCAGGCGAGATCTCCGCGTCGCTCTCCATTGCGTCCGAGTTCTGCGGGCTCGGAGCGGCGGACGCCAATTTTGATTCTAAATTTTGAATTTTGTTGATCAAAAGCTCATTCTGTGCCCGGAGCACGTCGATCTGTTTTTTGTATTCCGCGTCGAGTGCAGAGACGGTAGGTAACTGGGGAGGAGGGGGAATGGGAGGAGGAGGAGGCGATCTCAGCCCAGCTGCTCACCTGTTGTTTGCCGTGTTGAGACGCTGATGCCCGGGCGCCGGCAGCGCCATTTGTCTTGAGTGCCGGGAAGTGGCCAGCGTTCCTCCCGCTGGGCGGTGGCGGTGGGGGCGTAGTCTTGTTCCCGGGCGGTGACTTCACCTAGGATGATGATGATGACGTTTTGTTGTCGATGGCGTCAGCCCCACGCGGCGTTCCGCTACCGGCATCTGAATTGGGATGACTTGGCTGCCGGCCAGGTCGATGTTTTCCAGGGAGCTCTGGACGCCTAGCCTTGCGGCCGGGCACCTTGAGCTGCCTGAATTTCTCCGTGCAGTCCCGGGAGTTGGTGGCGTGGGCTTGCCCACAGACTGCACAGGACAGAGTGCACTCATGCGGTGTCTTCACCCCGTCGACGGTCGACACCGCACGGCCACAAAGGCCACAATTTTGATCCGGGCAGGGGCATGTGTCCGCTCGGTGTCCCACAGTACCGCACCGCACGCAGGCCGGGATCGTTTTCTTATATGCACGTACAAGGGTGACTTCTGAGTTGTAATGAACGTATCACGGCACCACCTTGCCCACGAAGGTGAGCGCCGCGACGTCTGATGTTCCAAGCTTGCGGATATCTGCACGCTCTCCAGCACGCCACTGGATGTTGTTTTGCAGGGACTCACTGGTCTCGTGCTTGGCCACGGTGATGACGCCCCGGCACACGTCACCAGTGAGCTTCAAGTGGCCGTGCATAGAGAGCTGGCCTTTCGGTGTTGTTAGTTCGAAGTCCCGCAGTAGCTTGTCGGCGACGTGCGGCTCTCGGGTGCCTGCCACGATCAGGTTTTGCTCCCATGTGGGGAGCAGGCTGAGCGATGCTGCGGCCTTGGTGCCTAGGTAGGCCGCGAACGCTCCTCCCACCTCACCATGTTGAAAGACATCCTTCAGAGCGACGGTCAACCGGGGCTTCAGGATGATAACGATGTCTTCGGGATGAAGCCGCGGAAGCGGCTTTGGTTTCCAAGCAGGTCCCTGGGGCCCACCGTGAAGCGCTGCAGCGCGCGCAGCAGCGTTGTGCCGTGTTGAGCGGCCTGGCGACGTGGCATCCGCTTTCTTGGAGTTAGCGTTCCGCTTGCGGGAGCGGCGTTCCACTAGCTTGAATAACTTCACGTTCTTGATGGGCGCAGAGTCCGGGCTATGAGGCGCTGGATTTGTTGGAATCTCGGACCAGGCCATGGCGTTCGGGTCGTAGCCACGTTGTAGGTTTGGCGACGCCATCTTGCCGCGGGTGGGCGACTCACTCCTGGCCAGGCGCCGGCGTAGGCGTTAGGCCTAGCGCCGCCGCCACGATACCCAAGTGAAGATCGGCCCTAAAAGGCCTAAATTTTGCCCCACCTCTGTGCGAGAGGGATGCACAGGTAGATGTCGACTTCGGGAAGCCAAACAGGGCTGTGTTGACGGGGTTGCGGTCGAAGATCCGTGGCTCCAGCCAAAAATTGGCGGAGCCGATGTACTGACGTCCTCTCGCGGCGGCGGCTGCGTTCCGTCTCCCCCCGCGTACTACGGACCAGCCATGTGAAGGGTAGCAATCGGTTCTACGGAGGGGTTCGTGATGGCTACAACCGCGTCCTCGCCCGTGCATGCGGCACCCACCCAAACGGCATCCGGTTCCATGCCATAGTGTTTGTGGAGCGCCCGTGCGCGAGCTCTGCGATGGGGTTCGTGGTAGGTGGGGTGCATATTTTTAGGGAGAGGTTTAGTAGGTAGTTCGCGGTGAATGTGTTGGGTACCGGGAGTTGTGTGGGTTCCATGGCTGGTATCCTGATGCCGAGGGTGTGTAGGATGTGTCTGTCGGTGTTGGTTCTCGCGAGACGTATGTATTGTGTCTGTCGGTGCGCCTCGATAAGCTCACTTATCGTGTTGTGTAGGCCTAGCTGGAGGAGTCTTACGGTTGGGGTATTTAGGGGTAGGTGTAGTGCTGTCTTAAATCCTGTTCGGATCATGGCATCCACAGTGGAGATTTCTGTGGCCTGGAGTTTCAGGTAGGGGAGCGTGAAGAGAAAGTGGCTGAGGACGAAGGCATGAATGAGACGACATAGGTCATGCTCCTTCATGCGCCGGTGGTGTACAGAAACACTGCGGATTAGGTGGGATATCGACACCGCCGTCTGCTTGAGTTTCTGGATGGTGAGAGTATCTTTCCCGTTGTTCTGGATGTCGAGGCCCAGTACCCGGAGAGTGTGCACACGAGCGCGTTTTGTATGCGTTTCGCTTCAATCGAAACGCGACCGCCGCGGTCGGTTTCTGGTCTGGATCCGTCGTGCGGGACTCGGTTATAAAAAGCTCGGGCGATAGCGCGCGCTCTGGTTTTCTTCAGAGGTAGAGGTGACCAGTTGTGGAAATAACATCGGCTGGTGCGAACCCGGGAACTCCAGCTCACAAAACGAGCGCCCTAACCACTGAGCCACAGAGGAAGGTCTCTTTGACGTGCAGTGACATCGCACAACACACCATTTTTGTTTTGCATACTAAAGAGATTTTGCGCCAAAACAACAGACACAAGAAAGACAGCACTCAATGCTATAATTGTCTGTCGGAAGGACATGGGCCCATTCATATTATGTGAAAAAAAACTATGGCCTCGATGGTACGCACTCGGCCTTACACTATTAAAATCATGCCCACTCCCTACCTCCACGGAATCGCACTCCCCTGGCAAAGAAAAGGTAAATACCTGGGTAACACCATTGATTATAAAGCCAACTGGGGCTCTGCAGTGCAAACGCTGCTGAGCGAGAACAAGCGCATCGCCTCATACGCGACACGCCTCCTTGCTCTACGTGAGGTAAGCACTCTTTCTCTCTCTCACCGCTTATATGAGGTGAGTGCTTCAGCCCGTATCCTGTATGCGCTCCCGCTATTAAAGTTTTGCCTACAACTCTGCCTGAGCTGGACCCAACATAAACACATTCAGCCATTAGACATCTCAAATACGGCACTTGCTGGACAGTGTGTATGCCCAGTAGATTTCCAGATTTATCCACAAAACATTGAGCGGATATATAGTGGATTATCAGAAATGCATCCGTACCTATAAAATATGATGTAGTACAGATGTCACGGCTGGAGATTCGTACATCTTGTAGATAGGGGCACAGAGAGACCGTTTAAATTCTAAAGTACTTCCTATGCATTGCTATCGATGTCTCTGCGAAGAACCTGCTTAACTTTGCTCGAAGGTGTTCAGCAATAATGAGAACAATGAGCACAAATTACGTTAGGTAATTAGCTCCGTGCATTACGAGGACCTTCAGAGAGGCAATACGACTGAACCGTTTGTCGCAGGGGCTCGGGATGGTGTCAAAGGAATCGTGTGTTGTGATGCACACGTTTATGGAATTTATTAGCTGATATAATGAAGAAGTATACCGGATGTAGCGAAGGTGGCTGTAAGTCGTAATAGGAGTGCAAAATGCATGAGGTAGATGGCGCTCCATGCGCCAGAGAAGTAGAGTGCCTCGGAGCGGGCATCCAGGCGCCCTATAGGGCCAGCCAGCGGGGAGTTCCTCCACGCGGTTAAGCTGGAAGATGGTCATTTCCGCGTCGAAGGTGTACAGCATTCAACCGGATCGCGAACACACGATGCCGTTCATATAGTTATCAAAGTTTTGCCCCAAACATATGTCTTAGGATCTCTGTTGCAGAGATATTCGCGCGTTAACAGCATAGAGGAGCCCCTAAACACCACTGCTTAAGTTCTCTGGTGCCGGAAACACAGTGGAACATGTGAACAGGATGTTTTTCCTCTGTAGTGGATCGCTCGCAGGATCGCGACAAAGCAGTTTTAAAGAGAAAGCTTTACCGGCCGCCAACTTGCAATTTCGCCGTGGCGGTGCTCTGAGGAGGCACGTGACGTCAGAACACGTGCCTCCCCACGGATATTTCTCTCTCTCTATCGCCCCCTAGTCACTACTTCGCATGCGCCGCTAGTAGCACCGAGCCACAGGTGTTCCGCCGCTGCACAGTGCCGCGCCTTTTCTCATTATACATCTGTTTCCTCATTAATCGGTCTCTCTATTAATCAGCATCGCAAGGCAGACACGACCCTTATCAAACTCTGAAACGTCGGCGACCAGGTGTGCCGACTGGTTTGCCGCGTTCCCAACAAGCGAGGAGGGTTGCGAAGTAAGGATGCTGTGTGGCACGCCCATGCCCTCGTAACCAGTCGCGTACTGTACTCGACTCCTTACCTCCGCTTACGGAAACATGACGAAGATTGCTTGGAGGTTGCACTCCGCAAAATTTTCGAGAGCACTAGGCCTCCCGATCTCCACTTCCAACGCGTGACTGCTCGCGTTGGGGATGGTGAACACCAATTGGGAACTTCGCGTGGCGTGTCTCGTTAACCAATACACGCGTCTCACTAAGACCGTGTCCGGTCGCCGCGTCTTGGACCGACTACTTATCAGGCATGACCACCATTCAATGGAAGGGGTTTGAGTGCCCGAACTGTGGAGACGCGCCCTTTACGTTCGACAGCTTCCCCCTAAGATGAACAAGGAGGTCTATAATATCCGCCGCCAGGCGCAGGCGGATGCCCTGCTCCGCCACTAAGGCTCAAAGAAACACGTCTTCTATGTCGACATTGCAGGACCATGCCACTCCAGAGAGGAATGGTACACGGCTGCAGTCATACACGAGGAAAAACAGGTGGACGGCCTCTGATTCAGAGCGCCCAGCTCAACTCATGAGGAGGAGTTTGTGATCGCCCTCGCAGCCTCCCATCCCGATTCTAAATTCATCCGAACCCGACCGCGGCGGCTGCGTTTTTATGGAGGAAAAACGCTAAGGCACCCGTGTGCTGTGCGATGTCAGTGCACGTTAAAGATCTCCAGGTGGTCGAAAATATTCCGGAGCCCTCCACTACGGCACCTCTTTCTTCCTTGATTATTTCACTCCCTCCCTTATTTTTCCCTTACGGCGCGGTTCCGGTGTCCAACGATATATGAGACAGATTCTGCGCCATTTCCTTTCTCCAAAAACCAATTATAATTATAATTATGTATACTAACAGACTATCGTAATTTTGAGTTCGTAACTCGTAACTGAGTTCGATTGGATCACTTCGTTTGCTCACTAAATTCTTCACCAGAGTACTCGCGACCGCAATCCAACTCATCGCTCAGTCATATGGGTCCCCGGATACTAAGGCATGCATGGTAACGAAGCCACCCATGAGGCAGCCCGCGCACTCATCGGCCACCAGGTGTTTCTCGGGCGAACATTAACCCAGATCACAGCCCTCTTCTTTCTTTTAAGGACATAACTGAGCACTATCGTGCCGAACACCGGCGCTACCCGGTTCCTATGAAGGGACTGGGTAAAGCTGGCGAATGAATTCTCCTTAGGCTTTTTTACAAACACCCTGCTGTGCCCGGCGGATGTCAAACACTTCAACTCTTCTTCTACGCCCGCTGCTCATTCTATAGGGAGGGTGCCGACACCTTTCACATGGTTTCGGCACGCAGGCAAAATCATCCTCTCCTCCAACACCCCTTCCCCTACCAGAGAGAACTGGGAGGCGGCTCTGCTCGGCTGCCAGGAACTATATAACGGCCCAACAGGCCCTGGTTCGGCGGACCTGCGCAGCGGTCAGGACCAGCGGGGTCCCGGAATGAGGGACTCTGCATTCTATTGTAAGGGGCGAGACCCACTAGGGGCTTCTCCCCGAACACCTCTCTATACATAAAGATTAATAAATGCTTTTCACCACGACCACCTTTCCTCAAAATAATAATAATCGGTTTTGGGGAAAGGAAATGGCGCAGTATCTGTCTCATATATCGTTGGACACCTGAACCGTGCTGTAAGTGAAAGAATAAAGGAAGAAAGAGGTCCCGTAGTGGAGGACTGCGGAATAATTTCGACCACCTGGGGATCTTCAACGTGCACTGATATTGCACAGCACACGGGCGCCTTAGCGTTTTGCCTCCGTAAAAACGCAGCTGCCACTTTCAATTTTCAGTTTTGTCGTTCTTCTTTCCTTCCCTCGTTTATTCCTTCTTTTACGGCGCGGTTAGAGTGTCAACCGAGATATATGAGACGGTTACTGCGCCGTTTCTTTTCCTGAAAAACCAAACAAAACAAGTGAGCCGACGGCGTTCATAGAGTTCCTTGGCGTTAATAATGCAAACACCGTTCATTTTAACGAAAGAGGCGCGCAACCTGCTCCATGGGTCAGTGGATACCTCAATCTCGCTTTTATGTACGTGGCTGGCGTTTGTGTCCAACTGGAAAAGCCTGCTTTGATTGCGTTCCACACACTGGATAGGCAGCGCGCCCTCCTTGCCACCCTGGGAGGGGGCATGCAGTAAATGATTAATCGCGAGAGATTGATTACCAAATGAACGCTGCGGCCTAGGTATTGCTGGAGTGCCGCATGTCAGCCACAGCGCTGCCAGCGCTAATGCATTCAGGCCACATGTCTCTCTCACCACCGCCACATATATCAAACCAAAAATGAGGCGTCCGCATATTCAGGGAGCCAGTTATGCGCCCTTCCGTTCCTCAAAATCATCGCCCTCTAGAACATTGCCAGCACTAACGCCACAGAACGCCGACATCTTTCGCTTTGTATATCCTAGATTAGGTGAGCTAATCCAAAATAATTTTTTTTTCTGGTACCGAGCCTATATATTGAAACAGATGATTTTCTTGGACTAGAAGTGCCTATATAGTGCCTTAATACTAACGGATTTCGAGATTGGGAGAGAGAATGGTTTCTGATTTTATATGATTTGAAATTAACGCGATAGCGTTAAAGGTCCCTTTACACTGGAAATCCGGTATCGGCGTTCTTAGGCGTCGGCGTTCTGAGCGTTGTCTACGAACCTTCAAAATCTTCAAGAACACCTAGGAAACAAAGGAGCACGCATTGCAGTTCGGCGACATCAATACTGTGCGCTTGCCGCTAGCAGAGATATCGTTCCCCAAACGCATGCTGGTGCCACAATTTTACTTTTCCCAAGTAGCAACATACCTGAAATTCTCCAAAACATCGCTAAGTTAGTAATGGTAGCAGAAGCACGAAAGTTGTTTCTCGCGCTTGAAAACCATAAAGTAACATGGGCAGTTCCGCCATGCGCTTCAGCAGTGGATAATGCGAGCACAAAAACAGCGTTTGTCATGAAAGGCAAGCTGATATTTAGATGCTCGCATGAAATGCTTTATAGTCGAGTACTTTTGCTTTTTATCATCGCAGGCGTGAGTGACAATGGTGAAGTGCTATTCCTTGGTGTTGCGCGCGGAGTGTGTTCCGGTATTGCCACTTGTTCTTTTACGGGCACTTTTTCATCGCTTTTATCGCTTTTCTATGGCTTTTTTTCTAATGAAATGGTTGACCTCCCAGATCTTAGCAGTTACATTTCCTGTGACAAATGTAAGCGCTGCAACATTGTGCGCTTCAAATCTAAGATCTGCTCAAAATAAGTATGACGAACTCGAATGCTTCTTCAGTGCATCGAATACTCTTTTGACCCATCATGTTTACCGAAACCTGGTTTGTCACTGAGGCAGACGTATTTACACTACCAGGGTAGAAATTGTACTATTTAAATAGGCATACGAAGTGAGGTGGGGTGGGGGGTGTCTACACTCGTAACTAACAAATTGGAATGCGAATTACTGAATTTTCTTCTGTGACGCCGCATTGCGAAACACTTAAGCTTCACACAGAATTTCGTGTGTTCAGTGTTTGTTACCGCCCCCCGTGTGCTGATGGTACACACTTGTTTCTTTTTTAAGATGTGTTCTTAGAATTAGTTAAGGAACATAGATATGAAGTAATCATTGGAGGTGGTTTTAATACTGATATGCTTGCTACATCGAACACGAAAACAGAATATGAAAACATACTCAATATGCACTTGTGTAATAACCTCATCGAATCGCCAACAAGACATTCAGTATGTTCAGAGACGCTTCAGGATCTTTTCATCTCAAATGTCGAAGCAAGCCGCCTGCTGTCTGGTGTAATTAACCTTCCGCTTAGTGATCACCTGCCCATATTCTTGTCCGTTGCTCTCACAGCAAAAAACGTCTGCAGCAACGCTCGTATCGGAATGTGAATTCGCGCACGCTATAGGTATTTCGTGAGAGCATAACTGATGCTAACTGGAATGACATGTTAAGTTCTTCTGACCCCAATACTGCATATGACTTGTTTCTTGCTAAGTTCATCAATATATACTTTTCTTGCTCCCCAGAAAGAAACTTTGCCTCCCCGCGTAAAGCGCGGAAGCCGTGGGTAGACCGTGAACTCTTAAAGCTCATACAAAATCGACATGCACTCTTCAAACGCTTTCTGCAAGCCAGAAATCCAGACGCACTGAGCGCATTCAGGAGTTACAGAAACTAAGTCACCAAGGAGCTCAGAGTGGCTAAAAACAATTACTATGTCAATCTATTCAAGGGCGGTCGGAGTCTGTCTGGAAAAAAATTGAAATTTGTGTTTGACAGTGCCCCTCAACCAAATACGAGGCTCCTAAGGGATGACATCGAACTAAAAAGAAAATATTTATCTAACACCTTAAAATATTACTTTCTCACTATCAGCTCCTCACTGAATATCAACAATGGTCTAGGCTGTGATATGGACGCCGTAAATAACACTGTTGTCTTGAATATAATCTCCCATAATGAAGTAATAGCTGCATTTATATCCTTAAAAATAGGAAATCTTCGGATGCATCTGGAATTCAGATCAAGCCTGTTAAATAGGTTCTAGATGTAATCGCCCTTTGCTTGGCTTACGGTTTTAACATCTCTATCTCAGAGGAAACTTTTCCTCGGAGCATGAATTCCGCCAAAATGACAGTAGTACATTAGAAAGGTGACCGAAATGACATCAAATTATCGTCCCATTTTAATTTTGCCAATCTTTTCAAAGGGTTTTGAGAAACTGATTTTCGAGTAACTCACATCCTTCACCGACCGTTACAGTATCATAAGCCCGTCGCAATATGGTTTTCAACAAAACAGATCAACAGAATTGGCCCTTCACTCAAAAAAAATTTATCTTGGATAATTTCAAAACACACGTACAGTACTAGGTATTTTTCTTGACTTCAGCAAAGCTTTTGGTCTCGTTAATTATTTAACATTGCTCCAGAAAGTTAACTCCTACGGAATTCGTGGTAAGGCTTTGTCATTATTAGCATCGTATCTACAGCACCGCACACAATTTGTTGATATAAATGGACACTTCTCACATGTTAAAACGGCGGACTACAGGCGTTCCCCAAGGTAGTATTCTTGGTCCGTTTCTTTTTATGTTATATATTTACGATATTGTGCGCATAGGTAAACCCGAAAAATACATATTGTACGCAGACTATTTAGCAGTGTTCTTTTCGGGAAGCAAAGGGTAAGACTTAAGTGCTCGTGCGAATGGCACCCTTTCGCAAATAAACAACTGGGTATGTAACAACTATTTAAAGTTAAATACGAATAAGTCAAAAGCAGTTATATTTCACACACGGAAAACGATTATTGAGCTGCCTCCCTTCCTGCTCAACGAAAATGTACTGGAAGCTGTATCATGTTATAAAACTTTAGGAGTTTACTTCACTGAAAACATGTAATGGGATAGACACATTGAAAATTTGTCCGGTAAATTATCTAGTACCATCGGCCTTATAAGTGGCTACTGCCCGACTTTCTCCACACCCGTTAATGCCCTCCTTTTTAAATCACTCTTCCTTTCTTTGATGAAGTATGGCATTCTAGTGTGGGCCAATACAACTGCAGAAAACATGCACAAGTTGGTAGTCTTGCTAAAACGTGCCATTAGAATTATAAGTAAAGTGCCATACCAATATCCTACAGCTGACATATTAAAAAAAC
This sequence comes from Amblyomma americanum, assembly GCF_052857255.1. Taxonomy (NCBI): domain Eukaryota; kingdom Metazoa; phylum Arthropoda; class Arachnida; order Ixodida; family Ixodidae; genus Amblyomma; species Amblyomma americanum. The sequence continues at coordinate 471,131,462 of NC_135497.1, forward strand.
TAAACGTTACTCCTGTGGACTCTATGTAAGGCTTTAGGTTATGCAATTGTTACAGGTCAATTGTCATAAACCATATCCGAACCCTGGCTGAATTAACCGAATTTATTAGAAACATGGCTTCGTACCCCACACGTCATCTTGAATTCTGGAAAGTTGCCAAGTGCCGTACCAATTATGGGAAAAAGATGCTAAAGTTCACCTTGCCAACTACCATAAATAAACTACTACAAAATGACATAGATGTTAGGAGATTGTCGATGAAAAAGTTGCGCGACATCTTTACTTAGATAACATATGTGTTTTCCACTTGTACTTATTTTATTAACTAGCCATGCTTGTTCTGTATCTTTTTTTTTGCTAATACGACAGTAACCGCTTTATGGTTTGCTTTTTCTGATAATGCAAACATGGTGTCTACGAGGGCTTATTATGCTGTGTATCTTCCATTTCCTTCTCTCTGTATTTTTATCGATGTATGTATTGATGTTGTGTAACATATTATTTGCCACCCCTGCTGTAAAAGAATGGGTCCACTGGCCTTGTCAAGACTTTCTGTCTTTTTGTCTGTGCACCCAACATCACCTGATGTTGAATAAAGATCAAATCAAATCAAATAAAAAATATGGCGGCCCAGGTGGCCACCTGCCGGAGAAGCGACCTAGGTGGCCCACCTAGGTGACGTGACCTTGTGGCGTCATTGCAGCCTGTCCGCCGGATTGTGAGCAAACTGACCACGGTAGCAGGTGGCAGTTAAGGTAATGAAGTTTGCCAGAGCTTGCTCGGGAAGAGGAATTTTGCTTGCACAAGCCCCACCGTTGGAAGCGCCTGCCATCGCAGGGCAGTGGCGCATATCTTAACCGCTGCACCATTGCGGAAGGTTTGCTGTGAGGACTCCCGGGGACCTACGAATGTGAAGTTTAGAATGACCAATTCCACATATATGCGCACTAACTCATTAACGTTATCCCTGAGTCCCTTTGAGACGTTAAACCTCCGTAAACCAAACCACCATTAATGCTATCGCATCATAACCTTAAGGCGGAGCTGAACTGTCTCCTCCAATTTCTCCTGATTCTTTTTGCACTTTGCTCGCTCTCAAGTCCTCCTTGCCACTAGAGCAAGTTGGACAAACGGGCGGATGGCAAAAATAGAACAGGAAGAAAACAATTATATCAGATATCGGCGTTACGTGCATCACACGTCTTACATGTGCTGTTTACGAAGAAACTGAAGGCACAAGGCGAGGCTGATTGCTTCGAAAACACAGTGTGAGGCAAAAGACGACCTCGTTGTTCTCGCTTTTCACTTGTACACACGATTAGAAATCTATATTGATATTTGACTAAATATAAAGTTAATAAAATTTATGAGCACAAGAAAACTTAAAAGCGTACAGTTCATGAGTGAGAACTTCAGCAACAGTGAATTGCTAACTTTTCTAGCTTTTTTTCGGTGAAGCAACATGACAAATCCGCAATCACTGAGTCTTGATTACCCGATCTCGTTTGTCATTCGTATATTGTATAAGTCTTCATTAACAATTCAATGGATTTTCAGTTTTTAATTCGGTCTACTGGAGCCTTCTTCGGGTCATTGGAAGCGGATGGTCAAGATATGAACACCTCAGTGTTGGAGACAAGTGAAGCTGGTTCATGCCTCGTGAGACGTGATGAACTGTCATGAAGGCGTCTCCAGCAACACCTCCGTTTCACAGACCAAGCTAAAAACTGTTTTGATCAGCACAGGGTGCACATGCCAAAAAAGGAAAGGCTGAGTTTGAACAGAGGCACGGTTACGTATTTGGAAGGTACTTCAGTGCCCAGGGATGTTGATGATCTCCTTCCAAATCGCCCCAAGTATAGTCTGATACCCAGTGTGCAGAGCCAAGAGCTTCTCGGCACCTGTTCGCCGTGTCGCTGAGAAAGCGATCAAGGATGATAAACAGTGCTGTCTGTCTGAAGGACTACGCCATTTTGAAAGTGGATGACAAGCAGTCAATGCGCAGCTGTCTTGTACTCCACAGTGTAGTCGACTATTTTGCCCAAAAATGACTTGACGCTTCTTGAAGCGCACAAAGAGTGGGTCGTTTCGTAGTACTGCCGACAGTCACGTTTGGGGAGAAGACCGGGGCTGCTATAGCAAAGAATTTCGCAGCTACCAATCGGAAGCCCTTAAAGTTGAAGGCTACAGTAGTGAAGCTTTCGAAACTGATAAAGTAACTTGGAAAATATTTCGCATGGTGAGAATAACTGGAAAGCGAACAATCTACAAAAGTTCTTTTCTGCAAAAACCAGTCATCCTTGAGTGCCCCTTCCTCTTCTAATCTTTCGTCTTTATACCTGGTTTTCCTCAAAACTATGTGCCAGCTGGCCCAGACTTCAAGTCTCCCTAAAGTACGTGTCAACCACTCCGCTGTGTCGTCTGCCATCTTCAAACGGGAGATATCGGTTCCTTCTTTGCCTCTCTGTTATTCCTTACCACCTTCGAGAAGACAAATTATCTCACACGAAGTTCCCATCATCGGCAAACAAGCGCAAGTTTATCGTAAAACTTTAGAACAAACGCGATTCTATACAAAGGCTGACCGTTGAAAAGTCTTGCGTAACGCTGTCATATTGGATCCATAGAGGCGCCCTATCTAGGTCGTGAAGGTCACCAATAAGCGAGGTAACATGGGGCTCACTGTATATCCCTCACACTTTATAGAGTGTCCTAAGTAAAGTGCACCAGAAGCTTAAGATAACCTGGCTCACGTTGCAAAGCTGAATTTAAACAAATATTGTCGGCAAATGACCGCACTAGTCAAGATGCATGTTTCGCAAAAGAGTGTGATAAAATATTGTAATCCAGATTAATTTGTCAACTCGTCGTGGTGGCTCAGTGGTTAGAGCGCTCGGCTACTGAGCCGCACACCCGAGTTCGAACCCGGCCGCACCGGCCGCGTTTCGATGAAGGCGGAAAGGTGTCCGCCCACTGCGATGTCAGTGCACGGTAAAGATCCCCAGATGGCGGAAATTATTCCGGAGCCCTCCACTACAGCACCTTTCTTCCTCTCTTCTTTCGCTCTCTCTGTTATCCCTACCCTTACGACGCCATTCAGGTGTCCAAAGATATATGAGGCAGATATTGCGCCATTTCCTTTCCCCCCAAAAAACAATTCATTTCAATTTCAACTAGAACAATTGGGAGTGCCGACCACGGAAACAGCCATAATTCCTCAGACACTTGACCTGTAGCCGGCTAAAAGGCTGGGGTAGAAAATAGGCACTTGAACCGAGGGTATGAGGGACGGTAATAAAGGAATACGGAATGGGTAATCTTTAAAAATATAACGAATGATTCTTCTTAATCTCCGCAGCTTTATAATAAAATAACGCTGATGGTTACGTGAATTCTGCTTTCACTTCGTCGGAGTTGTGCGCGGGACACAGCTAACGAGATAGTGTTCATGGTTATGCTAATGATTCGCCGAATCTACTCAATAACTGTAATGATTCGAGACTAACCAAGAAAGGGTTTATTGACTTGAAAGGTAGAGAGGTTCGCCTGAAAGATATCTGGCCTGCTACTCTCCACTGCCGAACGGGAAGGGGAGAAAAAAGAGGGTCACGATGGGGGGTGATGATGATAGGATATTGGGCACGCACGCGGAATCTCGTGCATGCCCAACATCGATCCTTTTGTCACATGACAAATCAAACTTTCATAAATTCCCAAAGTAAAATAGGAATTGAGATAGTCATCACTCAATTTCCTTTTGCGCGCTTTATTCTCTGCACGCGGGGTTTCAACAGCAATGATGTGAAGACACACGCTTGGTGCGCTCTCACCCAAACTGAATTCATCAATATGTTTTAAACAGCGATTCCCGACCACGTGGCTGTTTCTCAGTGTAGCTCGAGAAGGGCACTGACAAACCGCCTAGGGACTTGGCTACAGATGTGTGCGCATTTATTCCTGCTGCTTTTCAATTTCTCGGGCCGCAGGAAGGTGAGCCTAAATACCTACAGAAAATGACAGTAATGCCGAAAGAAGTTAGGGCGCTCGGCTACTGATCCGGAGTATCCGGGTTCGAACCTTACCGCGGCGGCAGTGTTTCGATGGAGGCGAGTTGCAAAGGCTTGTGTGTGCTGTGCGATGCAATTGCACGTTTAAGATACCCAGGTGGTCGAAATTATTCCGGAGCCCTCCACTACGGTACCTCATTTCTTTCACTCCCTCCTTTATCCCTTCCCTTACGGCGCGGTTCAGGGCTCAAACAATATATGAGATAGATACTGCGCCATTTACTTTCCCTCAAAACCAATTATTATTATTATTTCCCTCCCTCCTTTCTCCCTTCTTTTACGGCACGGTTCAGGTGTCCACCGAGATATGTGAGACAGTTACTGTACTTTGCGCGCTCGCCGCGCTATCTGGCATGACGTCACACCGCGCGGCTCGCCGCCGCCGCCGTTTGGTATGACGTCACACCCCGTTCCTCGTCGTTGCGCACGCCTCCGCTCGCTTCGCCAGCTGCGTCGTGTGCCTGATAACATGTCGGAGGATTGAAAAGAAGAGTCGCGCGCGCCGCAACCACAGTTGTGTGCCTTTATTGTAACAACATAGCTAGACAACCAGACTAACCTGGACTTGCAATCAAGATTAACCAAGGCTAACCATGTTATGCCATAGCTTCCGCAACGTATGTCCTGGTATACCCGAGCTAATCCACTGCTAACCTTTCCGGAGCCCCCCACTAAGGCACCTCTTTCTTCCCTTCTTTATCCTCTCTCTTACGGCGCGGTTCAGGTGTCCGCCGAGATGCGAGACAGATACTGCGCCAATTCCTTTCCCCCAAAACCAATTTCATTCATTGCGTTTATATGAAGGCAAAACGCTAAGGCGCCAGTGTGCTGCGCGATGTCAGTGCACGTTAAAAATCCCCAGGTGGTCGAAATTATTCGAGTCCTCCACTACGGCACCTCTTTCTTCCTTTATTCTTTCACTCTCTTCTTTATCCCTTCTCTTACGGCACGGTTCAGGTGTAAAACGATATATGAGACAGGCACTGCGCCATTTCCTTTCCCCCCAAGAAACAATTGTATATTAATGTGAGCCAGAGGTCAAGCCTCTTATGGAGCGGTTAGGGCGTCCACCGAATCAATCTTCAATTTTCATCGCAAGCAAAGGAAAGGCGAATAATTGGCCCCCTGGGACGGTTAACACCTCAGTTGCGCTTTAATCTGCGTGGCGGTAGTGACAGACGTGTGCTGCATGCGTTGCCATTCACAACGTTGTAGCAGAAACGCGGCACTGAAATTTTAGACCATCGGCGTTCTTTGTTCTTTGGCGTTAGCGTTGACAGCACTCTAAACTCCGATGATATTGAGGAAAGGAAGGCGCATGCATAACTGTCTCCCTGTGGCAGTGGAAGCCTCAATCGCGATTTGATGTACGTGGCGGTGGGGAGAGATAAATATCGGCTGCATGCATTAGCGCTGAGAACGTTGCCACGATGGCTCAGTGATTAGGGCGCGCGGCTACTGATCCGGTGTGCCCGGGTTCGAACCCGAGGGCGTCGGTAGCGATTAGATGGGGGCGAAAGGCAAAAGGCGCCGTTGTGCTGTACGCTGTCAGTGCACGTTAAAGATTCCCAGGTGGTCGGAATTATTGTTGGAGACCTCCACTATGGCAGCACTTCCTTTCTCTAACTCCCTCCTTTATCCGTTCCCTTACGGCGCGGTTCAGGCGTCAGCCGAGATGCGAGACACAAATTGCGCTATTTCCTTTCCCCAACAACATAATAACAGTAATATCAATAATAATAATTGGTTTTGGGGGAAAGTAAATGGCGCAGTATCTGTCTCATGTATCGGCGGACACCTCAACCACGCCGTAAGGGAAGGGATAAAGGAGAGGGTGAAAGAACCGACCAGTTTTCAACGTTGTGGCAGACACACCATTGCAGCAAAAACCAGATCAGAGTTCATTGGGTGACTAACCTCTCGCGATAAACCATTAATTTAACCGCCACATGGCAGGGTAGGCGCGTTGTCTATTCAGTGTGCGGGAACGCACTCACAGAGGCCAAGCCGCGTCTACTTGCCGGATACACCACAGCTTTCGTTTGCTAACCAGGTTCAGCAGTAGTTGAACCACAGCAAATTTTTATGCGTTGCATATTGCAATCACTCAGTTCAGCCCTTGGGCGCGGCCGGGCAGCCACCAAACCACGTGACGTGACGTCCCGACAGCCGGAAGAAAAGCTGGGCCCCAACTCGCGCGGTCGCGCACGGCCGCAGCCACCGCCTGACTCCCGCTCCTCACGCTAGGGGCGCTGCGCCGGCGCGTGACGTCACGGAGGAAAAGTTGGGCCCCAGCTCGCGCGGTCGCGTGCGGCCGCAGCCACCACCTGACTCCCGCTCCTCCCGCTAGGGGCGCTGCGCCGGCGCGTGACGTCACGGAGGAAAAGCTGGGCCCCAACATGCGCGGTCGCGCGCGGCCGCAGCCACCCCCTGACTCCCGCTCCTCCCGCTAGGGGCGCTGCGCTATGATTGACGTCACGGCATATGCATAAAAGAGCAGCGCTCCTTCGCCGGACAGTCTTATACCCCTGTCACACGGGCATTTCGAGGGCCCTCGAACCGATAGTCTATCGACTCAAAAGCGATCGAGCGCTGCTACACGGGCAGTTTCAATGGCGATCGAGTCAATAGCCTATCGAGTGAACGGAGCAGCACGGAACTCCATCGATATATGCAACGCATTCTTGGCTTAACCAAGCTAAGCCTGGCCATTTTTTTTCCTTTTTTCACTCCCTCCTTTATCTCTTCCCTTACGGCGCGGTTCGGGTGTCTACGAAGACTTGTGAGACATGTACTGCGTCATTTCCTTTCCTCTAAATCAATGTTCATTATTTTTCACTCTCTCGCACTCTTCAAAGACATTGAGCTTCAGTGAAACGTCAACATTCAAAGTACTGCGAAAGCAATCGCGTATATAAATTCTGTTGCGTTGTGAGATTCTCTGCCTAACCTCTGGATTAGAAGACTAAGGCCTTCTTTTACAAGCGATTCCGTTAATTCTGCGGGAGAGGTGTGTTTTGAATACCACACGTAGTTAAGCTCTACTTAGCTGGGAACCAGCACACCTTTGCGCCTTTTACAGAATGGGATGGCGGAGCAGCTGCAGCAACAGGCTTTATTTAGCCTACAGTTGGCGGGTTATTTACTTGGAGTGTATGTGTTTAGCTGTACATGCACTCAGACTCTTTATGACGTTTTTTTATGCCTTCGCAGACGCATCTGTGCACGTTTCGGCAACCTATCAGTAGGATCGTCCACTGCGGTGAAGTCATATATGTCCAGAATTCAGCTGACTTAACGTGATGGAAGCATCGAATTGTGTTGCGAATTCTCCCGGTAGATAGGGTCTGCGGAGTCGCCTTAGTATGTACCATACATCCACTCCCAGCCCGCGTATATAGCGCCCGACAGAAAACCACACTGTAGTTCACGGTAGCAATGTCCATTGCTTGGTGGTGTGTAGGCTTAATTTTTAAAGCGGAACAATTACTACGCCAGCCAGAGAGCCATTTAAGCTCGTCGCGCACTCAGCCGTATGCTGTGTGCCGTGGCCGATGAACGACCTTGAGCCGCCGTTGCCGTGCAACGCCACAGCCGCGCTCCAACAGATGGCGCCGCCGTCAACGCTGCTGCCTTCGCCGCTCGCTCCGCCAGATCGGCTCCGCTGGGGTAGAGGGAGAGGAGGCGTTGCCGCGTGGGGGCTATATATATATATATATATATATATATATATATATATATATATATATATATATATATATATATATATATATATATATATATATATATATATATATATATATATATATATATATATATATATATATATATATATATATATGCGCTTCGCCACACTGTATTGCGATACGAACGTGATATCTGATAACTGATTTAACATTTGCGGCGGGTTCTTAAGATATTAAACTTATTTTTGAAATATGGCGGAGTGCTTGGCTTGAAGCACTCTGCCTCCGGGATTGGCCCGAGGCACATTAGCGCGCGCCTTTTGTTTCTATCTTTGTTCTCCTACCCTATAACTTTCCTACTTTCAGCACGCGGCAACGAACGTGGTTCGGCTTGAGCCAGTAGGCAGGCCCGCCCACTTTCCTCTTCTTTCTTCCTATCAGCAACAGCAGCAGCAGCAGCAGCAGCAGCAGCAGTGTATTGTAGTCGTTATGGAGGGCGCGTACGAGTGCGCTCTCCGAGTGCAAGACATACACTGTGTTGTTCCCTGGACCGCCTCGATCCTCGCCCATTAACAGAGCAAAAGATCCTCGGTCCGTGGCCACAGCAGTCGACTGCCCTCAAGGCATACAAGACACTCTTTGCCTACTTGAGAGCGACTGGATTGAGTGACAAATTGTGACAGCGTTGTGCGTGTGTGTGTTATGCCTTTTTCCCCCTTCTCTCTTTCTCCTTTTAGCCCCCTAATCCCTCTTCCCCAGTGCAGGGTATCCAACCGGAACCCCTTTCTGGTTAACATCCCTGTCTTTTCTCCTCCTCTTTATCTATCTATCTATGGAGAGCGCGTAAGAGACGCAACAACGACAGAACGAGGACAAAAGCTCTTGACGCGTGCTCGTGTGACGTGGCCCAGCAACCCAGGCTTCGGGGCAGCGGCTAAGTACCTGGCGGCGTTGCGCTAGCTTCCTAAATTCTTCTTTTTTTCTGTGCCTGCTTGCTCCTGTTCTGGGGTGATCGGGCGCGGGACGAGAGCTTAATGTCTACATCTTCCCCCGGCCAGGGGTTTTCCCCTTGGTCGGCATCTCTTCCTCAAGACCAGCTCCCAATTGATCTCTTTTTCCGCAGGGGTGTTTCGAGCATTCGGGTCGCTTTAGTGCCTTTCGATGGGGGCGCTATCCGACTGAACAACCCGGAGGCAGCGCAGGCGGCCCTGCAGTCCACATCGAAGCACTTTATTCACATTACCGACGTCCGGCAGTTCGGCAGGGGCGGTATTTTGCGCAGGTCGCCGGATAAAGACTATATTGAAGACCTGCTAAAGTGCACGACCTTCGCCACTCCACCCGGTGAGCGCATTCATTCCGCCTCATCTAGCATGTTCCAAAGGCTTGGTCCGAGGTGTCGACTTTCGATTGAGCCCTGCGGAAACGCTTGATAACCTCTTGCCTGCAGGAGTGATTGCTGTCCATCGATGCAGCAGGATGGTTGACGGAGTAAAAATTCCTACAGAGTCCGTCATTGCCACATTTGCAGGAATATTTTGCCCGCAGGAGAATAATGTGTGGCCATTGGTTTTTCGAGTAGATGCCTTTAACTCTCGGCCCCTTCAGTGTCCAAACTGCTGGCGATTTGGCCACAGCGCCAAAGCCTGCAAATCGGCCTTACGCTGTTGTGCCTGTGGGGAACGTCATTGCAGAGAGGAATGTCCTGAATAGCAAGAGAAATGTTGTTTGTGTAGCGGTGCTCACCCTGCTGATTCACCTGACTGTCCTGCACGAGTACAAGAAGTTCAGGTGCTCGAGGCTATAGACAAGCGCAGATGCACGCGGAGAGAGGCTTTTGCCGCAGTCAAGGAGAGAGCCTCAGGCTACTCTAGTGTGGCCGCCAAATGCTCACCCATAATGGATTCTAGTTGGTCCCAGGCTATTACAGCCGCAGTTGAAAAAACTGTGGCAAATGCAATGGATCGCATTATGGAAACCGTGTCCACGTGTATTTCGCAGGTCATAGCTGCTCAGATGACCAATCTTCTGCAGGCATCCACCGCTCCGCTCTTGTCTTCTTTGGCTTCGGAAGCTACCCCTCCTTCTGTAGTAATCGATTCCACTCCACAGGGCCAAAAACAATGTGAGCAACAAAAGACCTCTCAGGCCTCTCGACCAGCGTTATGGACGCATCCTCTATGGACTGTATGGATATGGAGTCTGATCTCCGTGCCCAGAAACGAAGTGGGTCTCCTTTGAACATTGCAGGCCAATCTTGCCCTCAGTCAAAGACAAAGAAAAGTAACGCAAGTCAAAATCATAAGACCAGGATTCTAGGAAAGGCAGTCGCGGCTGCGGCACTCCCGCCAAGATAGGGTTCTTAAGTGTACTCCAGTGGAATTGCCGATCTATATTCTCAACTTCAACAGATTTAAATTGCCTATGCAATCAGCTTCTACCAAATTTAGTTGCTTTACAGGAAACATGGTAACTTCAAATTTCAATTATCATCTCAAGAATTATCGTCCGTTCCGGCTTGACCGGTCATCACGAGGGGGAGGGTTGTTAGTGCTCATCTCTACAAAGTTTTGCCACAGGGCATGCATTTCTTTCCAATATGCGGACAATGAATGTGAAATCCTTGCGGTTGACCTCATCGTCCCAGGTCAACAGCCCTTTACGGTAGCTAATGCATATTTCTCGTCTGGTGTGCGTGACACTCGGCCCCTTGACTCACTCATGTCTAGTAGCCGATCACAGGTTCTATTACTTGAAGACTTCAATTCGCACCATGTGACGGGGGGGTTTTAAACAGACAGCTTTGGTTCTAGACTATTTGATTGGGCTTCTGACAACAACTTGATTTGCAACAATTCCGGATTGCCTACGTTTCTTCGGAGCCAATGCCGCTCTGCCTTGGGTTGTGCTGTATTGTGCTGGGTTTTATGGCACATAGGCAGCTAAGGTCATCATGCGCCAAGCACAAGGTATAAAATTGCTTTTCTACAGAATGTTTTGGAGTATGAAAAACAGGCGATGGTGCAGATGGCTTAAAAAGATTGTACTGCCTAGTAATAAAAGAAGGGAAGAAATTTGGAAATGGCTAATGGTAAAAGCCTTAAAGAAGGTCAGGCAGCCTTAGCGGCTTTCCTTGGCTAGCAAGGATCCTGAGGCTCCCAACCAATCAAATAAACAGCCTCAGCCTACTTCTCAAGAATGAGAAAGTGGCTGAGGTCTATCATGTATAAAAGCGATCCAGTGGTTAAGAAATTACAGCTTTTCAAGTACCCCTGCTGCTTTTAAAAAGCTAAAAATGGAAGGTATGTTAACAATGGCATTATCAGCTAAAAGCAATGTAGGGTGGAAAGGAATGCATTCATGATAAAATTGAAGTGAAGTACTTTTTTCTTAGTTTTTCTAGTTTCATACATGAGAATAAAATGTGGTTAACCGTAAGTTCATCTCCACATTCTTCGCAAACTGGTTTATCTTGTTTTGTTAGCAGGAAGTTGTGCGTAAGGTTCGTGTGGCCTATTCTGAGACGGCATAAAATCACTTCTTTAAAACGTTCTTGGTGCACGCATGACTTAAATTCACCTTAAATCGGCTTTACTAAGTGTAATTTATTATTCAATTCGGTGTTCCAAGCCGATTGCTATTTTTTCCTTAGCTTCCTTTGTACTAATTTCATGCAGTCATTCAAGGGTATATTTACTTTTTTTATTTCCTTGCCACGAGCTTGAGCAGCACAGAAATCTGCTCGCTCATTGCCTTTTATGCCAACATGACTCGGGACCCAGCAGAGTTTTATGTTTTGTCTTCTAGCTGTGGCTGTTACTATGTTGTGTATAATGTCACCAAGTATAGGAGTGATTGCGTTTCTTGAGTGGAGGCCTGTAAGTATACTTAAATAGTCTGTGTAAATAATAGCGTTTTTCAGGTTCTCGTCGAGTATTTTTTCTACGGTCACATATACTGCGTAACATTCTGCAGTGAAGATGGATGCGCACTGTGGAAGTCGTATTGTTGTCTCCGAATTCCCTCGCACGACTGCACTTCCTACATAAGTATCCGTTTTCGAATCGTCAGTATAAAAGGCTGTGAAACCATTGTATTTTTCCTCAAGTGCCAGAAATTCTTGTACTATTTGGTGTTGTGGAATTTGCTTTTTGCGGAACTGTGTGAGAGTGAAATCGCACAATGTAGGAAAATCGTACCATGGAGGCAGTGGACCTCGTCTTTGCGCAATGCTAGGTAATGTGTTCAGTACGCCGAGATTCTGGCAGGTCTCTTCAAAGCGTAAGAGCAGTGGCCTGGTGGTTTGCGGTTTGTTGTTAAAGATTGTTCTGGATGGACACTTTGTAACTATTTCATAACAGATGTGTTTTGGAAGGGAACAAAATTTTAGGACGTATGAGCATGTAAGCATGCTTCTTCTATCTGTAAGTGATGGTTCGTTTGTTTCGACATAAAGACTGTTTATGGGCGACGTCCTGTACGCGCCAGTGGAAAGACGCAACCCCAAATTATGCACTGGATCTAGTCGTTTCAAGTAGGATGGCCTTGCAGAGCCATACACCAGGCAACCATAGTCTAAGCAGGACCGTACCACAGAGCGATAGATGAGTAGAAGGCTTGCCCTGTCAGAACCCCAGTGTTTGTGTGAAAGCACTTTGAGTATATTCAGCGATCGAGAAGCTTTCTTTTTCAACGCATTTATGTGAGGTAGAAAAGTTAGTTTTCGGTCAAATGTTATGCCTAAAAATTTGTGTTCAGTTTTTAAAGTTAACTGGGTTTCGTTTAGGTGTAATGTGGGATCTGTCTATAGACCCCGTTTCAGTGAAAAAAGTAAGGCCACTGTTTTCTGTGGAGAGAACTGGAAACCATTCCTGTCTGCCCATGTTGCCAGTTTATTTATTGTTAGCAGTATTTGTCTTTCGCAAGTGGATATGTTTGAGGATGTACATGCTATCTGAAGATCGTCAACACAGACAGAATACATAATGGACCTTGGGATTATTTTCCTAATAGAATTCATTTTTACGACAAAGAGAGTTGTACTTAAAATACATCCTTGGGGTACCCCATTTTCCTGAATAAAATTCTTTGAAAGGGTCAAGCCTAGGCGCACATGGAATGAGCGATTGGATAAAAAGTCTTTTATGCAATTTAACATCCTGCCGCGGACGCCACGCTCGCCAAGGTCTTGCAGAATTCCAAACCTCCAGGTTGTTTCGTATGCCTTTTCTAAGTCAAAAAAGACTGCAAGACAGTTTTGTCTGTGTATAAACGCATCTCTGACTGTATTTTCAAGGCGGACTATGTGATCTGTGGTGCAGCATCCTTTTTTAAAACCACATTGATGGCTGTCGAGAAGTTCACGGGATTGAAGAACAAAAGTTAATCTTATGTTTAGGACACTTTCAAACGACTTGGCGAGGTACCTGGTAAGGGCTATGGGTCTATAATTGTTCGGAGAGGTTGGTGGCTTCCCGGGTTTAAGAAACGGCACAATAATAGCTTCTTTCCAAGCTTTGGGTATTTTTCCTGATACCCAAACTTTGTTAAAAAACTTTAGAAGTGCCTCTACGGCAGGTTCAGAAAGATGGGCTAGCATTTGGTAATGTATTTGGTTTTGGCCGGGGGCAGTATGTTTACCGGCAGAAAGTACTGTTTGGATTTCTTGTATTGTAATTAAACTATTGTACGGTTCATTTGTACCGCAAGCTGTCGGTAGTCTTTGTTTCTCTGCGGTCGTTTTGTATTTTAAAAATGAATCGCTGTAGTGGGATGAGCTGGAAACTTCGGAAAAATATTTGCCTAAAATATCTGCCTGTTGTTCTAGACTAGTCTGTACACCGGGAGCGGTAAGGAGGGGGACTGTGAACGAAGAGTAGTTGCCTTTTAGCTTTCTGACCTACTCCCACATTTGTTTTGATGTGGTTGAGTTGTTTATCGACGACACGTAATTTTTCCAAGAAGTTTTTTCGGCACTACGACGGATATAACGAGCTTTTGCTCTCGCCTTTTTAAATTTTATAAAATTCTCCTGTGTAGGGTATCTGCGAAAAATGCCCCAGGGTTTGGTTTGTTTCTTTATTGCTTCTTTACATTCCTTTGTGTACCAGTATTTGTGATTTTGTTTTACTATTCCAGAGGATTGAGGAATAGCTTGGCGTGAAGAGGCAATAATACAGTTTGTGAGAAATTCGTTTAGTTCGTCTACACTCACGTCGTCAGAAACTACTGTATCTGGCAGGCTTTTTCACGGAACAGTGCCAAGTCGGCAAAGTGCAGTTTCCATCGTTGTGGTTAAGTTGGGATTTCTTCGGGTGAATGTACTAAGATAATTAGTAGGGGTAGATGATCACTTCCATATGGGTTATCTAAGACATCCCAATTAAAATCTGTAAAAATCGAGGACGAACTAAAAGACAAATCTATGCAACTGAATTTTCCTGAACTAGGGGAACAAGAGGTTTGTTTGCCAGTGTTCAGGAGGCATAGGTTATAGGAGAGTATAAAATCCTCAATCACTTGGCCTCTAGTGTCGGTTTTGTTACTGCCCCAAAAACTGGAGTGGGCGTTAAAATCTCCGACCATCAAAAACGTTTCTGGTAGTTGCACTACAACGTCTTGTAAGTCTTGGAGTGTTATTTTAAGATGTGGATCTATATAAACGCAGCACACTGTGAGTGTTTTAAATGTGTGCAGGATGGCCGCCACAGCTTCTAATTTGGTTTTAAGCTTGTGTTCTCGGGCTTCGATTCCACTGTTAACAATGATGGCTACGCCACCCGAAAGCCGGCTCGCCTGCTCTCGGTCACGGCGGAAGACCTTATAGTGTTTTAGAATGTTTTCGTGTTGAGAGCCTAAATTTGTCTCCTGTAAACACAAGGCGACAGGTGAGTATGTGGCTAATATGTCTTTTATGTCGCTTAGGTTATGTAAGCGTCCCCTAGAGTTCCAGTGTATAAAAGCCATCTTGTATTATGTGGGTACTGAAAGGAACTAGGTTTGGTTTTCAGGCTCCCTTATTCGGGGCTTTTCTTTTTTTTCGGTCTATGGATCCCCGCCGCCCTTCCGACGTCGACGCCATAGGACTACTTTGACTTGTGTCCATCGTGTCCTTCGCATCTTCCGACACGGTGGACGAACGTGCGAGCCGCGCGCTTGTTTTCATGTTCGGCCTCTCCGTGTGGGGAGGGACCTTGGGGCCCGCGGACCTGGAGGCCCGCGCGTCCTGTTTTGTGGGTGGTGGCGCAGCGCTAGCTGCTGCCACTTTGGGCACAGGTGGCCCCGCTACAGGCTCACTGCGTGTGCCCTGAGTGGGAGCCGAAAGCTGCTGTGATGCTGTGCCCCTTTGCACCACATCGGAGAAAGTAGGTTTGTGTATCGAAGCTACCCTCTTCCGCGCTTCCCTAAATGTTATGTTTTCTTTGACTTTGATTGTGACAATCTCCTTTTCTTGTTTCCAAACTGGACATGCGCGTAAGTATGCAGGATGGCTGCCCTCACAATATACACATAGGTGTGGTTAAACTGCACAGTTTTCAGAATCGTGTTCATGGGAAGAGCATTTAGCACATGTGAGTTGGCCCCGGCAACTCTCAGAGCTGTGGCCGTAACGTTGGCATTTGAAGCAGCGTCGTGGGTTTGGTATGTACCGTCTTAGTTGGAGCTTTATGAAGCCTATTTCTACGGAGTCGGGGAGGATACTAGATGCAAATGTCAGGACAATGTGCTTTGTGGGGATTTCTTTATGATCTCGTCTCATTTTTATCTGTACACGTTGGTCACGTTTTGCTCCTTCAAACCTTCCAGAAGTTCATCAGTTACATATTTGAGGTCATCATCTGAGATAACTCCCCGAACAGTATTCAAAGATCGGTGTGTGCTGATTGTGACCGGTATATCTCCAAAGGACATCACTTCTGACAATTTCTCTTGTTGGTGGTTGTATAAAACTTCTAAAAAGAAGGTCTCTGTTTGCTTGTTTTTTTGATCTTGTACACTTCTCCTATGGCACTTGTTAAAGTCCTGGTAACAATGAATGGTGACACTTGTCTAGCAGTCTGTTCCTTGTGTTCGCTGTGAACAACGTGGAATCGAGGGAAGCTTGTATTGTTTTTTATAAGAATCTATATGTCTCGGTGCGCCCTCTTTTCGAGGAAGATCGGGTTGAAAAAAATGAGAAGCCATGGAATGTGTTCTTTGTTCGACAATGGTGGCAGCCACCCACCATGGAGGCCTGCATGGGGACGGGACAGGTGCCTTTAAAAAGCCCTGTCCACGCGAGCTGCACACCATCACTATAGCCAAATATGGCGTAACAAAGGTTTGTCAGCCACACAAGGTTAACCCTCGCCGCCAGGAAAAAGGAAAAAACCAAGAAGTGAGTAGGAGACAGGAGAGTTGTGAGAAAGGGGTAGGAAAGTGAAAGATGAAGTGGAGAATAGGAAAAGGCGACTGCCGATTTTCCACGGTCGGGTCAGGCCGAAGGTGCCGCCTACAGGAAGCTGGGGCCAAAGTGGTGTGTTGCCTCCGCCGAGGGGCCTTAAAGGTCCAAACACTCGGCATCGGCTCAACCACCAGGATCCCCTTTTCCCCGGACACGGCGATGCCACGCACGGCGAAACGTGGGTGCTCGGGTCCGTGGTGATGTACTGTTCACCATCATCCCCTTGCGGGGATGTCCCTGCGGATGCTCGGGAACCCGCGGTGTCGCCACACACCGTCGCGACGCCTGCAAGCTGCAGGCGCCCCCCTGCGGGGGGCTCAGCCTTGGATTTAACTTTTTCCTCCTCAGGAGTCTCTGTTATGTCTTGGGCGCCTGTTGACAATGCAACAAACAGTGATCATCTACCGATTAGTTTCAAGTTTGCATGAAAATTAACTCTTCCTGAGCGACTTCAGCTCACGTTAATAAATTACAGTTGCTTTAAAGACACGATAAAATCAGCCCTCCAAATAACTTCAGACACTTGCACTCAGACAAGTGCCGAAAGCAAGGCTGCACATCTGTCTTAAATACTGAACCATGCAAGGCAAAAGCCTGAATATTTGGTTAAGAGAACCAAGGGTGCTATCCCGAACAATTGGTGGAATGCTGAGTGCACGCGTGCATATAGACGACGGAAAGCAGCTTGGAAGAAACTTCTCATCAATCAGTGCCCCAAAAATTGGTTGGATTATAAGTATGTTGCAGCAACATTTAAGCGCACCGTCGCCCGTGCAATAGAGCAGTACAATAAAAATCATTACGATTTTTTTTCACAATCAGGAAATAAACGAGCTTTGTTTAATTTCATGAGGAGCAAAAAGGTGATTCCACCGGCTGCCAACATTGAATCCCTCGTTCAGTCCCCTGCTGACATCGCAAAGGCCTTAGAGGATATTGCGCGTGGCTTAGAGCTTCGCTTTACATCTGCCTTACTTTCTCCTACTATATTTACATGCACCTCAAGTGACTTCACATAGGTCTCTATGCCTGAGCTGTCGCAAATTGTTCTGCGCTTATCCCCAGCGGCTCCTGGCCCCGATAAGGCACTTCATATATGATCAAAATTTTGTTCAATGAATCTCCTGCAGACCTGTTAGCTCTAGTTAACCATTCTATTAAAGGTCCTTGGATACCGCATGAGTGGCGTCTTGCTGAAATAGTTCCACTGCTTAAAAATCAAGGAGAGGGCTTAACTTTAAACAATATACGCCCTATTTTCTTAACATCGAAAGTAGTGAAATTGGTGCAAAGGGTCGTTCTCAGTCGTGTCATGTCATTCATTTCAGAAAATGCTATATTGAATCCATGTCAAATTGGTTTCAGGCCGGGTTGTTCAATTTGGTGCGCTCATACTGACCTATAGAGTCGCATTAAATTAGCTCGCAATAGAAAGCAGTTTGCCGCGCTTGTCACCTTGTATGTCAGTAAAGAATATGACAGAGTTGAGCACTCCACTCTATTACTAAGATTACAGGAACTGAAATTCCCAAGCTATATTGTAGCCTGGATTACTGCTTTTTTGGAAAATAGAGAATTTTACTGCTGCCAAAATGGTGTTTCCTCAAGGAGATTTCCACAGACAAGAGGTGTACCGCAAGGATCAGTTCTCTCACCTGTTCCTTCTCACATTTTGCTAAGCTCAATTCCATGCATTCAAAATGTGAAACCTTATGTGTACGCCTACGATATTGCATTTTTTGCAACAGCAGATGACATTCAACTCTTTATCGAACCCTGCAAAATTACCCCAATGCTCTTGAATACTGGTTGGGAAGAATTCATCTGTCCCTTAATGTGAAGAAATGCGCATTGTCAGTATTTCCAGTTTCTGTTCCTGTAAATATCTGCCTGGTCTATAGAAATAACATAATACCTCAAGTTCAGACGGTGAAGTATCTCGGAGTAATATACGACTCTACACTTTCCTGGCGTCCACACATTGAGCAACTTTCTGCAAAAGGAGTTCGGGCCATTGGCATCCTGCATAGGCTTTGTAGTGCTAGCTCAGGCATGAGAAGGCATACACTTCTGATGATTTATAAAATGTACGTCCGCCCAATTTTGGAGTTCGGGTGTATTTTATTCTCAGGAGCACCTGCCTATAAACTTCGCCCTCTTGTGCTCTTGGAGCGTCAGGCGTTGCGCCTTTGACTTGGCTTCCAAAATATGTCGCCAATGCTGTTCTGCCTCTTGAGGCGCGAATGTTATCGCTATGAGCTAGGTTTCGCCTTTTAACAGTTCAAACATTTTTAAAATTGTGCGACTAACCTCTTCACGCTTCCAGTATAATATTTCTTAGTCAACCTTCCACCTTTTTAGTGCTGCCTGGTCTCGTTTTCAAACCCCGCAGATATGTTACGTGCAGTCCCTCCTTGATCCCATAAATATTCATTTCACAGATGTCCGCCAATTGTATAACAACTCATCATCTGTCCAGATTAGATTCGATGACATTTTCGCATCTAATGCAAAGCTGCACCCCTTCCAGCTTCTTCAGGGTCTGTTGCAGGACCACCTAAGGTCCTTTCCCTCTCATGTTCTTATTGCTACAGATGCCTCGCAGGATCGCGAGAAGGCAGGTGTGGGAATTTTTTCGCATTCACTGGATTGGTGTTTTTCTCTCCGTCCTCCTGACTTCACTCCCATTTTTTCTGGCTGAATTATTAGCAGTAATCTTAGCCTTACGAAAATTAGAAACTACCGTTTCCCAGGTTGTGGTTATGACAGACTCTCTGTCCATTTGCTCTTCCTTATCCTCCCCCACTGAGTCTCGGGCATTACGCCTCTTTAAGTTCCTGATTCCGCTCCATCTAAATTCGGTAAGGTTGCTTTGGGTACCTGGTCACGTGGGTTTTCACTTAAATGAGGTTTCAGATTCCTTAGCAAGAGCCTCTCTCTGCAGCCCAATTGTTGCTGTCCTGCCCACGTGTGCATATACAGCTGCGGTGAGGTTTCGCAGCTACACAATATTTCAGGAATTTGCTGCTCCGGATTTTACATCATCTCCCAAATATCAGCATCTTCTGCATCCTTGGAGTAGCAAAGACTGGCGCTCACGCAGATTAGAGGTCTTTTTCACGCGCTTGCGTTGCCGGGTTCCCCTTCTAAATTTCTACCTTCACAGATCTGGCCTGGCGGCTTCCCCACTGTGCCCTTTTTGTGCCGAACCTGAGACAATAGATCACTTCCTGCTTTTCTGCCGCCGCTTGTCTCATCTGAGGAAGCGTCTTTTGCAAATTCCATTTCATCAACTGGGCTTGCCTGTGTCCTCCGCGGTTGTTCTTTCTATTGGCGCTTCTTTGCTTGGACGAAGCGACAGGGGTGTGCGCTCCGCTGTGCAAAATTTTCTTCAAGAAACTCAGCGCCTCCCATTTTAATTTCTTCTTCCCGCTGTCAGTCAGTACGACATTGAAACATTACAGGCATTGTACACTATTATGCACATTAAGCCATTGTCCCGTCTTCGATCTCCAAGTTAACAGGACCCCTGTCCTTCCGTCTTCCAAACTCTCAGGCTACATCCTATTACCACTCCTTTTCCTGTCGAAACTTTCCTGTTTCCAGCAATTAACCGCCTGTGTCTTGGCCACTCCCCCGTAGTGGGTATGTGCCAGGAACGTCTGAGGCCTTCCTTCTTTCCTAAAGTGGCTGCACAGCGCTCTTCAGAAAAACCTCGCCATCCACGTAAATACGTGCCCTATTTGAAGAGAACTGCATCCTCGCCTTCTGAAGAAGCTCCGGACGTCCTCCCACCGTCTGAGCCCTCTTGGGAACCATGCATGAGTGCAGCTGAGCTGGGCACTGACGCTAGGCTTAGTGCCTCCGCTGCCACGCTAGCGGAGGTTGCGCTGCCGGTGTCTCTCGTGACATCATCTGCCACGCAGTGGACACCTGATCCGCGGCGCCAGGTCCAGCTTTGTGCTCCCGGTTCATCGGCAGATGCACCCCTCCTGCCTTCCCGAAATGCCGGACTGCTCGTGATTGATCTGCCACATGGGCACATGGCCATCAACTCTACAACACCGGATGGGCCTCAAACCGCACGGCATGATGAACAGGGCATTCCAATGGACTTATCGGCAACTCTACCCGTGCAAAAATGCCCTCGCGCAACTCACAAGCGTCCCTCAAAGGACAGCCAACCAGTTCCACCTTCGGCAAGTGATGGCTCCCAAGGTAAGCGCACTTGTCTTACGATCGAGAACTCGGTAGAGCCTACACCCGGATCGTCTTCTTACAAAGTGACCATTAAATCACTGGCCAACAAAAGCCTCACGGATTTACCCAACAAGATTTTACAAGATAACTTGGACGCGTGCCTCGGAACCAAAGGTTTTCGGGGCTTCACAGCCAGGACAAAGTCCAACACCATTGCAGTGTGTCTTCCGACTCTGACTGCCGTAGAACGGCTGCAAACGCTCACCAGTATTTCATTGACAAGCGAAGTCTCAGTGCCACTACAAGTGTATTTAGTTGAACGCTCCAACTTGCAGCGTTGCGTCGTCTGCAATGTCGATATCACTGCGGATCAAATTGCCCTCCAGCGTGAGCTGTACTGCCCCACGCACCGTGTCATCTAGGCTCAACGCAATGGAAAGGGGCGCTCTTGCATAGTCACCTTGCAAGGCCCTCTGGCACTACCAGCCCGTCTGTACTATTATGGCTGCATTTTACGGCATCGCCCATATAAACCATGTGCGGAATATTGCTATAACTGCTCCCGTAATGGACATATGCGCAAATCCTGCCCCTTCACTGCTGCCGGTGAAATTACATCGGAAGGGAAAGTGGCTTATCGATGCGGCCTTTGTAAATCCGACGACCACGAGATAACATCTCCAAGCTGTCCGGCAAAACAAAGGGCAACGCAACAGGCTCGTCGTCGAATGACAAAGCATTGGCCAATTCAAGACCGTATAACTTCATTACAGATATCCAGTCGATTTGCAGCTCTGCAGTGGGATGAGGACGAGTGGCCGGAGCTCCCTGAGCACACCTCGCACGATCCTTCAGCTCAGCAGCCTGCTAACGATACTGTGCGAAACGAACGCCTCCAAAAACAGCCAGTAAATCAGCGCAGTGTGCCTGAACTACCGCAGGACGATATGGCCGCAGTAAACGAACAAATCGCACGTCTTTTAGCGGAGGTCACCGAGCTCCGGCTAAACCGTGAACTGCTCACTCGACGTAGATGGACAGCGGAATCATCCGCCGCATCTATAAATGGCGCAGAAACATCGCCTTTATGCCGCCCACTAGTGTCATTTCCTGCCGCCTCTTCCCAGATTACCGCAATGCCACTGGAAAACTCTGCGACTTCTTTGCTCCTGTTTATGGTCAACCAGTTTTCCAACCTGAGGTCCGTGATTCTACAGCGCTTGGGATAGTAACTAGAAATGGTGTGCTGCAGTGGAACTGCAGAGGCGTTTCCACGAAGGTGGGATAGCTCAAGACCCGACTACAAATTCACAAGCTCCAGGTATGAGGCGTGCTGCTACAGGAAACAAACGCCTTGCCATCGATTCCAGGCTTCAGTGCCTACATGTATCCTTCAAAGATAGACCGTCGTGGTCTACCTGCTGCTCCCCCTGGAAAGGCGGTGGTGTATGTGGACTCACGTTTTCCGCATGTACGCCTTGCTCTCGAAAACTTGTGCATGTCTTATCAAGAGGTAGTGGCAGTGGCTGCGAAACTTAAGAAGGGAACCGTTGTGTTCGTTTCGTTTTACGTTAGACTAGCCGGTGGTGCTTCCTCCCGTATTAATCTTGGCTGGTTAACAAGTGTCCGTTGGCAGTATCCCGGGTGTCTGATTTTAGTCGGAAGCGGCTCTAACGCCCCTCACCAGGATTGTGGGTACCCCACATCGAGCCCTCGTGGCAGGCGTGTGCTGGACGCCTTCACGGATGCCCAATTTGTGCTGCTCAACCATCCTGGGACAGCAACACGGCCAGTGCGTCAAACTCGCAGTGCTGCCTATGCTCCAGACTTGACGTGGTGTTCGGGTCCGGGTACTCCCTCCTGGCACATGGAGCCAGACTGCTGGGGAAGTGATCATCACCCTATCATCATCGATCTTCAAACCTCACATTTCCGATCTTTACGCTACAAGTGTTCTGTGATCAACTGGGACAGTTTCCTCTCCTGTGTGGACAATCTCTCCTCAGATTCTTCGCCACTCCCTGTTGAGCCCATAAAAACAGCGATAAACAGTGCTACAACTACCACCTGGACTGATGTTGGTGGACCGGCACCAGAGCTCGGCCTTCTTAACTTGTGGGCGGCACGCCGTCAATCTGAGCTGGCTGCTACGAGAGACCCTACTTCGTCGCTGGCACGTATGCGATTGCAGTATCTGACAGCTAAGGCACGCAAATATAAAAGCGACATCTCTCGGCGGCAGTGGTATGCGTGGTGCGAACAATTTTCTGCAAAATCTTCGAATGCCTCTCTCTGGCGAACATTCCGTACAATAAAACGTGGTCGCCGTTCGGCTGACGCAGCGGCAACCGCATGCTTCACGGCTAACTTGTCGCCAGATGATTTCGCCAAAGAAGCAGCGTGAAAGTTTTTCCCGAAATATGATGCTGTGCCTTCTTCAACCGCAAGTTTAAATATGACAGGCATCCCAGCGCATGTATATCAAATGCCGTCTGA
Source organism: Amblyomma americanum (assembly GCF_052857255.1). Lineage (NCBI taxonomy): Eukaryota > Metazoa > Arthropoda > Arachnida > Ixodida > Ixodidae > Amblyomma > Amblyomma americanum. Next base: position 471,154,354 of record NC_135497.1, read on the forward strand.
TGTCGACGTAGCTGGAATTGCGAGCTCATTCTCTATTCCTGAGTTGCTGGCTGCAATAGATGATGCGAAACGGAAAACAGCTCCCGGCCCGGACTATATTCAGTACGAGGTGTACAAGACCTGAGTAGCGCTGCACTACCTCAACTACTTGACACCATAAACAAAGTATGGTTGGATGGCGTAGTGCCTGCCCTATTAGAAAATGTGTACAGGTTTGAATAGGAGACAAATATGATTATGGCACATTTCATTTAACATTATAGGATGAAGCTTACAAAGCGATTCAGCCTTTGAGTGATTCCTTAGTGGAGGGCTCCGTATAACTACCATTACCCGTGGTTAATTACCGTGCACTTGCATCACACAGTGCATGCTAGTCGTGGGTTCGAACCCGCCCACTACGGTAGCACTTCGATGGAGGAAAAATGTAAAAATTCCGTCTACTGTGCATTGTTAGTGCCTGTTAAGAACCCCAGGTGGTCGAAATTATCCGGAGCCTTCCACTACGGCGTCCCTGATAGACTGAGTCGCTTTGGGACGTCCATCCTATAAAGCCAAACCAAATGTGCCATAATCCTATTTGCTGACCCGCTCAAACCTATATACATTTTTCAGTAGGGCGAGAGCTGGAAATCCGCTGTCGTGATTCCTATCCCGAAACCAGGAAAGCCTCCGATGGACCTTGCCAACTTGCGACCTAGCTCCTTAACTCCTACGCTGTGCAAGCTGGCGGAGAAAATGCTAGCCACACGATTATCATGGTGGCTGGAGCAGCACGATTTTTATCACCCAGCAGAAATCGGCTTTCGTCCATATATTAATACAGAGGACGGGTTGGCTCTCTTGGCATCTGCAGTTTTGTCATCTACCCGCAGCCGCAATGTGCGTACTGTTTTATCAATGGACGTTGAAAAGTCAAATGACATCATCAGTCGTGCAGCGATTCTGAACTCCATTGACATGCTTCATCTCCCTCTGAGAGTGCGTAGTTTTGTCGAATCATTTTTATACGGCAGAAAATTTGCAATACGCCTCAGCGGCGAAGCGGTCAGATCATTTGTTCCTCTCTGCGGCGTGCCCCAGGGATCAGTATTGTCGCCGACGTTATTTAATATTGCTTTCATCCCGCTTGCTTGGCGCTTACATGACACCCGTAAAATAAACTTTCTTCAGTACGCTGAAGACATCACGGTGTGGAGTACTCACCAAGATCACCGTGCTCAGGAGGCTGCCCTTCAATCAGCCTTGGACGCTACCTGTAATTACGCATCATTCATCTGACTGCAGCTATCTGCGCATAAAACAACATACACGTCAGTCGCCAACCGCTGGGGACGCCGTAAACTTGCTGCAAGTCCACTCCGTCTTTGTCTATCAGGCACCTCAGTAGAGGAAAGTCTGAGTGTAAAAATCCTTGGCTTAATGATTCACCAATCAGGTTCAGCGACTGCATAACTTTCTCAGACAAAAAGGCAAGCCATTCAGACTTTGGGTTTGATTAGAAGTATTGCCCCTAAAACTGGTGGCGCAGGCTCGTTGGTTGCACGGCAATTTGTGAGGGCAGTTCTGCAGCCACGTATTGTTTATCAAGACCAGTTTCAACATCTTACAAGAGCCCAATGGGATCACCTTGAAGCCGTCAACCGAGAGGCTATGAGGACCATTACGTGCCTTCCACGCATTACACCGGTCATACCTTTACAAGAGAATGCGCAGCTCAATACCATTGATGAGCTGGTGCAGCAGCACCGTGAAGCGTGCAGCCTTAAGGCCAGTCTATCGCACTCCACGCATGCACTGAGGACTTATGCAGCGTCACACTCCATTCTTCAGCCGCCAACGCCAGTTGTTCTCCCTTGGAAGTTTGTGCACCTCAGCGACAACAAGCCAACAGATAATCGCCGGCCAACATCTGCTCATTCGGCATTGTTGCTTTGCCAGAAATTTGAGGAACAAGATGCTTGCCTGCCTGAAGGGTCCATTGTTGTCTACGTAGACGCAAGCATACAAGACTGCAAAGCAACAACAGCTATCTACTGCCCGTGCTGACCTGCCCTGAATCAAACTTTTTGGTTTCAGCTTACGGAACCCCCTTCGTCCTTTTGTGCTGAGCTCGTTGCAGTTCAAGAAGCACTCTGCTTTGTGGCCGACATAACTATGCTTCCTGCGGCCCGCGTTGTCATCCGCACTGACGCTCTTCAAGTTTTCCTGTTTCTACGACGTGTTAGCCGCTGTCCCACGATATGTCAGGACATCCACCGGCTCGCGGCACGCATTCCGCAGCCAGTACGTATTGAGTGGGTCCCACGGGATCAGCTGACCTATCAAAGCCAGGCAGATTTAGTGACCCGCCTTGCGAATACAAACTCATCACCGCCTCGGCTCCTTCATTTGCACAATTTTACCCTTGTTTCTTCAAGAAAGGAACTCCTCCGGTGCCGCACACGTGCTCTCATCCCTCCGTGTGCGGTAACCCTCCCCCGCGGTCTTACCCGTGCAGAGGAGGTTGCGCTTAGGAGAATCCGGGTCTGGGTTGCCGTCACACTAGCCATCACTCGGAAGTGGCTTCAGTACCAAGAATAGTTAGTTTCCGCGGCCAGGGTGTCCGATATGTAAGCACGAAGACATTGGGGCCGACATTCATCACTTACTCAAGCACGCAAGCAGATGTAGAGGAGCGAGCAAATATAGCGCTTCTGGACTTGGACTCTTGGGTCAAAGCAAACCACTTAAAATAAACACAAGCAAAACTAAAGCAGTCCTATACATTCCAAAAGGGAAGGAATTATCAGTTATCTTGAGCGTACGATTAGGAACAGAAAAAGTTGAAATTGTGAACTCTGTGAAAGTACTCGGAGTGGTCTTTTCAAGGCACCTTACATGGAACGACCACATAGATTACATGCATTCAAAAGTTGCATCAGCAGTTGGCGCCATCACCCGAACAAGACACTTGCTGTATTTCACAGTTTTTAGTCCTGGCCCCTTTCTTTTCGAACAAAAGAAAAATAAACTTGACTTGACTGTGGGACTGCCCAGCTCTCAAGCCTACAAGGATCCGGCGCCTGATGGTAGCAGGTCTTTCACCAAGCAACCCTGCTTCATACATTGCCTGGACGCAGGGACCCTACCATCGTTCTCTACTGGACTTCATCAAATCAGGTAACCTTTTTCATTCATTCAGTCTCTACTCCATCATTCAGCACGCCTTCACCTATCATTGATGCCCTGGGGCAATAAATTTGGCTTTAAAAAAAACGACAGAAAGAAGCGAGGAAGAGAGAACGCGCTCAAGAGACGCCAGAAGAACGCGCCGCACGACTCGAAAAGCGTTGTAACGAAAATGCGGCTAGAAGTCGTGCCACGTCCCGGAGTGACTCTTCAACTGCGGGAGAGGCCGGCTTGAGTTCTCGAGAGCGTCGGATTAAGACGCTGCGTAGACGGCGTGCCGTAAAAACGAAGCTTTCGCAAATCAACAAGGGTTAGCCCGAGCTAAACGGTATCAAGTGTAATAGAGACGGGTTAGTTGATGACTATTAGTGGAGTGCATCTTGAAACCGCGCTCTGTCCTGTTGGGTTTTTCCTCGTCCCTTGTCTTTTTTTGCGCGGTTTCAGGATGCAGAGCTAAACCACAGCCAATGTTTTCACATACGGTGCAGCACCAAGACAAAGGCACTTTAGAGAATATTGGAAAAGTGGATGTTGACTACGCAAAAATATATTTGGCAGGTCGGGAATGCTCCGCGCTACTTGTATATAATAGAATGGGGCCTTGTGAACAGTCTCTACGTCCAAAACAACACAAACAGCATAATTCTAAGGAAATCGGTGTCCCAAATAAAGTCAATATTATCACTATCAAGCAGCACAAATAACTGCTGTCCTTTTAGAGTGCAGCCGTTGACTGGGAAAAACAGCAGTCCGTCACAAATTTTAGATTATCGTATAGTCGGAGCGAGTGCATCACGCATAAAATACGCTGAAAACGAAAAAAAAACACTGCCACGAGTGAAAGAAGTATGTACTGTCTATTTCCAGACATGTACTAATATTAAAGTCTCCACGCGACCACACAGAAACCGTGCTAGACGCATAGCGCACTGCACGCAACTGACGCGCGGGACCCAACATGCTGCTGCGTAGAACGCAGGGCCAAGAGAGCCGAGGCTCTAGAGCTGAAGTTCGGCAATATGGAGCAAGCAGACGTAGCGCATGCTGATGCGGCGGGTGGCTTAACGCGAGCGGCAGTAGCTTCGGTCCTCAGCGGCCAAGGGGCTCCAGTCATCGCGGCAGCCATCCAGGGGCGAAATATAGAGGCTGCGGAGGAAGTTGCTATAGCACTCGCCTGCGTAGGAGCAAAAGCAAAATTCTTAGTAAGCGACAGTGAAACTGCTATTCAAAATTTTGAAAGAGGCAGGATCTCACCGGAAGCGGCCAAGATTCGTAAGAAAATTCATTTATTTGGACACCCGCACAAGCTGCCGCTATGGGAGCGACGCGGCTCACAAGATATAGCCCAAATTCTCTGTTTCCGGGTAGTCGTAGAGCCGGCTGAGCACTCGGAGAAAGAGGAGCGCCTGCAAACGTACGGGGAAATTGTTAACCATTACAAATTGGGACGTAAGCTGGTGGTATCCCCTCCCCCCCGGACCCAAAATTAAACAATAGAGAAGCTGTTGCGTGGAGGCGACCACAAACCAATACATTTATGAACCCGGTATGGGCTTGCCGCATGTACACAGAGCTTAGGTCGCAGTCGCATAATCGATGCACATGCTGTGAGGCGAGAGGGGCCCTCGACCACATAATTCGGGAGTGGCAGAATTCTCCCAGGGCGGGCAAAAATAATGAGAGCAGAGAAACTTGGGAGACCCTGCGAAGAAGCCCGGATACTGAGCTCCAGCGCACCACCATCCATATGACGGAAAAGGCCGCTGCCAGTCAAGGAATACCGGTCAGCCTCTAACCGTGGACGCGAAACTCCCCGTCTCCCAGGCCTGCGTGCCGGGGGCGGGGAGAAAACTTATTTCTGCAAAAAATAAAGTTGTTCAATCAATTAATGCCACTGCCAGGGGAAACGGCGCCGCGGAGAAGTCCAAAGGGTATCCCGAACCTGAAAGACGAGGCGTGCTGGCATTCACGCACCCTACTTAGAAGGGATGTCTCCGGAACCAAACATCGACGGATGTTCAAATTTGTTTTCTCCAAGTTTGCTAAGCACACCGATGTAAACACTTGAAGCTCCCGTATTTAACGCACTTAAGGCGAACACTGAGGCTGTGTTGGCGAAATGAAAAATTTGTTTTCGAGGAAATGGAGTCCTACAGTAACTCACGCCGGAACCGTGCCGCAAGGGAATGGAGGAAGGTGGGAGTGAAAAAAGAAAGAGGTGCCGTAGTGATGGGTTCCGGAATAATTTCGACCACCACATATCTCGGTGGACACCTAAACCGCGCCTAAAGGGACGGGATAAAGGAGGGAGTGAAAGAAGAAAGGAGGAAAGAGCTGCCGTAGTGGAGGCCTCCGGCAATAATTCCAACGACCTGGGTATCTTTCACCTGAAATGAAAACAAAAATCGTTTTTTTTTGAAGAATGAATGAATCAAAAACTTTATTGGTTCCTTTAGGAAGTAGTAGCGGTAGAGGACGAAGTCTTCGTCTTGAAGCTTGGGTCCTCCTTGGCCGTGGGTGGCCCCTAGTCCTGGGGTCCACTGAGTCGGGCCACCTCGCTTGCGTGTGCTATGAGGGCCCTTTGGACCCCTAGCCCGCAGCTGGTGAGCCAGCTCTCCCATTGCTCCGCACTTGGTGTTTTGTGTTTGTGGAATGCTTGATTTCTTCCGCACTCCCATGTGACATGATATAGTGTTGGTTTTGCTCCGCACCACGGAGAGTTGGCGCTGTACTGTGTGGGGAACATCTTGTTTAATATATATAAGAAATGGAGCAGTAATTGTCTCATACATCGCGGACAGCGGAACCGCGCCGGAATAGAAGGATCTTGAACGTGCACTGACATGGCATCACACAGCACACGGGCGCGTTTTGCATGCGTTTTGCCTCGATCGAAACGCAGCCGCCGCGGTCGAGTTCGAACCCGGGTACTCCGGCTCAGAAGACTAGCGCCTTAATCACTGAGCCACCGTGGCAGGTCTCTTTGACGTGCACTGACGTCGCACCGCGCACCTTTTTTGTTTTAGATACTAAAAAGATGTTTGCACCAAAATAACACACACAAGAAACAAGACGACACTTAAGATAGCGCTCAATGCTACAGTTGCCTGTCTCAATGATGTGGGTCTATCCATATCATCTGAAAAAAAAAACAGTGGCTTAGATGGTACGCCCTCGGACGTACAATATTAAAATCATGCCCACTCTCCACCACCATGGGATCGCACTCCCCTGGAAAAGAAGCGGTAAATACCTGGGTAACACCATTGATTATAAAACCAATTGGGCCTCTGCAGTGCAAACGCTGCTGAGCGAGAACAAGCGCACTGCCTCATACGCGACACGCCTCCTTGCTCTACGCGAGGGAAGTGCTCTTTTTCTCCCTCGGCGCTTATATGAGGTCAGTGCTTCAGCCCGTATCGTGTATGCTCTCCCGCTAATAAAGTTTTGCCCACAACTCTGGCGCCAGCTTGACCCAAGATAAACACATACAGCCATTAGACACCTCAAATACGGCATTGTGTATATTCAGGTATATTCAGTAGATATCCAGATTTATCAACATAACATTCAGGGGATATATACTGGATTATCAGAAATGCATCCATACCTCTAAAATAGTATGTAGTCCAGATGTCACGGCTGTGCATATCTAGTGGTTGTGCACAGAGGGACAGTTTCACGTCTAATGTACTTCCTATGCATTGCTTTCTGTCTCTGCAGAGAACCTGCTTAACTTTGCTCGAAGCTGGTCAGCAATAATGAGAATAATGAGCACAAACTGCGTTAGGTAAATAGGGCCGTGCATTCCCAGGACCATCATACGGGCATTGTACACGACCGAACCGTTTGTCGCAGGGGTTCCGGACGGTGTCAAAGGATTCGTGTGTTGTGATGCACACGTTTGTGAAATTTATTAGCTGGTATAATGAAGAATTATACAGGATGTAGCGGAGGTGGCGGTAAGTGCAACAGGAATGCAAAATTCATGAGGTAGATGGCGCTCCTTGTGTCTTAGAAGTAGCTAGGTGCCTCGTAACGAACATCCAGGCACCATATAGGGCCAGCCAGCGAGAATTGCCCACGCGTGGTTAAGCCGAAAGATGGTCATTTCCGCGTTGAAGGTGTACAGCATTCGACCGCATCGCGACCACACGATGCTGTTCATATAGTTATCAGAGTTTTGCCTCAAATATATATCCTAGGATCTCTGTTGCAGGGATGTTGGCGCGCTAACAGCATAGAGGAGCCCCTAAACATCACTGCGCGAGTTCTCTGGTGCCGGCAACACAGAGGGAGCATATGAGCGGGAGAATTTACTTCCCTGCAATTCACATACTGAACTTCCTCGCCGCACACCCGCCCCGCCATATGGAGCTGATATGGGTGCCTAACCACTCCGGGAATTCTGGAAATGAGGTCGCCAAGGTTCTCTCAACCGGGCACCGGTGGCCTCCGATCTGGGGTTCGCGAGGGTACGCGTACACCCATTCAGGGATCTGACGCGGGCATACGAGCACCAGCATTGGCTTTCGTCCTTGTACGAGGTCCCTTCGTCCATGAGCTTTTTGTGTCGATGCCCAACATTTGGGTCTTGTCTCCACGCTCACTTCCGGCCGCGGCTGCGCGACGACCTAGGTCTTCGCGACTCTATGTTTCTTTTCGCAATCTCGTGCACGCCGCAAAGCTTACGCGACCGCTTAGCCCGTTATCGTCCTGAAGCAGTCACCCAAGGGGTGCATTTGTCAACACGATTATTATTTCTGGGACGTCATGTCATCACATCAAACGATAGGATTGCCGGTGGCGAAAAGGTGGACAGGCTCGCGTTCGCACACGCATGGCTCCGATAAATGGCAAATTTAACCGTCGCCCCTCTCCACCGCATGTGTTCTACCTCCCACTCCTTCACCACTTTGCACTACGTCGCCGCACTAGAGCAACATCTACGGGCCCGCGGCGGCCGAATTTCGGGGGAGGTGAAATAATAAGAACCAGCCGCGGTGTCTCAGTGGTTAGGGCGCTCGACTACTGATACGGAGTTCCCGGGTTCGAACCCGACCGCAGCGGCCATGTTGCGATGGAGGCGAAACGCAAATGCATCCTTGTGCTGTGCCATGTCGGTGCTCGTTAAAGATCCCCAGGTGGTCGAAATTATTCCGGAGCCCTCCACTACGGCACCCCTCTCTTCCTTTCTTCTTTCACTCCAACCTTTACCGCTTCCCTTACGGCGCGGTTCAGGTCTCTGTCGAGATATAGGACAGATACTGCGCCATTTACGTTCCTCAAAAGCCTATTTTCATTTTTTTTTCAAATACATAAGGCCCCTTTGTGCTGTGCGATATCAGTGCACGTTTCAGAGGCCCAGCTGATTTAAGGTAAACGGAAGCCCTCTTCCTCTTTTCATTTTCACTCCCTCCTTCACCCTCCCCTTAGGGCGTGAGTCTTGCCTTCAGCGCGAAGTGAGACAGTTATTGCGGCTTTTCTTTCCTCCAGTGTTACCACGAATGCAAGGCGAAGGCAACTTATCGTGTGTGCTTGGCTCGTGATGCGCGTGAGGAATTATTCAACCCTTGTTAAAGCCGATGTCTCGCGACATTGGTGTAGACAGAGCGTGCGTCAGACAGAAAACTCCGTAGCTCCGTAAGTATTTACTCCAAAATCCGCACACCATTTTTATTCAGCTTGCTTTTCAGATGTTCTTCCTAACAGCTAAATTAACAGGCTAATGTGTTCATTTAGAAGCCAATCTGTTATGTGTGCGAGATAATATGCGCAATTGAAGTAAAATGGGTAGTTAAGCTCACAATGGAGCTTGCTTTTGTGGGTTCAAGAGCCCGGCATGGAGGAACGGCTTCATCTAGAAGCGGGATTTCAATGGCGATATAGATAACTTCGGTATCGTTGCACATCTTAAAAATATCAAACTTTTTTCAACCGCATTGTGCCTGTTTACGTCGAACACATGTTCTCGGTGGAACATTCAAGAGAAAAAAAACAGAGCCCCTCATGGACAAGATCAGAACGTGGCTGACTTGATCGGCAGAAGCCTCAGCTGTGCCGGCGTTAAGTGAACTGCGACACCACAGTCGCGAGCAGAAGCTCATTGAAGTCATTCTCGCCAGGTATATATGGATAGGGCATAGCAGGGAATGACGCCGTCATGTTCCACGGCGTGGCGGCCGATAACCTTGCTTAATAATGACTACAAACTAGTCGTCTCGCTCCAGGTCAGTCGCTTGCGTCTTCTTTTGCCAAACCTGGTTAGCCCCTTACAGGCTTGCGCTGTTCCTGGCCGCTCGATCTTTCCGTCGCTTACGCTCACGCGCGATGTGTTCGCATACGCACACGCGGAAAGGACTAGCGGGGTTTTTTTTTATCCCTAGACCAAGCTAAGGCCTTTGACAGGGAAGATTATCGCTACCTGTTCTCGTTCTGCGGTGTTTTCGGCTGCCTGGCAACTTCATTGAGCGAATTGCCTTGTTATACTCGAGCCTTACGGCCGACTTCCTGGTGAACGGGTCGGTCACCGCTCCCTTTCCTGTGACACGGGGCATGCGCCAGGGATGCTCTCTCTCTACGGCGTTCTCTGTCCTGTCTTTGGACCCCCTTCTGCGCAGCGTTGCCCCCAACAAGCGCATCCGCGGCTTTCTGTCGACGGGACAGGAAGCGATCGTCGTCTCTGCCTATGCCGACGATATTTCCATCTTCGTCCGAGACACTCGGACTTTTGAGGGCTTCCTGGCCGTGTTTAACACTTGCGCGGCGCTGTCCGGCGCCTTGCTCAACGCCAGCAAAAGCCGGGTCCTTTGTGTTGGACCCTTCAGTGATCTCCTACCTGTGCCCATTTCTTTCGTGGACGGGGTCCGGGTGCTGGAGGTCCTTTTCGAGCAGAGTGTTGTGTCGTCCCGGACATGGGATGAAGTTGTCGCGCGCACGATGGGTGCGCTAGCGACGTCAGCGCAGTTCGGTCTTTTCAGGAAGGCAAAGATAGCCGTTTTAAAGGGTCGCGCCTTTGCGCACTAAGATCCCCGCGTAGCAGTGATGCCGCGCCATACCGTGAGTCGGCTTGCGTCCCTCGTGGGCACCTTCGTCTGGGATGGTGGCACGGCGCAGGTCGCCCGACACCTTTGCCAGCTGCCGCCTTCTAGGGTAGGACTCGGGCTACCCTGTGTAGCTACAGTAGCGCGGGCTCTCAGAGCCAAATTTGCAACCGCGCTGCTAGGAAATGAGTCGTATCGGGGGCGTTCGCTCATGCTGTATTGGATGAGCACGGCGCGTCGTGCTTTCACCCCGGATCGACATACAGGCCCGCAAGCAGAGAGGCCTTTGGCCTTCTACAGAGCAGCAGCGAGGTTTAAGCTGTCTGTAGCCTCTGATATAACGGAGGTTGACCTGATCGAGGTATCTGCATCTCAGCTCAGCGAGATGGTCGCGTGCGCGCGCCTTGGCCCCGACGACCAGCGACGCACCGCCGTACGCAAGTGGCGTACATGGTGTACAAGTCGACTCCCTCCTGATGTCCGCGACTTTGAATGGGGGAGGAAAAGGGGCGTCCTCCCCACACGAGAACGACTCGCATCGTTGTGCGTTGTGCCCAAAGCCCAGTGCGCGCAAAGTGGAGCGCAAGGAACGGCGCGCCATATTTTCTTCATGTGTCCGTCGCGCGGAGAATGTGGCGATTGGTTTACCACATGTTTTCTATTCGTGCCGGGCCAGGTGTCCGCTAACCACACAGCCAGTTTGGCAAACCTGTTTTTCTCTGCGCTATGTTTGTACTGTGGCGTCGGCGCTGTCTGGCCAAAGCCCGATGGCAGCCGGCGAGAGCAATGTACCCAGCGTTGCGGACTCTGCGGCTCCTCATCTGGTAATACCTGTCTGACCGGCTTGTAGTGGATAGGGAGGCGCTGTTTCTGCGGCACTGGCACACCCGTTTCTTTGTCGTACGGGAGAACCGATGAGCTATGCCGATGCTACGGTACTAGTTGCTTCCCCCCCCCCCCACTTGATTTCTGACTGTTGTGCAATTAGATTGTGGTTTGTTTGCAGCTGCCCTGAGGGGTAGCCCCGGCAGTGTCCCCCCCCCGCTCACCCGATGTTTAGGTGACTAGCCTGTTACACTCGTCGTTGTCATGTACAGACGGGTTTTGATTGTGTAGATTTGGTTTTGGAGCGTCAATAAACTTCACTTTACATGTGGATAGAGTTGCAAACTGTACCGTATAGTGTGGCACTGTAGCGACTACTATTTGTCGCAGCAGTCTTAAATGCTCATATATTTGGATGCGCTTATGCAATGGTTTCTAATAAAATGCTTTGTATTGCATTATATAAGCAATCTGAGCGGTAAAGAGAGGTAAGAGCCCTAATTGACGGCGCATTTCAGGTACCTCGTTCACAGATCATTGGTCAATACATTTTTTTAAGATCGATCCTGATGTCCAAGACCAATTCCCTTCAAACAAGTGCACTACAGCTGCTGTAACACCCATTATAGTTGAGAAACCGTGGCGCACGTTTACAACTCTTACATCTCAGAAGTTATCACAGTACACTGCAAGAAGTAATACCACTTGTGTATCTAAGGCAGGCAAAAGCAGCTCGCGTGTGCATAATTGGCCACTATAGAGCAATAAGGAAAATTCGCGTTTATAAATGTACTCCTAAGAATTTTTTGGCTTTTATTACAACCACTGCATGTGATTTTGTACCGTTTTATCCGATTACATAGAGGCTTTTTATAAAACTGCTATATTTGATGCGGAGCACCGCTTTTGAGTTGGGTTGCATAGCTAGGCGGTGAATTCGGTGAATAATAAATTATTAGTTACCTAACGTGCAATTACAATCTGTACTGCCCTTGTGGATAAACTTAATCGCACCAAATACAAAACGTCCAACCTATCGTAGATTAAACTTTTACTGAGGCATGATCAATAGCTGGAGGCAATTTCACCCAAGTTTTTGCATTGTATGTATGCACTCAAAATATTTTTTAAATTGGTGGTTCATGGTTTCTAGAGTTTAACGCTTCAAAGCTACTCAGGCAATGAGGGACGCCGTAGAGGCTCCGGATAATTTCGAGCCGCTGGTGTTCTTTGTCGTGCACTGACATCGCACAGCACATGGCAATTTAACATTTCGCCTCCATCGAAATGCGACCGCGGTGGCCAGGATAGAACCCACGACTTCCCGGTCAGCAGCCGAGCACCATAACCACTAAGCTACCGCGGCGGTTGTATTTTTTGTCCATTTTAATAATGATGAAAAAAAATAGAAAATCAACTTTTGCACTATTGCGTTTCCGGCGACAATTCTGCCACCAAACTGCAGAGCGGGCCAAAGAACGTCTAAGTGATAACTTTTTTATTTTGATGTGCGCTGTTTTTTTTCCGTATTGAAAAGAAAGCGCGCGAAATATGAAAAAAATCCCTCGTGACCATGCTCTTACACGCCGCGGCAGCAGCGCTCTCAAATGTAGAATTCGTGTACCTAGCATCATTCGATTATGCCGCGAATGTGCCGAGGCGGAAAAAATGAAGTGGGCTATGGAGGTGAATTTGAAAGTTGCACTTCTGCCGCTTTCAGTGCGGAAGAGACAGCGGCCAAATTATGCCAAATTAGCCAAATTATGTCGAGCCACAGTACCGAGGGTAATTGCATTTTCTAAATTATAAAATACTGACATTGCTATTACCAACGACCGTCTGCAAATCTCTAAATGCAGCTAGGTGTCTTACTGTATTAACTAAGAAGTTAATTGTCAAAAATTAGTTAACCGGCAAACTAGTTAACTTTACTCACCTGTTTTCTCATGTCGGCCGCAGAAGCACTCTTCATAACTAAAAAAAGGTATTTTTTAAAATTGGTGTCTGGCTTCCCTGAAATACTTTTTCTTCGGTGTTTCCTTTAAAATGGGCTGACATCGTTGATATATTACATCTTGAACGAAACCAAGGTATAGTAGGAAGCCATGCAGGCATTCTATAGCTCATCACCTCATCACGCACTGGCGTGCGCAGCACTAGGCCCCGGCGCTTGCACAAGCGTCGCTACGTGACTCTGCCAGAGCCCATACACGCGCATTTACTTTCCTCAAAACTGGACATGCGCTGTACGTGGGTTTTACGCACGAAGCGATCGCTTCTCGACACGTCTTGCGGGGGTCTCCCGTCGATAGATCAGAACGAAGACAAGTGGCCCAGTTGATCTTAATCCGCCCACGGATACACTCACATCGGGGGACCGACCTTAATCACGCCGTGGGGGGACTACGGTGCGGTTTCCTGCCTTCAGCCAAGGCGGCGGCCGATTCGAGCACCGTTCCGAAGCAACTACCCGCTAACGCACCTGTCCCTTCTTCAGACGATCCACGGCAGTCAACGCCTATCCTGCGGCCGTCGACACTTTCGTCGCCGCACTGACGAATGGCTTCCACGGACGGCGCCTCCCTGCGGCACTGAGGGGTCAGCCTGCTTTGCAGGCGGCGCTGTGGTCGCTTTCCCTCGAACAAGTTTTTTTTTATTTTTTAAGGAGGCCTTTCTGTTTCTCTTTCCTTCACTAAGAGGGTCCCGTTTTAATTTTTATGCTGCTCATTTCGCAGGCGCACTTCCGCAAAATGAAGCCTGGCGCTCGTCTCTCTACGGCATTTGTGAACATGTGAAAGAGAATAAAGAAAAAAAAAGTTTTAATAAAACGCTAAAGCTGGACAAAAAGGAAAAGACTGCTGATAGAGGTACAAAAAATACGACAGCGACATTAGTTAATTCACGTGAAGTGCAAAGCGAACAGGATTAAATTGCGAGGCGTGTTGAAGCAGTACAGGCGATTTTGATCACCAGGCAGATTTTCAAGAGCCGCGTAAGAATTGCCGGCGCTAAAGAAGCAAAATGATGTAAGAATTTATGTAGCCCGCCCGTTCCGATTAATGCAAATTACTTCTATGTTCGTTTATAATTCACGACAGACATAAGAAAGAAAGGAAGAAAGAGAGAAATGAAGAAAGGAAGAAAGAACACAGAGACTGAACCTCTCCTCGCATAAAGGAAAACAAGAAGAATCGGAAGATAGCTGGAAGAGGGCCTCCACATAGCCTGCCAACCAAAGTGATTTGCAGACGCAAAGCGACGAGTGGGCTGACGCGGTTGTATGAAAATGGGTCCGAATACGGCAGGCGTAGTCGCATTATTTCCACCTCTACCACTGCGACATCCAGGATCGAGGATCAGACGCCAGCGTTGTCCTGTTGAACCAAGGCGTAGCCGGAAGAACAAAACAGCGCGGCCCGGAAGCGACGTATTGATTGGGTAACACGAGATGTGCTGATCTATCAAAGGCAGGCAGATTTAGCGACCCGCCTTGCGAATCCAAACTCATCACCGCCTCGGCTCCTTCATTTGGACAATTTTACCCTCCTTTCGTCGAGAAAGGAACTTCTCCGGCGCCGCACACGTGCTCTCATCCCTGCGTGTGCGGTAACCCTCCCCCGCGGTATTACCCGTGCACAGGAGGTTGCGCTTAGGAGGATCCCGGTCGGGGTTGCCCTCACACCAGCCATCACTCGAAAATGGCCTCAGTACCGAGAATTGTTTCCTCGGCCAGGGTGTCCGGTATGTAAACAAGAGGACATTGAGGCCGACATTTAACACTTACTGTGGGACTGCCCAGCTTTCAAGCCTACAAGGATCGGGCACCTGATGGTAGCAGGTCTTTCACCAAGCAACCCTTCTACATACATTGCCTGGACGCAGGGAACGTACCATCGATCTCTACTGGACTTCATCAGATCGGCTAACCTTTTTCCATTCATTTAGATCATTCATCACACCTTCACTCACCATTGATGCCCTGGGCAATAAATTTCGCTTTCTAAAAAAAAAGCGACGAGCAAAAACCAAAGAAAGGAAACTCCCGCGCTCCGTCCTTTTATCTTCTTCTCTTTCTTTCACTCCCTCCCCTGCTCCACCTTAAAAAAACTGAGCACGAAAGAGCAAGACAAAAGAATTATAGTGCTACGCACAGGCAGGAGAGAAAAAAATACAAGTGGAAAAACAGCACTGACAAAAAAAAAACGACACCAAACAGTTACGGCGCAACGCGAGCGACCGGCGAAACGCAGCCGTTTTCCCGGTAGAGCGCCGCGCAGTCATCAGCTTCGCCGTTTCTCCACGCGACGATTGTTAGTTGTCCCGCGGAAAGAACCGTGTGTCCGGTCGCCTCCGCCGGTCGCAGACAAACGAGGCGAGCGGGGGGCTCCGTGGCGATTATTGCGTTCGGTGGGGTGAGCGGGCGCGAGCTTCCTGGCGGAAGGTACGCCGCAGCGACGTGCACGCCACCCGCTGCGTGGACGACGATCAGGGCGATGGGCACGCGATTGAGGAGCAGAGAGCCGGGGTGTGCTAAGCGGGCCTGCAGCAGCAGCAGCAGCAGCAGCAGCAGCAGCAGCAGCAGCAGGTGCCAGCTGCGCGCGCCGGCTCGAAGGCCGCATGCTTGTTGCAGGATGCCTCCACAATTTTCGCGGCACAAATTGCGGCACAAATTCGTACTTCAGGATAACGGAAAATAGGGACGTGTCGCTGTGAAATGGCGGCCTAAAGATGCTCCAGTATTGTTTAGGCCACGTGGGGGACGGAGCCGACAGCACTGCAAGTGGCCGCCCAGTTGGTGCGTAGGGAGGTAATCATTTTGGTCTTACTGTGTGCCACAAGTCGCTCTTTCCGCGACTAGATCGAATCCTTTCAGAGGCACGCTTGCGGGTACGAAAACATACCTGCGCATTTCGCGCAATGTCATATATGTGTAACGAGTTAGGAAATACCTGCAATGTAACTCAGTATCTGAAAACTATGAATAATATAAATTTAATTCTAGTCCATCAAAAGGCGGGGAATTATTTTCTTTTTCTCATTTCGAGGGCTTGCCATGTGGCATCCGATGTGGTTGTCAATATGATTAGACGGCCGTGGAGGCTAGTTTCATTCGGAAACCAGAGCATGCTCCGCCACTTGTAGAGAAAATTATACGAACGGAAAACATGTTCACTTTACGGGGTAACCTTAGAGAGAAAGATCGAAGAGTATCTGCGAATGATAAGCAACCCTTTAACCAGGTGTACAGTATGCCGAGCAGTTTTAATGTACCGAACGCGACTGTCGCGGACGCGTTACGATGCCTCCCCCAGCCGCTCGTGGCGTAAGGCCACACTCGTCGCCGATCCACACAACTGCGTTAGCATATACGGTGGTTCGCGACTCCGATCGGCGCCGTAGACGATACCTGTGCCAGGAGTGTCGCCTTTCGAATCCCATAAGCTGTCTCCTTGGGAATCTTCACGGCGTCGGACTGAGCCACTGAGGTCATGGACTGAAGACTACACGTGCTTTGCTTCAACCACCTTCTTTCCTCTCAATAAATGCTAAATTGTTCCTTCCTTTCTAATAATAACAATAATAATAATTGGTTTTTGGTGGAAAGGAAATGGCGCAGTATCTGTCTCATATATCTTTTGGACACCTGAACCGCGCCGTAAGGGAAGGGATAGAGGGAGTGAAAGAAGAGAGGAACAAATAGGTCCGTAGTGGTGGGCTCCGGAATAATTTCGACCACCTGGGGATCTTTAACGTGCACTGACATCGCACAGCACACGGGCGCCTTAGCGTTTTTCCTCCATAAAAACGCAGCCGCCGCGGTCGGGTTCGAACCCGGGAACTCCGGATAAGTAGTCGAGCGCCCTAACCACTGAGACACCGCGGCGGGGCTTCCTTTCTAACCGCTGTCTGTACTTTCCAAGCAGCTTCAGCGGCAGGAAGGACAAAAGTGTGCACCGGCGTCGGCGAATACGAACGACTAAACTTCAATGGCTGCACTAGACGCTACAATAAAGCCCGGGCAAGTGTTTGTACCTGTGAGATGAAGATGACTTCTGTGCGACGGCTCAACGATTGGGAGCCTGGTGCTGCCACGGCCGCGGTGGTGCCAACACCTTGAACACTAACGACTGGCACGTGCGCAGGCGAAAGCAAGTTGGCCCTCTGTACAGACCAGGACTGACCACCGCTGCTTACATAAACATTGAACAATCTACTCTGAAACTCAGCACTTGTTGTGGAAACCTTCTGGCATCTCTCATCGAGCCTAATTTTTGAACCGTGCTGAAGCGCACTGCGCACAGAAGTAAATGTAATGGAAGGCGCACAAAAAAGCTAAAGTGGTTGGCTTTTGTCTTCATGGCGAAAGGTTGTTTCTTTCTACGTGCTCCGTGGAATCGTA
Source organism: Amblyomma americanum (assembly GCF_052857255.1). Lineage (NCBI taxonomy): Eukaryota > Metazoa > Arthropoda > Arachnida > Ixodida > Ixodidae > Amblyomma > Amblyomma americanum. The sequence continues at coordinate 471,171,793 of NC_135497.1, forward strand.
GTTACGAGCATTTAGAAGCGAAAGGGGGAACAAAAACAACGAGCCAGCCAGGATTCGAAACTGGAATCTTGAGATCCTTAGTCGCACGCGTTATCCGTTGTGCCTTAGACCCGACATTGATTTTTTTCCATATTGCATGAATATACACATCAGTAAAATATCGTAGTTGCCATACCCCTTGGCAGACAACCGTGTCCAACGGAATTTCATTACAAGTTGTTCCATCAATCATCCGCATAGTCCTGGTGCTTCAGGACTTCTCTTAATTTATACATATGTTCGACAAAAGAATCACATACCGATCGTGCAGCCAAGTCCCGGTGCCTAAAAGCCATTTTACTCCTCCAAATGCTGTGAAGGCCCAATAACATAATCAAGTCATACTGTGCAAGATCACTTTCAGTGGTCAGGTACCGAATTCCGCGCGGTGCTAATGGCAAGTATTTTTTAGGGTTCTTCGCAAAACATTTCAGTAGTGCACCGCATCCCAACAATCCAGGAACACGTGTTCTACCGTCTTTAGCTTTCTACACAAGATTCAGTTTGAGCCCCAAGGAACAAAAAGGCCCTTTTCCTCTATTCATGTTTTTACTGGTCGGGTTCCTGTATGAAATTTGAAAAAGAATGTTTTGACGTCAGGTGCAACAGTCATCTTCTTAACTCGCCCGAGAACGTCTTTTCCAGGGCCTTCACAGTATAAGGCTCTGTACAGTGGAGCTGGAAACAACTGTTCAACAAGATCCTTGTATAGTCGCTTTGGCGTTACACTCGCTAAATACTCTAGAGAGAACCGCACTTGCAAAAACCTTAACGACCAGACCACCTCTCGCAGGAAGCGACACAATGTGTA